>NC_037683.1:93290132-93890132 GCF_003255815.1 Theropithecus gelada
CTCCTCTCCTCTCCTCTCCTCTCCTCTCCTCTCCTCTCCTCTCCTCTTCTCCCCTCTCTTCTCCTCTTTCCTCCCAATCCCTCCCCTCCCCTATCCTTTCCCTCCCTTCTCCCCTCTTCCCTTCCCTCTCCTTCTTCCCCCCAACTTCTCCCCTCTCTCTGTCCCCTCTTTTCACCTCCTCTTCCCTTCCTCTCCTCCCTTTCCCCTCCTCTCCCTGTTTTCTCTTCCTCTTTTCTGTCTTCTCATCTTCTGTCCACTCTTTTTAAATGTTGACCCTGACTTTTCTTATCATCTTAAAGAGAATAACACTGTTTCCTATCAATAACACTGTGTCCTATTAAGGACAGTGCAGGAATAAATAGTCACAAATTCCTTTGATTGGAATTTATGTTTCAAATAATAAAGGCTGTTTAATAAAATTTCAATGGTCTTTTGCCATAATAATAGGTTAATAATTTAATTAACCAACCAAACATTCATATATGCTATACTATTTTTTCTTCACCTAAATATTTATTTGTTAAGCACGTTCCTTGAAACCCTACATTCCTCTAAGTTGTCTTTTCTCAAACTGGGTTCTATAGATCCTTGGGGATTCAACCACAAACATCTTCTCAAAGATCCAAGAGTTCTATGTGAGAAATCTAAAAAACACTATATTTTTATTTAAAAGAAGATTTACAAATTTAATAGATTTGTCTTTTAATTCTCTGAATAATCCCCTTATAACAGGATACTCCCTTCTCAACCTCAGGGATCTAATTTGTGCCTATATTTATGACTATGCTGTTGCTCAGTAAGTTCTCAAAGTGAGCACATTTAACTCAAAGTGTTGTTAAATATGTCTGGTAGCCATTAGGTGAATAACAATCATAATATCAGAAGGACAATAATTGCCTGATTTCTGCCTCATACCTATTTTGGGTACTTTTTCTATCAATAAATACAAAATTTCTCTTTTACAGTGGTAATTCTCAACTGAAGACACTTTTCATAGAATAAGACTTTAATGTCTTATTGGAATTAAAGAACGATCTTTAACATAATATTGCATAAAATTAGCAAAGCAAATCTTACAATAGTATAATAAAAGTACAATACTTTATGAACGAATTGGTTTTAGTCCAAGAATTACAAGGTTGATTTAACATATGAAAATCAATTAATGTAATTCACCACACTAACAGGTTAAAAAATGAGAATTATATAATCACTATACGTAGAAAAAGCATTTGACAAAACATACAACTCATTGCTCATAAAAATTGTCAGTAAACTAGGAATAGAAGGAACCTTAGTCAACCTGATAAATGGCACCCGTAGAAGTCCTATGGTAAATATGATGAAAGATTTCATAATGATGAAAGATTGAATGCTTTCTTCAAAGATTGAAGAAAAGGATGCTCACCATTTCTATTCAACATTGTATTAGAAGGCCTACCAAGTGCAAAAACTAAAATGAGAGGGATGAATATTTGAAAGGAAAAGGAAAGCTATCTGCAGATAACATAATTTTATAGCTAGAAACTCTTATGGAATCTAAAAGAAAATTATTAGAACTAATACTCGGATGTAGCAATATTATAGAACACAAGTTGAAAGAATAAAATTGTTTTATTTCTATATATTAGCAATAAAGAAGTAGAAAATAAAATTTGAAAACATTATCAAAAACATTGAATACCTAGTAATAAACATAAAATATGTGTAGGAACTCTGCATTGAAAACTAGTGCAGGCTCTAACCTGTAATGCACAAGGTAGGATCGGGGTGGAAGTGGGGCCTGAGGTTGCACCAGGGCCGGATGTGGGGTGGTAACTGGCAGGGCTTCAACCCAGAGCTGTGGCACAGCTGTGGGGTGGGGAAGGCTCTGGGGAGAGGAAGGAGTGGGTGGGGACCACTTAGCCTGCTTTAGGACTGAGGGTGCATGAGCTGTCCCACCTAAGACAGAGGGGACCCTAGTAGGGAAGAGCTACCAGAGATGGGGAGAATCAGCCCTGAGTCTCACTGTGCAGGCAGAGGACACCCTGAAGAGCTGGCGCCACACCTGCCGCACAGGGTGCCCCATGGCTGTGGGCTGCAGAGGCCACTATGGCCTGTGCTGCTGCTCTCATTGTCCGTTGCTCCTGAAAGTTTGGACACTTGCGGTGTCCTGCTTGCCAACAACTGACTCTCAGGTGTTTCCAGTCTTCACTTGGCAGCCTGACCTCAGGGTTTTTTTAAATGATCCCCCCTTTATATGTCCTCCCAAATCCAGACATCCCCTTTCTGGGTAACTTCTCTCCAGGTGCTCGTGGACATCACAGAGCAGGAGTCTAGCAGCTTCCACATGCCTGCTTGCAGGGCCTCCCAGAGACAGGCATCTGGCAGGCGGCTAGAAATGAGCTCTTGCAAGAGAATGGAGAGGGAGAAGGGGGTGGAACATATTTGTGTCAGGGCAAGGGGTAGGCTGGGTGCTTTTTGCCTGAGACGACCCAGCCAGGGCTCACTGGAGAGCAGCACTCAGGACAGGGCACAGTGGGTGGATCATGAGATCGAGACCATCCTGGCCAACATGGTGAAACCCCCTCTCTACTGAAAATACAAAAACAAATTAGCTGGGTGTGGTGGTGCACGCCTATAGTACCAGCTACTCGGGAGGCTGAGAGAGGAGAATTGCTTGAACCCAGGAGGCAGAGGTTGCAGTGAGCTGAGATCATGCCACTGAACTCCCTCCTGGTGACAGAGCAGGACTCCTTCTCAAAAAACAAACAAACAAACAAAAATATAAAACAAAACAAAAAACAAAGATTGTGATGAGTCCCATGAGTCTGAGTTAAAGCAGAGTTTGCCCAAGGAGGAGCAGAGAGGGTGGTAGGTACAGATCCCAGTCCAATGAATCAGTGTGACTCCTGGGATGAGTTGAAAGATTGACATTCTGACAGAGAGTGGGTCACATGGGGAGCTTGGGTCAGAGACCAAAAGAGGTTGGGACAGGCAATGGAATCCAGTGTCTGAGAGTGCCTTGGAGTTAAAAAGGAAACATCACTACCTAGACGTGAGAACTAGACCATTAACAGATTGAGGGCCAGGGCACAAAGAAACTCTATGATAAAGGGAAGGAAAGGACAGTGATGGGGTGGCTGGGTCATGTGGGAGGGTGGACAGCAAGAGATGAAAAGGCCAAGGTTAGCAAGGACTCTAGCAGGGAAGCTATGACATCCCAGGGGGACACAGAGGGAGTAGCGTCCTCCACCAGCTCTCACGACAGGATGTCCTGCTCCCCTAGCTGTTGTGTGGCACCCCTGTCTGCAGAGATCTTGATGGAGTTTGCACAAGGCTACTTTCAACAGGAGCTTTCCCAGCTGGCTGCAGGAGACAGGCGGTACTGACTACAGCCAGGAGCACTCCCAGGACAGGACGCTGGCAAAGTTCGCATCCTCCCACATCTTGACTACACCATTGCTGCAGATTTTCTGCCCTGAATGAGTTCTGAGTTAGGTAAAACAAACGCAACGGCCTTGTGTCAGTCCTTCAGGTAACCTCTGGACAGGTTAGAACAAACATACACAATTCTTTTTTCTTCTCTGCTCCCTGGGGAACCAAGGACCAGGGTCCCATCCTGGGAACCTGGCCACCTTCTTCAAGACCATCGCCAAGCGGAGAGAGAGTGGGGGTGAGGGCAAGGAAACACACAGCAAAGCTGCCTTGTTATTTTTAAGCTGCTTTTGTGCTGCTTGAGCTTTCACTCCACTGAAGCTCCTTGGGCTATTTCCCAGAGTTCTGAGAAAGCTGAACCCAGCCACCCAGTTTACTTCCACAATTGCCCCCAAATCTGCATCTACAGAGAAGCATCAGTGAGCAAAGGGGCCTTTATCGGAGCGACAGAGGAGGAGGGAGCACTGAGCACACCCCGTGGCCCCAAATTTAAAACTCTCTCTTAGTGATAATTTCCTTTAAAAGTCCCTTTTGCACTGCTTGGCCCTTGAGGGCTCTCAGCCCTCTCACGTGTACCCATGTGGTCCCAACCTGCCAGCGTCCTCCTCCCCTTGCCAAGGGTCTCTCCCTCTCTCCCAACAATCTAAAATATTTTTCCATTTTTATACAGAGCAAGCCAGCTCCCAGGAGTCCCTAAGCCTACCTGCACATTCTAAAGCCATCTAGATTTGAAGTACAGATAGGAGGCCTTCTATTTGGTATAACTTAAGAGAGAAGTTGCAGTGATTTAAAGCACTGTCTTTTTGTTTCGTTTTGAATCACACCAGTGGTTGTTTCCCTATGAAGGGTTGTTTTATGAGGTGTATGTATGTGAGTGTACATGTACACACACATACACATACATATGCACACACACATACATATGCCATACACACACATGCTCCCATATTTTATTTATTTATTTATATTTGAGATGTAGTCTTGTTCTCTTGCCCAGGCTGAAGTGCAGTGGCGCGATCTTGGCTTACTACAACCTCCACCTCCCAGGCTTAAGTGATTCTGAAATCCCTGCCTCAGCCTCCCCAGTAGCTGGAATTACAGGCGCCCACAACCACACCTGGCTAATCTTTGCATTTTCACTAGAGACGGGGTTTCATCATGTTGGCCAGGCTGGCCTCGAACTCCTGACCTCAGGTCATCTGCCCACTTTGGCCTCCCAAAGTGCTGGGATTACAGGCATGAGCCACCGCGCCCGACTGCTCCCATATTTTATATCCTCATATTAACAGATTCAATTAGCTTAGCTTAAAAAGCATTGCCATTCATTGGTGTGCTGGGTCCCAAAAGCCACTGCGCACACCTTCTCAGTGCCCTGTAGCAGTGCTGTCATGTTGGTATCTTGAAATGATAGAGTGGTGGAGTATTTACACCATGGAATACCAGCAATGGTACCTTTTAACAAGAGTGAGCATCCCACCGTTTCGCAGAGTTTGATGCTCACTACTACGTTATTAAGATCCCACCCTGGTGGAAGCAAGCATCGTATCATTTCCTCATTAATTTCCTCAAGTCTCATGATAATTCTAATAAATCAACCACAGCCAAAACTTTTTCCTCCCATGTGATGAAACCTCACAAGAGTTGGTATCTCCCTTTTTGTTTGTTTTCTCTGACAAGACAGCTTGTTCATAATCCCTCCCCATCAAAGGACTTACACTTCGAAATCCCCTCTTCTGCTCTCCTTTCGCTGCCAGATGATGCTCTGTTTGGCAAAGACCCGCAATTCATTTCTGACATCTCTCGCTTTGGCATTTGCAGCCTGATTCTGGCCCAGACTGACTTTAAAGACCCAGATCTCTTAGATCTAAAAATACCCTTCAAAGTTTGAACATAGGTAAGATCTAGAGAGAGAAGTTCCATGTGAGAAAATAGGGTCTACAAATGGCCTGAAGTATATTTCTAAAAAACAAATCAGTATTCTAAAAGGCAAAAAGTTGCTGAAAAATTTCAAATGTTAAAGGAGACTACAGAGGCATACTATCCGATTATGGCATGTGGTCTTATGGTAGACCAGTACTCCAGGGACGACAGTGCTATAAAGGACATTACTAGGTAAAAAATTGACAGAATTGACATGCAGAAAGAAGATTCAATAAAATTTCTTTAGTAATGTTAAATTTGCTGAAGTTGGTAACCTCTGTACATACCGAAGTATCTACTTTGTGAATGAATATACTCTGAAGTACTTAGAGAAGGACCATGTTGTATGCAACTTATTCTCAAAGCTTAAGGAAAAATATTGATATGTATATATAGAAAACAAATCTGACAAAATTTTAAAAATTTGAGAACCTAGGTAAAAATGTATAGAACTCTTCTTTTTTTCTTATAATTTAGCTGTAACTTTGCAATTATTTCCCAAAAAGTGTTTAAAACTTTTTTCCTACATAACCCCAGTAGACTCAGGACTTGGAGACACACAATAAGAAAGAAGAAAAGTAAAGAGATTCAAGCCTGAAAAGTGGTTCAGGGACTGCAGATATCTATTGTGGTGATTGTTATTAGACTTCCAGTCACCACACCAACAGCTTTTTTTCTTAATCAAACCAGTTCTAAGAATATATAATATATTAGCCAGCAACAAAAATCTCCATGGGTAAAGCCATCTGATGACTGCCTCAGCTCACTGCCTATAGCTCCAACCACCCTGCAACCCAGACAACTGGATTCTGGGAGTTTTAGTTCTGTTGCAACTGTTCTAACTGTCACTACTGGTATATAGAGAAGAGCCACTGATGATCCCTTTCAGGATGCTGTGGCTCCCTTTACAATTAAATTTCTCACGCCTTGGTAAAGGGTCTTTTGGACTCTACTTGGATGTAGTTAAGAGGGTAGGCAAGTGGTTCTTAGATGAGAAATCTACTCTAGCATTTTGATTTCCTTGGGCCCTGTAGACCTTCTGCAACATACCAATGGAGTTCTGGCATTTCACCTGGATTTAGTCTAGGTCACCAGATTTTAGTCAATTAACCAAGCAAACTCTTAGAGCCACTCAAAAGGACACATTGAATCCAGAATCTTGGCTTAAAGTTTCTATATCGTTGATTTCATCCTTGTCCAATATTATATATCTTTCCTCCTGATCAGACCCTTAGGATCTATTTTCATGCATATTCCTCGGGTTTCTGTCTATATAAATTGATAAACTCTTGGAATATTTTGGTGTAACTTGCATCCTCTCATGGTTTACACTTTGAAACTCTGGGGCCTGGTGAGACTTGAATCTGGTTACAAATGTAGAAACAAGAGGCATTGAGGGTTTTCAGGAAGGTTAGCAATCCTTTGCAAGGCAATTACCTTGAAAGAAGTTATTACAATCTTTAGGCTAAGAATACTAACCTTAGTCTTGGAGGAAGGGTTTCCATCTGCAAAAGGGGCTCTGAAGAATTTAGAGATTCGTGGTCTCCAGCTTCACTGGAATTTGTCCATGTGTCCCCTTTTAATTGTTAGAGAGAGTCCCACTCTTAGTCAACGTACCAACTTCAACATGAATTCAATTTGCCTTGTAATTCAGCCAACAGAAAGATCAGATTTTGAATCTGTTTTTCAGAAATCTTGGCCCTATGTCTACAGGAGAAAAAAAGGTATTCATTGAAGCATTCTACTCCCTTATGCAGAACTTGAACTGGGAATTCAAAGCCCCGACTTCATTGTTTTCTTTCCCTAAGTTTTCTATCTTACTTAGAAGCAACTAACCAATCCCATTATGGTCCTTATTTCTACCAAAATGTTCTATGGTATCACTACTTGATCCTCCAAACCTCTGCCTTCTACAGGCTGGTGATTCCAGATGCCTGCAGGTGACCAGATATCTAAGTAACCCTCTTGCCACCAAATACCACACACGGTTCAGTTACTCTTTCAAAAAAAATTATCAAGTAACTACTCTATGCCAGAGACTCTTCTAGTCCTGAAGATATAGCAATAAAGAAGATAAAGACAGTTCCTGCTGCCATTCAGCTTGGTTCTAGTGAGAAAGACAGATACATTAAAAAATAACTTGACATTACATTTTCAAGAATTTAAGTACTGTCTTGGAAAATGTAACTGTGTAAGAAGACAGATATTGACAAGAAGGACACTTTTAGTTCTTGTGGTGAGGAAGTATAGATTTAACTCTTATTAGTAAAAGAGTGTTTAAGAATAAAAATATATCAATACCCCTAACTTTGGAGACAAACCGAAGCACTGAATGTACTTCTATTTTTGATTTTTCCCTTAGCATGGTGAGTTGTTTGGGAAATGATTCAATAGTTATTTGTAGTTTCTAAATTCTCAGCAGCAGTTGCCTCCTGATATGTGTCACTATATATTCTGAGTTGACATCTGTTATCTGAATCACCAAAATAGTGCCTTGTTTTAAAATTTATCCACTATTGGCTTATGTTTTATCTTACTCTAGGCCATGTTATCACTACATGTGACATCTCTGTATATGTGTTTGTGAAACTGGGATAAAGTTGGCAAAACTTGAGATAGAGGAAACTATCTATGAAACATGTTTTGCATTAGTAGAACAGGAGGCATAAGCACATTTGGAATAGAAAGAACAGAGAAGGCGATATTGGAGAAATAGGATCTCACAAAGGAAAGTAGAATGCAAGTAGAGAACTTAAATGCAATGTAGGCAACAACCTTGCAGTTTGGACGACTATAGACCTACTATGGCTTATGGTTTCTACCAACTAGACTTAAGCTCCTTTTGGAATAAAGCCTTTGCCTCATGGAGGAAGTCAGTTAATGTTTGTTGATTGTGATTTTGATGATGACATTCTTGATGATATTCTATTTGGGGAACGTTTTTCAAAGTGGGGCTTTGACCTGACATACTCTTATACCAATAGAAAAACCAACATTTTCTCGCGGACACCTTAGGTATTGACAGATATCCGAAAGAAAAATAATTGATATGACCAAGCAATAGTGAAGTGTAGGATATTGATCTCCAGAGATTTGTGAGACTAAAAATTGTGCAAACGAATAAAAAAAAATCATAGTCTAGATTATCACGATGTTGAACAATATAGTTATGTTTACACATAATGTTGGAAAAGGCATCAGTGCAATTTCTACAATGCACTGATGATAATGACAATGAAATTTCAGTGATAATGTGATAATGAAATTTTAGGAGAAATTATAATTAGTTTTTCATCTCTCTTAAATGAATGTGTGGTTTTTTTCTGTCCTCTTCCTTCTCCATTTATGCCTGTTCTGGTTCCTTGTTGACTTGGGGAAATATACATGTGGGTAATAAGGGTGAACATTTCTGCAGAAACAAAGCAGATCTATTATGCTTCAGCAGGCTTAATTCTCATTTGTTTAAAGAGGGTTTGAAAAGATGGGGGGTTTCCTATATATAGTCAATGCATACTTAAGAACACCTACTATGTGCTGGTTTCATTTTAGTCTCTAGGAACTGGGAGACATATTGAACCATCTGTACCTACATATATTAAAATTGTTGTACCGAAGAGTATTTCAAGGTCTTCTATCTACCTGTTTTCTTTTGGATGGAAGCAGTCAATGTAAACCAGCATTGTGAATGAGCTTGAGGAGAAAAAATTTAGGAGAAAAATTCTCACTTTTGGGGTTTTTGCTACAAATTTTAAGAAGGGGGAGCTGTTTTCAGAAGAATGTGGAGCTACTTTGGCTTCATTGGCAGAGTAAGTCCGTTAATAATCCTGAAGCACTTTCCTTGTTGAAATAACACAAATTAGCATTTAACCCAGGAGGAAGAACACGTGAAGTTATTTAACATTTACATAAAATTATGGAGTAAACTCCAAACAGGTCGCCTCCGAAATATATAATTACACTCAGCAGTCCTGTCAGCATACATAGAAACAATTTTATTTCCAATCATCTTCTGCTTTTATTCACTCAGGAATGTATCATTAAAATTTCCACAGAACAATGAACCTTAATAGGTGCTAATGCAATTGTGAATTATGGTAATTGTTCCCTAAATTAATCTCTGTACTTTCCATTCCTTATTGCCCTGTGCATAAGGAGTGTGAAAAAGATAATGTTGATACTGACATTTGTATAAATGGTATAAAAATTTATCTTATTTAATAAAAATTTAATATAAGAACTTGCTACTTTGTAAAGTAGTTTACTTAGAAAAAAATGTTAGATTTATGGCAAGCCGGGTTTCTGTAATCTTTAATTTGTGAAATTTGTGAGGGAAAATGGCAGTTGATCCATTTTGGTTATCTTTGGGGTATGTGTATGCACCCAGGTATCTGGATGGCACATGTATGTTCCTCTGTGCACATATCGCCAGGGCAGTGTATGCATTTGTACCCTTATCTATGTGCATGGCCTCTATGTGTATATGTTCACTCATTTACATAAACTACCCTCTTGGTATAATAAAATCCACCATTATGTGTTGAATTGTGTTCCTCTCAAATTCATGTGCTGGAGTCTATCTCCTAGTTCTTCAGAATGTGACCATATTTGAAGATAGGGTCTTAAAGAGGTGATTAAGTTAAAATGAGGCCATATGTTTGGGCTCCAATCCAATGTGACTGGTGTCCATCTAAGAAGAAGAAATTAGGGCAGAGATATAGAGGGAAGAGCACGCGAAGACACAGGGAGAAGATGGCCGTCTACAAGCCAAGGAGAGGGGCTCCTGAGAAACCAGCCCTGCCAACACTGTCAGGTCAGATTTATGGCCTCCAGAACTGTGGGAAAATAAATTTCTGTTGTTTAAGCCACACAGTCTGTAGTACTTTGTTATGGCAGTCCTAACAAACTCATATACTCAGCTGGATTGGAAATAAAGAAATACAGGGTTTTGTCTTGTTTCTGTCACTCCTAAATTATATTTGGACATATCACTTAGCCTTCCCATTTGCAGTAGGGTCCAGTTCTTGACTACTTGTTTATTCAAACCACTCAGTTTCATAGTCTTTGCTAACTGCACCCTGACTTTACTCTGAGAAAACACTCACCCTTCACATTTACTTCTCACAGTTCAGACGGAGCTGATCTTCGGCTCCAGCTCCAGTGGGCATGTTCCTCAGGTCTGGCCAATCAGTATGTTCCATGCTCACAATGATTGGCTCAAGAATGCACATATGACAGAGCCCTGGACAATGAGATTCCATTTCAGGACTTAATCTGGAACTATTGCACAATTATAGGATCTCTGTTTGCTAAGGCGAGAGGATAAATGTCTGGGGCTTGCTGCAGCTGTCTTGGAACCACAGAGAAGGGTCAGACCAAGAATGAAGCCAATACAGAGAAAACTGAACCACAAGATGGAGAGAGATCCAGTACTAAGAACCCTCTGTGAGTCCCTGATCCAGCCTTGCCTGAAGCCAGTGATTCCTGGGGGCCCTCTGGTTTTCCTTAATAAGCTGGTAAATCCCTCCACTTTGTTTTCCCCTCAAGGCAGTTTGACTTGCATTCCTCTCATTGCTACCAAAAGAGTCCTGAGTTGTAGAATGGCTGAATGCTGCCTCTTCCTCTGCCAAATGAGTGTATCCTTTATAATTGAAACTATTTTTCCCCAATTAAATATTATATAGAACACAAATACTGCTGTGTATGTGAGAGGAGGCAGGAGTGAGGGGGGGAAATAAAACCTGACCCCTTTGACGTTCCTCTAATCCCCTGGTTCTGTGTGGACACCTCTGGGTTAGATGATTCAAAATTTCCTGCCAATCCTTAGAATTATTAATTTTCTGTAGTTAGGAACATTTGTAGCATTCGGTGGGTAGGAACTTCAGGGGCAAAGTGGAGAGCACAGTGACGAGGAAAAAGCACTAACAGGTAAAGAAAACACAGTCAGAGGTCACACACAGGCATTTTCTCCACCTGGTGCTGGTGAAGTTGCCGAATGACCGGAGGTGAGGGCTGCTTGTAAAGTGCTTTAATGTCGGGATACTCTGTGTGATTTTTGTATCTGTCTCAGGCAGGGTTCCAGGATGTCAAGCACATGCTGAATTGAGAACACTCATGGAGAGAGGTATACTTGGTCCTCATGGTAGTAACAGAACTTAAAGAGCAGTATCACTGGAGCCACTAAAAACTTCCACAGATGGGTGAAAAGCCCACCAGGTTCAACTTGAATGCACCATAATTAGTAGTACTTTTATAGAAAATGTTTTACCGAGCCCCATCTGGGCTGAGTTTTGCCATTTAACGCAGTGATTTTTCACCAAATCTGAAGAAAACTTTGAAAAATACACAAGCCTTCAATCTCTCATCTGCTCTCGAATGTGTACATACAGTTTGCAATCAATTTCAAGGATTCTGTCCTTTCAAAGCCATTTTCATACTGGACCCCAGGAAAAGCGCTCCTGCTCTAGACACATGTGTCACACATGCATTTGCTGATCTATTTTTTAAGCCACTGGGATCTTTCTGAATCCAAATTCTTTAAATCATAGTTTAAGCAACTCTGCTAATTCATTTTGTCAACTGCCATTAACTTTTTCTTTTATTTTGTGAGTTGCTTTGTCTCTGATTTGGTTCACCTCTGAGTATAACCTAAGGAAGAGTTCCTCATTTACTTAACAAATATTTATTGGGAAAATGTATGTGCAATATCATGAAAGTGAAGATAGAGGGTCTCCATCGCCTTGGAACTTCCGGTCCTGTGGGAAAACACAGGACTTAGGTAACGTGAAGTCAGCAGAATCTTATAATGTCAGCTCTATCTCTAGAACAAGGGCATTAGATCTGTGGGACTCAGAGTAGCAGGGGACTCTTGCACCTAAGGCTGTGTAAAGTCTGCCCCTACAACTGTTGCAGCTTTGCAGAAATGTTGGAGGCTTCACAAAAAGAGACACTAACAAAGACTGAGGACTGCTAAGCATGCCCTATCCTATCACCAAACACTTCACTCAAAGGTAAGTTCAGTGAGGCACTTGGCTCTTGACTGAAAAATTTATGGAGACTCTAAAATCTTTTTGATAAATAAATACTAAAATTTTGATATTTTGCCCATCATGGAAAAATTAATTTTGATCTTTTAAAATATTTCATTAAAATGTTTTCTATCACTGAGATTTTTGATGCTCTCTTAAATTTTGTGCCTGAAGTGTCTTGCTCATCTCACCCTAGTCCCAGCCCTGCCTCACACTGCAGTGACAAGTCACAGCACATGGTTTAGAAATGTTTTCAATGGATCATTTTATAATTTAGTGTATATAGGATGCATATTGTTATGATAAATATTTGGGATTTTGTGTGTGTGTGTGTGTGTGTGTGTATGTAACTAATTTGACTTCATGAGATTCTTTAAAAATTTACAGTAAGTGTTTGAGGGTCAGCAGATTGAGACACAGAGAGAACATACATGCATCATTTTTGACTCAACACCTCTTAGTTTAGCTTGGAAATCCTGCTGCACAGCACCACATCTGGTTCTGAGGTTTAGCTGTTGTCTACATCTGTCCTAGGTGGTCATAAAGAGCTGGTGGAGGGGCGGCATAATGGCTCATACCTGTAATCTCAGCACTTTGGGAGGCCAAGGTGGGCAGATCACTTGAACTCAGGAGGTGGAGACCAGGCTGGGCCACATGGCAAAACCCTGCCTCTTCCAAAAATACAAAAATGAGCTGGGCCTGGTGGCCTGTGCCTATAGTCCTAGCTACTCAGGAGGCTTAGATGGGAGGATCACCTGAGCCTGGGAGGTTGAGGCTACAATGAACCATAATTGTGCCACTGCATTCCAGCCTGGGTGATGGAGTAAGACCCTGTCTCAAAAAAAAAAAAAAAAAAGAAAAAGAAAAAGAATAGAGCCAGTGAAGACTGCTGACTGCATGCCCTGTAGCTACATGCCTTGCCCTGAGGCCACTGTTATTTTCCCATTCACGATCCTCCATAGGATCGCTTAGCCCCCCACCTCTGGCTCTATGTGGCCCTGATCTCTTCTTACTGTCCAAAGTCCCATATCTCTGTCTTCTTCTGTTCCTAGTTTTCTACCTGTTCCCCAGTCTCAATACCAGACTTTGTGTTTCATCCCTGACTCCTCTATTGCTGGCGTGTATCCGTCTCCCATGCTATTTCTTTGCCATCTGGAATAAGTTCTAGAAGCCTAATTAACTTGTAAAGTGCGTTCGGTTTGGATGGCACAACCCATCTTTCTTCCCCGTGACTTGAACCTCCTGACCTTTTCTCATAAAACACTCATGTCCTATTTGCTACCCTGTGCTCTGTTGTCATTAGTTTGTGTTGACAGTTTTATTGTTTCCTGGTGACCCCTGTCCATCCACAATTACTATGGTATGTAGCAACCTATTTATTTCAAAGTTAAATGTGTGGTATAAAAATAAAACCCAAAATTCCACATTCTCGGGGGCAAAAATCCCAGTTTTTAAAATATAATCCACATTCATTCATGTATGTATAAATCCTATTCTAACTTATTTCACTAAATTAGTGGCTAGGTCTCTTAACCACGTCCAGAGAACAGTTAGTAACTCTTGGCTTTTTAGAACTCCTAGGCTCTTAAAATTGTGCATATGAATAAACAAATGTTGAAAGAAAATTTTTTCATGGAAGCCAAAATCAACCAAAAATAGATACATTTCAGCAATTACTGCATAAATGGCTTTAAAATATTGGCCTATTAATGAAGATGATTCATTTTCAAAACATCCTGGATTTTGACATGAAATAAGTTTATAGTTACGAGACCTGTGTGACCTCATCATAATGTTGAAATTAAAATAATGGAGAAAAAATAGTTTGTTATATAGCAGTATGAAGTGAGGGTGAGGAGACCAAGTTCTTTGCGTCAGTTGCTGCCACCGATTATAGAACCAGCTTGGATAAGACCTGAACCGTGTGGATGCCTCACGCGGGTAAAAGGAAACCACTAAAGCCGATGTAAACCAGCATCATATGGCTACAGACCTATATTTAAAAAAATGTTTATCTCTAGTTGCATTCCTGTGATCCGTTTACATAGTAACGGATCGTTATTTGATTTTAAAAGGTGAAAGGCCAGCACAAAGATGCAGAAAGAAAAAAAAAGTCCTGTGTGTTCCACAGGAGGCCAAGAAGTTAGGGATTTTTTCAGATACATGTAATTCTTCTTCTATGTATATGTGTACTCTTTAGACTGAGGATCCAGGTTTTATTAATTTCCATATTCTTTTTATAACTCTGTGGGATTCACATCTTTTGGGAGAATGGACTCTGGGAATAACCACATCTACTTGTAAAAGCATGCCCTTAACAGTTTATCTTTGGATTAATTGGTAAGTTTTATGAGTCAAGTTGCCCTAGGCTTTTTCCTGAGTTTCTTCGGAGAAGCAATGGGAGGCAAAACTAACATTTTTCTGGTGCTTTGGGATCCTTGGGAAGAAGCTATGTGAGAAGCACAAAGTATCGCTCTCATTTGGCAATCGTGATTCGAAGGCATATTGAAGCAGACACTTGAATGCTCCAAATGACAAGATAATCCAGATAAACTTTACGCATCTTGCAGCACTTGAAGTTTCTAAAGCCAAATAGAGTGGAAGGATAAAAGACAAACCAAGTTCCTAAGTTAGTTCATATCCTATATGTACTTAATGTCTCTCCTTCATATGAATCCCTGCTGCCAGCAACAAATATTACAGCCAAGCACCTAGAGTTGGCCTATCTCCATGTGGACAATTCTATCACATATATGGGCTACGAATTCCAAAAATGAGACTATCTTCTTATGTAACTTGCCTCATTTTAATTAACATAGTACTGAGTAATTAAATAGGCTTTTCTACAATATCAGCTGTAATAGCAAAATAGTTCTCCATTATATACATGAAATGAAAATATACTTAATCAATCCCCTATATTTGCATTTAGGAATCTCCACTGTTGGTGACTTACAATGTGAAAAAATCTTCAATTTGACCTTTTAAGGTTTCCAAAGCTTTTAGTAAAATTAAAAATGACGGGAGACCCAAAAAAGTAGGACTCGGAGCCCCATGAGGTATTATACATTGGGTCAGCAGGGTACAGAACCTGGGAAAGAACTGGAGGCTTCAGTAATAATTTATGTAAAATCATTGTATAAACTGTGGCAAATGCACAAAACATGCCATATTAAGGCTCAGAAATGACTATCTTTCAACATAATCTTTCCATGGTCATTTCCTGCTGAAGATATTGGCCTATATTTAATTATCAGTCAAGGTTTATACAGTTTAATGTGGGGTGCATCCTTCTTAGAAGAGTCTTTTTTTTTTTTTTTTTTTTTTTGAGACAGAGTCTCACTGTGTCGCCAGGCTGGAGCGCAGTGGTGCAATCTTGGCTCACTGCAACCTCTGCCTCCAAGGATATTGGCTCCATCACCTGAAGAACTAATTCTGAAACTCTTCTGGAGAGTGGGGAAAATGTAATATAATACCCAATTTGGTCTGATCAAAACATTGCAACCGTTTCTTTAGGTCATGTTCCACTCCTATTAGGTAGACTTACTTAGGTCCTGTCTCTCCTTATTTTGCTTTCCAGGATGGCACCTGGGTATACAAGGTATCTCCATTTTAGTGGGTCAGAGGGGTCCCTGTCCTTTTCTAGCTCTCGAGTGTTCTCCACCATGCCTCCCACCCAGCCCTCAGACCAGTCTGCTCAGTTCCACCTTCTCCTGTGGTGTCATCTTGCCCAGCACAGCAGGCTCCATGTGAGGGTGGCTGACTCTCAACTCCGATACCCACACCCCACGGGCCTTGAGGGAGAAGGAGAAGTTTTAAACCAGATCACCGTCTGTTTAGCCACATGGGTTGCTTTCTTAGTTGGGCTGAGTGGCTTTATGTTGGTGAGGCCCTCCTCATAGTCATCTCCTCGTTCAATCCCAAATAGAGAAGAAGGGGCCGGAGCCATCTTTCTTTGAGATTTCTTTGCTTATTCAGCACAAGTCACCCTCTGGGCAAAAGTCTGAGGGGAAAATCAGGAGACCCAAGACTGAACATTTGAATCTCATTTCTTTTTTCCCTTTCTGTTCTCTGTAATTCCCCAAGCCAGAAATGGCGAATCTTTTATTTTTCTTTACCTGCATTTTGTTTTCCTACAATTCAGCAAGAGCTTTCCTGCCATTGCCTTCTTGGGGGGAAATAAAATTTTCTTAGCTCTAAGAAGAACTCAATGGCTGTGGGTCCTTCAGGATTGGCTGTCAATGTCCTAAAAGAGTAAATAAAAGCATTTGGGAAATCCTTTCTTTCTAAAAAATGCATGGCTCTTAAGCTTATTGACTTTCTGTTATATCCTATTTCATATGTCAGATGCTGAATATTACATCAGTCTTTGTTTTTATTTTTCTTTCCCCAACATCTCCCCAAGCATGTGGATGCTCTAGGACATGTACTTGGAAATGCAAAACAAGTAAAGTGCATTAATAATTTACTGTCTCCAATATATGCTTCTATATTATAAATAATAGTAAAAGATAGATATCAGAAAAGAGAAAAATTGTTTCGAAGGAAAGGAGGAAGAATAAATAGTAAAGTCCAAGAGTTCATTTTTTTTTTCAATCCTGGTGAGAGAGAGCAGTTCTAAAGGCATAGACGCTGAGATAAAACAGATGGTGTCTGGGCCATATTTTAGGGCCCTAATTTGGAGCATCTATTGGTAGACAAAATTTACTTTGAAAATTAGATGTGGGGCTAGTTGTCCTTGATCTGATAAAGGATTAAAGGGTTAAGCTGAAGTATTTCTAAGAGCATGGGGACGATGGCAAGTAATCCAAATTTTCTTTGCTTCAGTTTTTTTCTTTACTTTTATGAAGCTGATCAAACCATTCTCTTATCTGTCTTGCTGACCTCCAAGGAATGTGATGGAGAAAAAGATTGAAGAAGAATAGAGCTCCCTTTAGAATAAGGTTGAGATATTAGGTTTATTACATCTTTATTGTTACACATCAAGACTGGGCAGCTTTCTTATTCTGTATCTTTAATAACGGAATTGTTGCAAACTGGTGGGCAGTTAAAGACTTTCAAAAGCAGCATGTCTTCCTATTTCATTTCACAGTGCCTTATTTCTTGTTTTGATAGAGATTGAGATGAAAGGAGGACTTAGAAATGTGCAGCCATTAGACATGGCAGTGGAATAGCCTGCGTGTGTGTCAGGCAACAGACAATTCCATAGCAAGAGACAGTGAAGAACTTTATGGTTAAAGAGTAGCAGGAAAGATTGTGAAGCAAGAAAATTATGAGTTTTATTATTTAGGCTTGTTTAGCAAGTATATGTAGATACAAAATCCTTGAAGATTTTGAAAACTTCGTAATTGGTTTAATTAGGAGCCTCTTTATTTCCCTGTTTTTCCAAAGAATCTCTGTTTAGACAAAAGGTGGTTACCAGCTTTATATGTCATCTTTACCGCGACTGTAAAATGTACTTTTTGTTCCTTTTGCAACCCACACACTGATGTAGCACACTGCTTAGCTTTCCATATTCCTTCTCTAAATCTTATCCTTTTTTTCCAGTGTTTTTGTAGCAATACGGACATGCCATCACTTTTTTTTTTTCAGTTGAAAAATACTGTAATAAAGGTAGGCCGCGAATATATTCTGGTGGCATGATTTGTAAATGAAAAATGTTTTTAAAGATGCCTTTCTTGATGAATCCATTAGTGGTGTCTTGGTTTAAAAAAAAAAAAAAAAAAGATGCCAGGGTGGAGTCTCCTTTTCTCCTAAGCACCTCTGATCCCAGTGTACAAATAATGTTTATATTCCAGTTCACAGAAAAAAAAGGAACGTGAAAATATTTCATTGAAAGCTGACAGCTTTAACGAACTTTAAAGGTTAACCCTGGTGCTAGTTAGCATATCTATTCATGTCTCCATCAGTCTATTGAATTACTCAGCTGAACACGCACACAAAAGCAAAACTGGAAAAAAAAATACCCAGAAAGCCAACATTAATAATTCATAAATACTGGAGGCTTGTGACTGACAATTTTCCCCCTACTGTGTTGAAGTCTGTTAAGAACTGAATCCTGATAGCTCCTAAGTTACTTTAGAAACTCAGTGAGCAACCCTGCCCAGGAATGTTAATGTTTCTGTAAGTGGTTAGCTACCGAAACACATTGTGGGTTTTCATCCCCTCAAGCACTTGTTCATGTTCCTTTGGATTAGTCGAAGGTACAGCTTTTCATGAGATGTTTAACTGACAGTTTTTATATTTGAATTTCACAAGCATCTGCAGACCATAAAGAACTCCAAATTCAGCCATAATCCTCTGTTACAAAGTAAATCGGCATTTTTGAACAGATTCCAGATACCAATTATAGCATTAATGAGGATATACAATCACGTTGTCTGCTTGGGCAGGATTAGAAGTGATGCTGCTCCTGACAGGCCTGGCCTGCCTCGGAATTCATAGTCCTTCCTCCTCCATGTACATGAAATTATATTTATTAAATCCTTCCATTAAAAATAGAAGCTATCAACATTTTTATATATTAACTATTTTCCAGGGGATGTAAGGGACAAATACTATCACTGCTGCCTGACAATGAATTGATTTCAAGCTCATATATAGGGAGAACAAAAACTCTGGCTTTATGTTATTAGAAACATTTAACAAAGTGCTCCCATGGAGGACCGCGGAGATGGAAACTCCATAGGTTCTCCAGTTGGTACTGATTGCTTTTCTCTACTGGGTTTGCTTCAGAAGGGGTTCCAAGGCAGTGAGCCAATATTTCTACCATTTGTCAATGATGAAGCTTCCTTTTACATTTTCCATTTTAGGGTTTTTAATTGTTATGCCACCTTTGGGAAAAAGCAATGCAAGTGTGTGGATGTAGAGTTTTCTCAGACTATTTTGACACGAGGCTATCAGTTAGCTCTCACTGGCCTGCTTCTAAAGGTGAAATGATGGTGACGTTCCAATTTTAAAAACCCTGACTTGGCTTCCTAAATTGCAGTGCTAGAAATTGGTTTATATTAGGGATAGCTAGAGAAATAACTCAATCTCTGACCTTGTTAGCAACAAGTCTGTTTTCATTTCCTTTAAGTTGCTGTTACAACAATCAGAAACTATTACATTAACTCAGGTCCTTCCTCGTTAAAGTCTTAGCCTCATGAACTGTCACTAAGGGATTTAAGTTTAAAGATTTGCAAGTTGTGGAGTAGACACTCAAAAATAAATGATTGATTCCATATGATTGCTTAATACAGAAGGCATTGACTTTTGTAGTAAGCAATAAATAAAGTCCAAAACATCTATTGAGTACCTTTTCCAGATGAGGAGCTTCAGCTGGTATGGTGACTGTATCAGTCATTTATGATAAATGTAAGTTTGAAATCCTGCACTGCTGATTGATAACTGTGTATGTTGGAGCCTTTGTTTACTGGTCTGCAAATTGGGGATAATAATATTCACCTAAGAGAGTTGCACTGTGGATTAAATAAGATAATGTAGATGGAATACCCAGCAAAATTAACAGTAAATGCTGTTTTCCTTTCCTTCATATCAGAATCAGAACAATCTTTTGAAGAATCAAAACAATCTTTTTGTGCATGTGTGTGTGTGTGTGTTCCTTTACTGTAATCCTGTGAGGCAGAAAAGGCAGATGTTAATGAGGATATCGAGGCACAATCTAGTTATGTGGTTTGCTCGTTTAATTCAAAATTGGAATTTCAGTCTATTGATTTTTCTTTATACTGCTTCTATGAGTATAAACTGCCTTTTTGTACCGTTCTATATCAAAGTCCAAATTAAATAATAATTACATCACTCCTAATTGTTTCAATCGAAGTTTGTCATTATACTAAAGGTTATAGGTTAATTCTCCTTTGCCCAACACACGTTCATTTAAAAAATCTATTTGCCTATTTTTTTCCTTTGAGGACTTGAGGCCACGTATAACCTAGTAAACCAAAACGAAAGTGACAAAGAAGATATAAAATATCAGGATCAAATAAAAAGGAGATCATAATTATACACATCATAAGGCTTAAACCTTGTTGCCACAGCTGGCTTTCAAATTTGGCTTTAAGCCATTATATAATTCCTTGAGGGCAGTGAGTGATGTAATAAAAAATGACCTCAATCACATTTTTATAACTGATAAAATACTAAATTTCATATGGCTTGACTATATGATGACATTTGTTAAAAGCTAAAGGTAAACATTACACTCTTAGGGATAACCCTAATGTGTACAAAAATGAAACTTTCTGGCAGTTCAGCTCACTTCATCTCAGTATCTAGAGATGCTTGAGATCCTTGTGGATTGCGTGAGTATTTTTTTGAAATGTTTTCTCTATGTTACAGTTATTTTGCAAAAGTCCCGTTAAATTTTTCTCCCAAATTTATGAAATTTATGTGAAAAAATACAAAACAACACATTTTATAATCTTTCTATTTATTCTTTTCTCTTCCCTATTAATGTAATAACCTATATTAACAGCTCATGTGTATTAGTCCATTCCAGAGCAGAGACTGCTAAAAATGCGGATACAATACTTCAAAAAATCCTTTTAAATGTGTTTGAAATTTGCATGTCTGAGCTAGGGTTAAAATATAAGAAATAACTGGAGTTCAGAATCAGTCAGAAAAAAAACGAAGGTAAGAATGAGCTGAAGACTGTTTCCTGCCTTGAGGGCATGTGCTGAACCCCACAAACCAGACTTGTTTTAAATGTCCCTATGTAGGGGATAGGAGACGGAGCCTGTAATCCAAAGAAAATGGGATGGCAGATCACTCCTCTCACACCCCCATCCCCAGCACACATACATATAAAGCTAAAGTCCACTCTTATTTGGGACTTTGAAAAACAAAACAAAACAAAACTTTGTCTGCTTGCCTGTTTGGTCTTTGGCAAGAAAAATGAAGAAAAATAAAGTGTTCTCTGGTTATTTGAAAAAAAAGGCACAATCACCAACATGGCTAGAGAAACACATCAGATTAGATAAATTTCAGGTTGTTAATGCTGCTAGGCCCATGCCAGAAAACAAACGCACAAACATAATTTCTATCTGAAGTGATGCATGTTAAACACTAGGCTAAGGAATTCTCATAGATACATTTTCAAGGAACATGAGTTTAGAATCAAAATCCACTAATTACATGAAGAAACAAGTGACTCTAAGTGAGTTTCAGCAGAAACAACATAAGATACAATCAGACCAGCAAATACTATATAGATACTGGAATTATTTGAGAGGAAACATTCAAATGTGTTTATATTTTAAAGAAATAAAAATGGAAGGAAAGTGTAATTAAGGAACCAGAAATAAAAAAAGCTGAGTAGGCAAATAAGAAACAGAACCAAGTAAGATTTTGACAAATAAAAAATGAACTCATTATAATTGGAAACACAATGGATAGTTTAAACAGTACATTAGACACAGCTGACATGAAAATTAGTGAACTGAAAAGAAATCTAAACAATATTACCAAGAGTGTAAACCAGAAAGAGCAAGAGATGAGAACTGTGAAATAGAGTTTTAGACATTGAGGATTGGTAAGAAATTCTGACATGTATCTAATCTGAATGACAAAGCAGGAGAATAGACTGAATGGTGACAAGTTAATATTCTGAGAGACAATGGCTGAAAATTTCCAGAACTGAAGAAAGAAAACCATCCACAAATATGGGAAGATTAATAAATCCAAAAACAGGGTAAACAAAAAGAAATCCAAAATTTTCACTTTTGGCTATGTTGGAATATTTTGTATCAGAACAATGTCTCTATTGAGAACAATAATTATATCTGAATTTAAAAAAAAAAAACCCTACTGTTTGAATGAACTGTAGTAAAACTAAGCAGCCAGAACTTGTGGAGACAGAATTCCAGCAGGAGGAGAAGTGCATTGAAGAGGAGCTCTGCTTTGTCTGCTACTAATACTTGTAGGTTATTGTGGACTACAGAGGATAGAAAAGCTGAGTGGCAGTGCAGTGCTATCTGCATTCTTAGCAGGCTGAGAATATAATTGGAACTAAAATTTACCCAGGCATCCAGAATTTTAGGGGTCACCATCTTAGAAAGGGAGAATTGCTATGAAATGAGCTCAATGACCAGTAAGATTTCCCCCTGAGGTATTTGCTGATTCTGTAAACCATGGGCCAAGAGGTCAAAAACCCAACCAGAAAGAGGCCCAGAAGTTTGACATTTTCATGCCACTAGGAACACATAAATTGAATATTATAGCTATCCAAAGATGAAGGACTCTGATAAACACCCCATGTTTTAAGTTGGGTCTACTCAAGGGCTAAACCCTGAGAATAAAGATAAACTGAAAACAGGCCAGATCTTCTTAAAATAAGTACTGAACCTCAGGTCATCTGAATCCCTGATTGGATAAAGATGATCAGCCCTCTATCTAACTGCCTTCCTGAAGAAAAGGAAATTATCTCTGAAGAGAGATACCATCGTTTAGAATTAGCAAACGTATAACATTGCAATCAATAACTTTAGAATACACATTCTTTTTTGGTGCATGTGAAACATTTGCAAACACGGACCATGTCCTGGATTATAAAGCAAATCTCAGGTATTAAGTGATGGAAATTATAAGCATTTATTCTTTGGTTACAAACAATTTAAGATCAAAATTAGCTATAAAAAGATAACTTGAAAATCCCCAAATATTTGGAAACATAGCAGTTTTCTTTTGAAGTAACTTAAAAGTAAAAAATGTTATCACAAAGGAAATTAGAAAATATTTTAAACTCATTGTTAATAAAAGTATCACATATCAAAACTTTAGAGATATCACTAATGCTACACTTAGGAAGTAAATTATAATGTTCATTGTGTATATTAGACAAGAGGTATTAAAATATAAAGAGAATATGAAAAACAAAGATAATAAAAGGGATGAAATAAAAAGATGGGAAATTAATAAAATAGAAAATATATTTAAAATAGAATATATCAACAAAGCCAAATTTGGCTCTTCAAAGAGACCAGGCCAGGTAAGGTGGCTCATACCTGTAATCCTATCACTTTGGAAGGCTAAGGCAGAAGGATCACTTGAGGCCAGAAGTTCAAGACCAGCTTGTGCAACATAGAGAGACACTGTCTCTACAAAAATAAGTAAATAAATATTATCCAGGTGTAGTGGCGCATGTCTGTAGTCCTAGCTACTAGGGAGGCTGAGGCAGAATGATTATTTGAACCCAGGAGTTTGAGGTTATGGTGAGCTATGATTGTGCCACTGCACTCCAGCCTGGGTAACAGAGAGATAACTTGTCACAAACAAACAAACAAACCCCCCCAAAAACCCAACAACAAACCCACACTTTATAATCTTGTGGAAAGATTGATAAATAAGAGAGAAGCTCAAATTACCAACATTAGGTATAAATGAGAGACATCATTGTAGATCATATAGTCATTGAAAGTCACAATAGGGTGTTGTGAACAAGTTTATGCCTATATATGAAAATTCAGATTAAATAGATAAATTCATAGAAAATATCAGCTTACCAAAGTCAACTCAAGGAAAGATAGAATATTTGAAAAGTTCTATATCTATTAAGGAAATTGAATCCACAGTTAAACATTTCACAAGTAAGTCTCTAGTCCTAGATGACTTAACTTCCAAACTGTTGCACATATTTAAGGAAGATACAACATTAATTTTAGATAAACTTTTCTAAAAATCAAAAGAAAGAGAAAGAAACATTCCCTACTATTTTCATGTGGCCAACATAGTACTGACACCAAACTGGACAAAGGTAACAAAATACATAAAAATTACAAGTCAACATTTTGAACATAGTTATAAAAATCATAAACAAAAATATTTCAATAGTAAATCCAATGATATATAGAAAGGCTAACACATCAGAATCAAGTTGGATTTTCAAAAAATAGAAGATTAATTAACATTTGAAAAATCGTTGAAATTAATAAACAAAATAAAAAAGAAAATCATAGATTTATCTTAACAGGAGCAGAAAATGTATTTGGTAAAATTAAAAATGGTTTATCATATAAACATTTAATAGCAACCAGCAAATGAATAGCAAAGAAGAAATTCTCTTTCTGATGAAGGGTATTCTACAACATACTTCAGCCAACATCATACTTAATGGTGAGATAGCGAAGCTTTTCCTCTCATATCAGGAACAAGATAGGGTCCTAGCTCCTGCAAGTAGACGAGGAAAAGAAAGTATATAAGAATTGAAATTGATGAAATAAAACTTTCATTGTTCACTGCTGACATGACATGAACATAGAAAATCCAAAAAAATTTTAAAAATTTAAAAAGTGAGTTTAGTAAACACTGGATAAAATGTCAATATACAAGTATCGACTGATTTTCTATATATTAGCAAAATAATTAAGATTAAAAATCAATTAAAAAATTTACAGTAACATCAAATAACATCAACTCTCTAGAATAAATGTAATGGAAGATTTGTAAATCTTCCCTGAAAACTAAGTAACTATACAGAAAAAAGTTAAAGAAGACCAAAATAATGGAGGAATAAACCATATTTACTGATTGGAAGGCTAAGTACTAAAAAGATATTAGTTCTCTTATATGGATTTGTAGGTCCCATGCAATTCCAGGTTTGTTTATTTATTTTCTGTTTCTCTTGAAAAGTAGCATGCTGATTCTTTAATGTGTATTTAAGAATATACAATTTTTGATGCAAAGAGGCAAGAATAACTAAGATGATCTTGAAGAAGAGGAACCAGGTTGGAGGAAAACATTCTCAAATATGAAGATTAACATGAAGCTACTATAAGTAATATAGTATGATACTGATACGAAGATGAATACCAATAAAATAGGGGAAAGTTCAAAAAGTGACTCACATATATAAAATCACTTAATTTATTAAAAAGATTATGCTGCAGTACCGTGGGGAAGAGCACTGTGAGGAAAAAGAGGGTCTTTTAAATAAATAGTGCTGAGTTAATCATACATACACATTTAGAAAAGAATCTTATTCCCATCCTACATTGCACGCATGTGTGCGCGCACAGACACACACCCACACACACACACAAAATTCTGGGTCCAATCATAGGTCTAAACATAAAAAGCAAAACAACAACAAAAGTTCTAGAAAATAATATGGGGATTATAGAGGCAGGAATTTCTCTGTCATATCTAGAACTCTCTGAAGAGATGCAATCTCTTTCAGAGACTCTGCCCAAGGGAAGGAGGGAAGGAGGGGAGTAAAGATAGTTGGGGTGGGGTTGGAGAGATCCCTGGCTTTTCTGCGATTCCACCTTTAATCCCCTGCCAGTGACTACCTTGCTGGACTGAGGTAAAAATGTATTGTCCAGGGAGCTTGGAAATAGAGCAGAGAGGGGAAAAGAAGAGAAATGGATCTGAGAGCACATAAAAAAATTAAAACAAAACAAAACAAACAAAGGCTTTCAGACAATCATTATGTTCAAAATTATTAGTAATGATTTCTTATAGTGCCACTCCTCTTCATTATTTTGGATAAATCTGTTCCATATCAGATGAATCCAAAAAGCTCATAAAGGGAATATGGTAATGATTGAAAATAAATTCATTTTATTTCACTCTTCTATTATTTATTACTTACTTTTCTTCAATGTTTAAAAATTCAATTGGATTTTTTTAAAAGAAAAGGCTCCAATTTTTTTAAAAGAAATTATAAAGCCACTTAATATTTGTCATCTATCTATTTATCTGAATATATATTCTGAAGTATAACAATGAGTAGAATAACTAGTGTTGCCAATGTATTGAATATAATCCTTGACTCTTATTCAGTCTTTAAATTGTTAGTATGAGCTGAGGGGAAGAAAAAAGCCCAACCAATGCCAAATTGGTTCCAAGAATGGCTTGCGTTTTTAGCCAGTGTTACATTTTTCACAGGATGGGGGAAAAAGCTTTAGTGGTCGCATGCTGTTCTTGGGTAATACTTTTTAGTAATGCAAGAGCTTAGTTTGCCGGGTAACTTGATTACTCTAGAGGGCATGCTATTAGCAGAGTGGGAAGAAATCAAAAGAAAAAAAAATAATTTACATTAAGGCCACAGACATGCCATACAATACAATTACTTCAGGTTTCATATCCAAAAAGCTACTATACTTTTTTTTTTCCATTCTTTTAGCACTGTTGTATTCTGGTAAGGGGTTTTATGAGAGGCAAGAAATGGATGCTAGCCCAGAAAAGCCCAAGAGATTGTTTTGTGAATGAATGAGGCCTGATGGTGGTAATAAGTCCACATGGATTTTTCTTTTTAGGCTCTTTCTAATGAGTTGTGATTATCTATGGATAATCAATTCACTTCTTTTACTTGGAAATGATCATTCTAGTTTTCATTACAGAAGTGCTATACGCATAAAGGAGACAATGTATACAAAGTACTTTTGTATACCCGAAAGAAAAGTACAGTGTCCTTCAGAATCATTACCCAGGATCTCATTAATTATTATTCACTTATGTAATAGGAATTATCATGAGGAAAGAGCATCTTGGAGTTGATATTAGTTAGGACAGTTTAGGTTATGTTGGAGTAACACATTAATCCCCACATCTCAGTGACTTAACAGAAAAAAGATTTAATTTATATTCATTCAGTATATCTTACAGTGGGATGCTTTACTGCAAATGCTGAGATTCAGCCTGAATAAATCCTACTATTGTTACTGGAAGGTCTTTGTTATTAGAGCTCCCAGGATGGTGGTGGGCCACTCCCAAGATGGCAGCATGCCTTTTGTTCTCTGACCTGGGGTTCTTGGCCTCACGGTTTCCAAGGAATGGAACCTTGGGCCATGCGGTGAGTGGTATAGCTCTATTAGAAGCCATGGATCACAGAAGAGAACCGTGGAACCCAGCGACTAGTGTTCAGCTCAGTTAGGATGAACCCAGGCACTTAGCCTTGCAGGAACAATGGTGAGCCTTTAGCCCAATAGGGAGTGGCAAGGGGCGCCTCACTGGATCAGGAGCGCAGTGGACACCCTGCCTGATCCAGAGGGGTGGAAGTCAGCAGCAGGTCTGCCACGGAGGCAAAAAGCAGTGGTGGATGGCGAGCGAAAGCTCAGCTCGAGCTGTAACAAACACAGACCAGAAGAGTGTGCAGTTGCAAGATTTAATAGAGTGAAAACAGCTCCCATACAGTAGGAAGGGACCCAAAGGGGGTTGCCCTGTCCTGGCTCGAATGCCTGGGGTTTATATTCCAATCATTGTCCCTCCCTCTGTGCTCTCAGGTGATATATGATTTGACTTATTTCTTTACCTCCTGCTTTTAGCCTAAGTTGTATTTTAGTGAGCCCTCTTTACTACCTGTTTGGTCGGGTGTGAGCTGAGTTACAAACCCTGTGCTTAAAAGTGGGGGCAGTCACCTTCCCAGCTAGGCTTAGGAATTCTTAGACTATGGAATCTAGCTAATTCTGCCTCTCACTATCACGTGTTGATGTCAGCTCACAAACATGATTTCCAGGGTCTAGCTGAGAAAGAAAGAGGGAACACAGAACATTTAGACCTATTCTGAAGTTCCTTGACCAGAAGTGGCACAAATCACTTTCACTTGCTTTCCATTGGTTAGAAACAGTCATGTGACTCCACCTACCTGCAAGACACCTGGGAAGTATAGTCCCTTGTGCCTAAGAAGGAGCAGAGAGCCACAGATAGGTGAACACTGTACTCTTAGCCACAGTCCACTGTACTAAAATGTGCAAAGGAGCTCATCAAAAAGGAGCTATTTACAGACGAAGGTGACCTTTATTACTCATCTCAGGTATGTCATCACAGTAGTGTTTTAGTTTATTTCATTCACGTCTTGCTTCTAATTGGTAGATGGCCAACCAGAAACAATCCTGGGCTTTAAAATGAGGCATTGGCTGGCAGAGACACAATTTCTAACCTCAAGTATCAGAATCTGAACTGACCACAGAGCTCTTCTCTGAGTTTATATCAAGCTGTGAGCCTCTGCTTCCATCAGGAAATCCTTAAATAGTTCATTTTTTCCTTCTAGGAGCCTGCTGTTGTGTTCTGGCTAGAGGGAACAGGACCAGGGCCAAGTAAGATCTTGAAATTTAAGATAGAGACATCTGGTCTGAGTTTTCTGAGAAGCTTATTGAATCCTACATTAATCTAGGCACTCATAATACAGAAACTTTATTTTATAGGCAAGTGAAAGAGATAATTTATGTTAAAGATCCTAACACAGTTCTTGGCATGACTATAGTAGGTGCTCAATAAATGCATCTGTACTTCCTTTGCAAAGGAAGTCAAAATTTACTGGTTTGTACTCTATAAGTAAATACTATTTAGTGGAATTCTCATGTAACAATATTCTTCCTACTCCTGTATTTCCATCTGACCAGTTGTACAATTATGAAGCTATTAGAACTTCTATTCAAAAGAAGGACTTTATTTGAAGCCTTGCACTTGTGAAAGGAAAATATCTTGGGCCCCCAAACTCGCCAAGCTAAATGGAGAATTCATGCGGGGATCTGCTTAGGGCAAACCTGCCTCCCGTTCTATTCAAAGTTACCCCTCTGCTCACTGAGATCGATGCACATCTGAGAATGCAACCGTTTGTCTCTCACCTGACTGTGACTTGGAAGCCCTCTCCCGGCTTTGAGTCTTTCTGCCTTTGCTTGGAGTTGTCCCACCTTTCTAGACTGAATCAATGTACTTCTTACAAATATTGATTGATGTTCTCATGACTCCCTAAAATGTATAAAACCAAGCTGTGCCTCCATCACCTTGGGCATGCGTCATCAGGACCTCCTGAGGCTGCCTCACAGGCACATCCTCAACCTTGGCAAAACAAACTTTCTAAATTAACTGACACCTGTCTCAGATTTTCTGGGTGTACACACTGGACAAAACAGAAGTGAACAAAATAGCTGAAGTTCCCACTTGTGTTCCTATGGTGTGGGGGTGGGGCAGCAATGGAGACAGAAAGCAAACAAGTAAATGAAGAAAGAAAATATCACTGAGATGTGCTGAGGAGAGAATTGAAAGAGGGTGATGAGGTTGAGAATAAGGAACTCCTTCAGGTAGGTGGTGTAGCAACCCGGGTTCCAGGAAGAAAAACAGAGGCAAGTCAAGTATTCCAGGAATACGGGGTGGTGTGAATGTGGGAGGAGTTGGAGAGTGAAGACCCAAAAAGCTTCAGCTCTAGGATCAGAGAAATTCTCCACACTCTCACCTGGAAAAGCTGGAACTCAAAGCGAAGTTCAAGAAGTAGCACAATACTAGCCCGTTGAGTAGGATTGTGAAGTGTGTCCATGAGAGTGGCTTTGTCTTACACTGACGACCTCCCAAGAACAGTGACTTCTGCATTCCACATCTTACTTGAACTCCGCTCCTTGGCAAACCCTAATCTAGAAGCATACAGAAAAGGGGACTCTGGGAAACATAGTTCTCATCCTTAGATGGGCGTGGTGGCTTGGCGCTGAGCTGATAGCTGACAATTTAACACCAATGATTAGTATGACATTTAAGCTGAGCTCTGAATAACAAGAAGGGGTCAGCTTTCCAAAGATCACGGGAAAGAACATTCCAGACAGAGAGAGTAACCAGCACAAAGGCACTGAAGCTGGAAAAAGCATCTTGAGTTCTCCAGAAACATCAAGAAGGCCAGTGTGCCTGGAGCTGAGTGCATGAGAGGAAGACTGATAGGAGATGCTGTTGGAGAGGTTAAGCAGGGGCTAAGTCATATGGGGGTCCTATAAGACATAGTAGGTCCATTAAGGATCTATGTAACTGACTGGCTTATGTCTGAGCCCGTGGATAAGGTGTTTGTGGGCAGAAAGCTCACTGAGCTGTTTAAAAAGAGGGGCTTGGTGAGACTTAGGGACCGAGACTTTCCTGCCTCAGGCAGTAGAGAGTGCTATGAAGCAGAGAGGGGCTCTCACCTTATCCTCCCCAGAACACAATAGAGTTTTGCAGCATGGAGCGTTTAGGGGACACAGTGCTGCCCTGGAGCCTGGAGGCAGGGACATTTGGGAGCATCCAGAGACATTTACTCTGGGAAGGATGTCCACTCTTGTACATTGGTGAAGAACCACAGTGTAAGAATAGAGGTGCTCTAGTAGGTTTGAGTTGTCAACTGACAGATGAATTCAGGAAGAGATGTGAGACCCTCATCCTGCAGCCAGAAATAACAGGATGAACAATAGAACAGACTTGGAGAGGGGACATGAGGGTGAAATATGAATCAGTAAATGTTAAGGTGACCCTATTTCCCTTGAAGCCTGGGTGAAAACCACGTGGAACCTCAGATTGCATTGGCTAGGCCCTTGCTTGAATGCATTCAGAAAGTTAAGGGATATTCATCTCCTTTGGGGAATCCATATAGTGATTTCATTCCCATTGTACCTACATGCTTTATTGAAATGACTAGGTTGCTTGGAATTTTTATCAGGCATATTTTCAAACCCAAAAGCTGTAATATTAGGCATTTCAGGTCTCCCAACAAAAATACTGGCCAAGGTTGATCAAATACAAGTTGGTCTATGCCCTATGGTGACGTTTGTGGGATGACAAGATGACTCTAATGTCCCTTGAATATGTCTCCTTCGCATTGTCTGAATGCCATGATGGAGAGTTCGTTGGCCTCTTAGTGTGACTGAACCAAGTGCCTACAGTGATAGCTGCTCTGGAGTGCTCCCTAAGTTAATTTCTTTACATTTTGATCTCAATTCCACAGTTCCCTGCTGGTGCTTCTTGAGATCACCTCCCAGATAAATTACTTGCTCCTAAATCCTTGTCTCATTGTCGTTTTTCTTCTGGGAAAGCCCAGCTAAAGACAGTAAACACAGCTGAATGCAGTGAGATGTGTTTGATGCCTGGCAAGGTGCGATTCTCACCTAATTGCTAAAACAACTCTATGAGGTAAGGATTTTATTAATGTGATTCCCATTTTACATGTGAGGAAGCAAGACACAGAGTAGTAAAGGAACTTGCTTAAGGTTACCCAGTTAGTAAATGGCATGAGACCTTCACCTCACCTCATTCTCATCCCTTTTACCAATTTCTGATAAATTTCATTCCTTTTGGCACCCCGTAAGGAAAATATTTAATCTCCCTGTCATCCTACTTTCTAAAAATTGCTTCTCCCATACACTTCCTTCCTCATTATAATATATAATAATATGGTGCTGTTTTTATAAAATTCCCCTAATCTGAGAACTTCTGTAGAAGCACATATTACCGTTGATGGTAATAACAGGCCACAGGCCTCACCAACATCTTAATGTTCCTCACATTTACCAAAGAATGGCTTGATTGATGTATTTCCCCCCAAGCCCTTGAGACTTGACTGCCTCTGCGTGAGAAGCTGAGGCTTTGAGCCCAATGCTTGCTCTTTGGAGATCCGTGATTGTACAAAGGAGAATATGTGTGATGCATTTAGACTGCAATGCCTGTGGGTCCTTACCATGGCTCCTATTTTTGCTCTTGGGGGGAAATATCAAAATAGTCCACTTTCCTTCACCACCCAATTTGATTTCTTCTCTCACAGTCCCTAAGGCAAGAGTGATATGTCTGTCTGTGGTAGCAAAGAGATACCAGTCTTGAAAAGCTGGAGGGCTAGAGAGTTGAATCTATGTATGACTGTCGATGAGTCTCTCTCTTTCTTACTCTCCCTCCCTTTCCTTTTGAGTGTGTGACTACAACTTTGTTTCAATGTTTGTCCTGAGGTTTGTTTGTTGCAATAGAAATGCTCTCAAAGAGCCTTCAAATAAAAATGCATGAGCTACATAAATTCAGGCCCATGGAGGTGGACTTTGTGGGGTCTCTCTCTCCTCTCCCTACAAATAGTGTTCACTCTGGCTCCTCTCTTTGCTTCTGCTTTGTCCTCTTCTCTCTCTACCTGTTGCCTTTCCTGCTCACTCCTCTGTTTCCATGACAGTGACCTCAGTGTCCATATTTTTATGATCTTTCAGCTCAGCTTCTTACAACTACATGAATTGGCTTCTGTATTCCGCCTTCTAATTCCTGGGAGAGAGAATATGAATTGCTCATATGGAGCCAAGAGGCCATCCCCAGTACAACCAATTGGTGGGGATGGTGCTGCTTATTCAACAGGAGTCACCAGTCTCAGAAGAGTCTCTCAGTGGCAGCAAAATTGACCTTCATGTTGGCTAAAATGTTTTTATTTTATCTATGCACATAATTTTTATGTATATTGAATGCCAGCCAATTCCCCAAATCATGCTATAAACATTATTTCGTGTAATCTTTACAATTACCTTGAGATGTAGGTGTAATTATTCCCATTTACAGATACAGACTCTGAGGGTCTGTGGCAATCCTGAAGGAGAGAAGGCTTAATAGTGTTGGGTGTTATAACATCTCTGCCTCCAATCCCAGTGCCCTTTCTCTACGGGCAAAGCTGGGTGGAAAGACTCGTTAGGAAACCATTTTCAATGCAAACAGCATACTTGGCAGATGTCACTGCTTTCTCAGGAAGAAAAAAGTGAAGTGCATGGAGCACATTTTTATTTTTTACCTAGATCAGGTCAGCACCCCCCTGCTGAAGGTAGAGCCTGCCTACTGATACATAACGATATTTCAAGATGATGAGCAAGAAAGCTCTGTCCATTTCAGGGCAGAGTTCCCTGGGGACAAGGCTCAAAGAGCAATGAAAAGAGGGTAAGTGAATCATGAAGGCTTTGGAGCGAGGATGAGCACTAGAGCCAGGCATTTACAGTGAAGGGCAGAGTGGGCTGGAGAGGACTCAGGAAGCATTAGAAAAATGATTATCTGCCAACCCGAAATGAGACTCCAAGGAACGCGAGCAGTCCCTCCCACAAAAGGGTTTGTGGAAGTTCTCCCAATTTGCAGGGACCTGCCTGTGGAGTTTGTTCATTCACTCACTGAAAGATATTGTTTATCTTGGGGATTGTGAATAGTATACCCTATGGTGTGGGATAAAATCTTTTTAAAATGGAAAGCAAAACATATTTTCAAATAGAATGAAGTGTGTTTTGTAGTCATGATATTAATCCTCCTTTATTGTTAGCGGAGTAATTAGAGAGTAATTCCATGACACAGATTAAAACACAAGACAGTGAGGAGCTGGGAGGCTTTCAGCTGCAAACCTCAGAAAAGCAAGCTCAGTGAGGAAATATTTTGGCTCATGTAACTGTCAGTCAAAGAAAGGAGGGGCTTGTGGGTGCCATTCTGATCCAGGAGCTCCACCATGTCCTCAAGGACCCAGCTTCTCCCTTTCTGCTGTGATGTCCAAATGATCAGCTTCATCCTGACAGTAATTTTCTGTGTGGCTTTAAGATGATTGTGAGAAGCAATTAGGCTACAATATTGTTAATTCTTTTCTCAGGATAGACAGACATTTGCAGGAAACTCTTCTGGAAGTGGCAGGAGAAACATTGTCACATCTCTATCTCCTTAGCTTGCAGTTTTGCTATAACCCCTTTCCCACACAATTACCATCGAGGAGTATGGGAATACTCTGATTGGGATAGATTATTGGTTCTCGGCACTCACTGTTATCAGAATCACAAGGGAGGCCTTTAAAATGTTTTTTAAATTATTATGGGTATAAAATAGTTGTACATATGTGTGGGGTACATGTGATGTTTTTGATACAGACATATAATGTGTAATGATCAAATTAGTGTAATTGGGGTATACATCACCTTAAACATATGTTATTTCTTTGTGTTAGAAACATTCCAGTTCTACTCTTTCAGTTATTTTAAAATATACAATAATTTTTTTTATTATACTTTAAGTTCTAGGGTACATGTGCAGAACGTGCAGGTTTGTTACGTAGGTATACATGTGCCATGGTGGTTTGCTGTACCCATCAACCTGTAACCTACATTAGCTTTTTTCCTAATGCTATCCCTCCTCTTGTCCCCCATGTCCCCACAGGCCTGGTGTGTGATGTTCCCCTCCCTGTCTCCATGTGTTCTCATTGTTCACCTCCCGCTTATGAGTGAGAACATGCGGTGTTTGGTTTTCTGTCCTTGTGTTAGTTTGCTGAGAATGATGGTTTCCAGCTTCATCCATGTCCCTGCAAAAGACATGAACTCATCCTTATTTATGGCTGCATAGTATTCCCTGGTGTATATGTGCCACATTTTCTTTATCCAGTCTATCATTGATGGACATTCGGGTTGGTTCCAGGTCTTTGCTATTGTGAACAGTGCTGCAGTAAACATACGTGTGCATGTGTCTTTATAGCAGAATGATTTATAATCCTTTGGGTATATACCCAGTAATGGGATTGCTGGGTCAAACGGCATATCTAGTTCTAAATCCTTGAGGAATCGCCACACTTGTCTTCCACAATGGTTGAACTAATTTACACTCCTGCCAACAGGATAAAAGTGTTTCTATTTCTCCATATTCTCTCCAGCATCTGTTGTTTCCAGACTTTTTGACGATTGCCATTCTAACTGGTGTGAGATGGTATCTCATTGTGGTTTTGATTTGCATTTCTCTGATGACCAGTAATGATGAGCTTTTTTTCATATATTTGTTGGCTGCATAAATGTCTTCTTTTGAGAATAAGTTATTTTTAAGTACATTACTCTATTGTGCTGCTGAAAACTTTATCTTTTTTTAAATTTATTTTTTATTTTTTTGAGACAGAGTCTCTCTCAGTCGCCCAAGCTGGAGTCCAGTGGCGTGATCTCAGCTCACTGCAATCTCTGCCTCCTGGGTTCAAGTGATTCTCCTGCCTCAGCCTCCCAAGTAGCTGGGATTACAGGCATGCACCATCATGCCCGCCTGATTTTTGGTATTTTTAGTAAAGATGGGGTTTTGCCATGTTTCCCAGGCTGGTCTTGAACTCCTGAGTTCAGGTGATCTGCCCACCTCAGCCTCCCAGAGTGCTGGGATTACAGGCATGAGCCACTGTGCTCAGCCTAGATCTTATTCATTCTATCTAATAGCATTTTTGTACCCCTTAACCATCGCTACTCTATCCCCCCAATCCCTGCCACACTTCCCAGCCTCTGGTAACCATCATTGTACTCTTGATCTCCCTACGTTTATTTTTATTTTTTTTCCTAGCTCCCGCATGTGAGTGAGAACATGTGACTGATTTTTCTTTCTGTGCCTGACTTATTTGACTTAACATAATGTTCTCCAGGTCCACCCATGTTGTTGCAAATGACAGGATTTCATTCTTTTTTATGGTTGAATAATATTTCATCATGTATACATACTGCATGTCCATCATTCATTCATTAGTTGATGGACATTTAGTTTGATTTTGTGTCTTGGCTATTGTGAATAGTGCTGCAATAAACACAGGAGTGCAGATATCTCTTTGATATACTGATATCCTTTCTTTTGGATATATACTCATTAGTGGGATTGTTGGATTATATGGTAGTTCTATTTTTAGTTTTTTGAGGAGTCTGCTGTTCACCGCAGTAGCTGTACTAATTTACATTCTCCCAAACAGTGTATGAGGGTTTCTCTTTCTCCATATCCTTACCAGCATTTGTTATTGCCTGACTTTTGGATAAAAGTCATTTTAACTGGGGTGGGATGGTATCTCTTGAAGTACTAATATTTGGGCCTTTCCCTGGCCAGGAAAGTCAGACTCTCTGGGCATGGAGCCTGAATATCAGGATGTTTCAAGTTCTCCTGAGCGGATTCTAAAATTTGAGAAGCACTAGCTTATACTTACCAGGATTAATCCATTGATGTAGAGATGGGAGCAGCTTACTCTAGGTAAAAAGTCCTGGATGTAGAAGGGTCATGGAATAAAAAATTAAGATTTTGTTTTAAATATGGAAATGGGGAATAGATGCTCGGTAGGCATTAAATGTTATTCACTCCAAAAGAGATTTGCTAGTGACCATTTTTAAGATTTATAGGTACATGTTCATTTAATACAACAACCTGATGAGCAGGGCATGCAATCCACCCGTGTGTAATAGTTGTTGCCCCACCACTTGTTTGCTGCAAGTATCCATGCAATTTGACCAATATTTATGCTATACTAGATAGTAAATATTTCTAACATTATTCATGCCAATAAGTCAAATGACTTCATAGTTTATTAGCCAAATTGAGGCAGTTTTGAGAGTCAAAAGAAGTGTGACATTTTAACGCCTATTATTCCAGGGCATCAAGAATAAACTGGGAGGATTATAAATGATTCTACTATAAAGACACATGCACACGTATGTTTATTGTGGCACTGTTCACAATAGCAAAGACTTGGAACCAACCCAAATGCCCATCAGTGAACGACTGGATAAAGAAAATGTGGCACATATACACCAGGGAATACTATGCAGCCATAAATAAGGATAAGTTCACGTCCTTTGCAGGGACATGGATGAAGCTGGAAACCATCATTCTCAGCAAACTAACACAAGGACAGAAAACCAAACACGGCATGTTCTCAGTCATAAGCGGGAGTTGAACAATGAGAACACATGGACACAGGGAGGGGAACATCACACACCCGGGCCTGTTGGGGGGTGGGTGGCTAGGGGAGAGATGGGGCATTAGGAGAAATACCTAATGCATATGATGGGTTGATGGGTGCAGCAAACCACATGGCACGTGGATATCTATGTAACAAACCTGCATGTTCTGCACATGTACCCTACAACTTAAAGTATAAAAATTAAAAAGGAAAAAGAATAAACTGGGACTGTTCTGGGCAAATCAACACATATCATCACTCTATCTAGGAGGTATTATGTGTAGTAGAGAGTTTAGTTTTGTTAAAGGGATGTATGGCCTTTGCCATCAGCTCTAGAAGGTAATCTCTGTCATACCTGATTGAAATGCTTTGCTTAGGCTAGGGCTGACCACACTGGATTTTGTTTTGATTTTTTGTTTTTTTGAGATAGAGTCTTACTCTGTCACCCAGACTAGAGTGCAGTGGCACGATTTTGGCTCACTGCAATCTCTGCCTCCAGGGTTCTAGTAATTCTCCTGTCTCAGCCTCCCGAGTAGCTGGGATTACCAGCACCTGTCACCATGCCCAGCTAATTTCTGTATTTTTAGTAGAGACAGGGTTTCACCATGTTGGCCAGGCTTGAACCCCTGACCTTAGATGATCTGCCTACCTCTTAAGATGAGGATGGCCACATCCGATAACCTTAGGGTCAGGGCTGGCCACATCAGAAAGACCTACAATTGGTGGGGACTTTGGAATACAGGATGTCAGTTGACCTAGATACTGAGTTTAGCCATATGGGCAATCAGTCAACCAATCATGCCTGCATAATGAAGCCTCAGTAGAAACTCTGTATGCTGATGCATAGGCAAGCTTCCTTGATTGTCAGCACTGCATGCATATTGCCATACATTGATGCCAGAAGGCTAAGGTGTCCTGAGGACAATGGAAGCTTCACATTTGGAATCCTTCAAGACTCTGCCCTGTGGTGTCTTCCTTTGGTTGATGTTGATCTATAATAAATATAAACTGAAGAACAATAGTTTTCAGTGAGTTCTGTGTATTCTTATAGTGAATTATAAAGCTGAGAGTGATTTTGCTAACCCTCTAGACTTGCAGTTGATGTTAGAAGAAGGGGAAGTCTTGACAGCTGTACTCTCCAACCTCACCCTTTAACTAACTCTGGGTATATCAGACCACTTAAGGAGGCCAAGTAACTTGCCCAATGTCTCAAAATTCGTGAAAAAACGAGCCAGTTTTCAATTCTCAGAAATTATTACTTCTGAGGTATTTCAATGTCACCTTTGTTGCTCTTTTCTTTCTTCAATTCCTCTTGTTGCTTCTTTTTGTTAAAATAACTGATGTGTCTTCTGTTTTCCGGATTGAAACTAAATTGGTACAATGGTATTGATATACTAATACTTTCTTTTCATTAAAAAATCTTAAATTTATGGGATACTTTCTACTAGAAATACAATAAAAAGATACTTGTCTATAATCTCAGAATTTGAAAATAGCAAAACCTGTAACAAAACAGTTATTCGAACTAACAGCTCAATGTTGACTTAGTCAAGTGGATGGTCTTTCCTTGGGCTTTCAGAGGCTACAGCAAGCTTAAAGTGAATCAGTTCTTCCAAGTCCTGGCTTTTTGAGGCATCTCTCTATTCCTGGGTATTTTGTAACACTCAGGCAGATGCTGATGAGACTTGAGACTGGAGACTCATACAGTGTGACAAGAAAGTAGCACAGTTGCACAAATTCTCCTTGTCCTTTCCTTTTCCATTCTGGTTTCTAAGACTAACAATTTGATTCAGTAGAGTGGCATCTTTATCTTTTCTGGTTTTGGTTATATGAGTTTTCCCTCTAGTTTTACCGATTCCCTGATGTGATGGTTAATATTAGGTATCAACTTGGTTGGATTGAAGGATGCCTAGATAGCTTGTGAAGTACTGTTTCTGGGTGTGTCTGTGAGGATGTTGCCAGCAGAGACTGACATTTGAGTCAGTGGACTGGGAGAGGAAGACCTACCCTCAATGTGGGTGGGCACCATTCAATGGGCTGCCAGCGGGGCTAGAACAAAGCATGTGGAAGAAGGTGGGCTAAGCTGACTTGCTGAATCTTCTGGCTTTCATCTTTCTCTCATGCTGGACGCTTCCATCTGTTCCTCCTGCCCTCAGACTTCAAGTTCTTTGGTGTTTGAACTCTTGAACTTACGCCACTGGTTTGCTAGGGGTTCTTGGGCGTTCAGTCACAGACTGAAGGCTGCACTGTCAGCTTCAATGCTTTTGAGGCTTTTGGGCTTGCACTGAGCCACTACTGGCTTCTTTCTTCCCCAGCTTGCAGACAGCCTATGGTGAGACTATGCCTTGTGATCATGTGAGTCAGTTTTCCCTAATAAACTCCCTTTCATATGTACATATGTCCTACTAGTTCTGTCCATCTGGAGAACACTAATATACCTGTGTAAGGGAAGCCGGTCACAGAACCATTCACTGATGAAAGTATTTTCCAGTCATTTGGACAATTACTGCTGATTTAGTGCTTTTTAGCTTTAATTCCTCTGACATAAAGATTGTGCCAAGGTAAGTTAGGAAAGTGAGCCCACACGCAGCATTAGCTTCATTAATATTCAATCCATAGATAACAGTTGTGAATGTGAAGCTGTAAAGAGGAAACACTCAACTTCTGATTAAATGTCCTAAATGTGCTAGAGTTAGCAGATGGGGGTCACATACTATTTCTAATTTATGAAACTTTAACTATAAAAGATTAATGTGGACAAATGGTAGGTACTTCATGCTGCTGAAACCTTTGTTTTAAAATATAGTGTATTGATAGACAATTTGAAGTATAGTAAGGCCAACAGATCAGGAAATAACCACCATCGAGAAGTTGGTTTAGTTCTAAAACTATCTTCCCAAAAGGAAGGGGCCTGCCACATCCTGGAGGTAGGGTAGGAGTATTAGTCAGGGTTCTTTAGGGAAACAGAATCAATAAGCACGTGTGTGTGTGTGTGTGTGTGTGTGTGTGTGTGTATGTGTGAAAGAGAGAGAGAGAGAGATAAGGAACTGGCTCCCACAATTATGGAGGCTAAGAAATCCCCAAACCTCTAGTTGGCAAGCTAGAGATCCAGGAAGGCAAACTGATGTGTAGTTCCAGCAGGAGTCCAAAGGCCTGAGAACCAGAAAAACAGCTGGTGAAAGTTCCAGTCTGCAAGCAACATGCTCAAAACCCAAGAGGAGCAGATGTTTCAGTTTGAGTCCAAAGGTGGAAGACTCTCATTATAGTTCAAGCAGTCCGGCAGGAGGAAGTCCCCATTACTCACAGGAAGGCTAACCTTTCTGTTCTATTCAGGTTTTCAACTGATTGTATGAAGGCCACCCGCGTTAGGCAGGAAAATTGGCCTTACTCAGTTTACAAATTCAAATGTTAATCTCATTCAAGAACACTCTCACAGACACACCCAGAATAACGCTTGCCCAAATATCTGGGCATCTTATGTCTCAGTCAAGTTGACACATAAAAGTAGCTGCCACAGGGGGCCATCTGGGGAGTACTGGGCTTGGTCAGAAGGCAGGGTGGAGGGGGGAAACTGGCTAAGTTTTCCCTGTGGTTTCTGCAGGCAGGAAGAGGTCATACCGGGTAAACAGATTTAGGATTGGGTAGTTGGAATAATTTCAATAGGCTCTGGGCATAGGGGTTGTCCTTATTTTTCTAGTACACGGCCCTAAGGTGATTAGGGCAGGTGTAGAGTGGATCAAAGTGTGAGAGCCATATAAAACTGTAGGAAGTACAGACTAAGTTTGTTGGGTTTTAGTTGAAAAGTGTACCCAGGAAGAAGATTCCTCCTGGGCACAGGGGGAGGTAGCGAGGGAAGCAGAAGGCTAAGGCAAGTAACTTAGGCATATTATTAGGTTGTGCACAACAAGGCATGTAGAACAGATGTGAAATATGGAGTTTACAGAAGCTAGAAACAAAGTTAACACACCCCCGGCACACAGCCTGTCTTATTCGTATTGTAGGAGTTAGCATCTAGTCACCTGCATTCTCTTTTTGTAACCCAAGCTGAACCACAGGCATCCTCACTCTCATCTTACAGACTCGTGAGTCCAAGAGCAAGTAAAATGGGATAGCAGGAAATGCCTGGGCCTTGGAGACAAGAAAACTTGTAATTGAATAATGACCCTGTCACTTATTAACAGCTTCTTTGAAAGGTAATTTAATCTCCTTAAGACATGATTTTGCTATTTATGAAAGGTAGAAAATAGAATCAGTCTGTCAGGTTTACGTAAATATTTGGGATAATGAATGTGTGGATTGTGATACAATAAGAAATATATATTTGGTCTCTGCCCGCCTTTTCCTAGACAGAGTTCCTAAAACTCTTGTAGATAAGGGTGCTAGGAGAATCTTTTGTTCTGTAGAGGAGAAGTAATATTTTTTTCTTCCCCATCACAAGGTTCATGACTGAGACCTCTACAACAAAAGACAGATTAAAAAGAGAAAAGCATACACATGTGTTTAATATAAGTTCTACATGATACAGGAGCCTTCAGAAATCAACACTCAAAGGAACGGGAAAACTATATTTTTATGGACAGCCATGCAGAAGTACGACTGGCAGACAAAAAGGTCTGATCTAATGGTAATAAACTGGGAGGTAAACTTAGCAAGGCCCTGTTTATTCAGTTTCTTCTTGGTATCCCTGTGTGACATTTTTTTCCCTCTGGGTATGGGGCCAGCCATCTCTCTTCTCCTGAGTGCCTTCAGGGGATAAGGGAGGAAGAAGGTCAGAGAGTTTTACGGTCTGCTTCCAGGAAGAAAGGGTGAGGACAATTTGAGTTTTTATCACCCACTTCAGGAGAAAGAGGGAGGGAGAAGTCAGAAAGCACTTTTGCAGTCTTCTCAAATGCCAATGCACCATATTTTGGGATTTTCTGCACCTCATCTGTTCTAATGTCTTTGACCCCTGACACAGAGCTCCTGAGAGCTTTGTAATTTCCTGAGTGATAGGAGCATTTTTTGTTCTCGTGAGGTAATTCTTGGTGGACTCCTGCATAGCCTCAGAATAGGGGCCGGTTGGCAGGAGAACCAACCATGTGATTACAGGGTTGGAACTTTCCACCCCACCTCCAGACCTCCGGGGAGAGAGAGAAGGCTGAGTTGATCACCAGTAGCCAGTGGTGTGATGTAATCAATCATTCCTACCTAACGAAGCCTCCTTAAGAATTCAAAAAGACAGGGTTCGGAGAGCTTCTGTGTTGCTGAGCGCTCGGAGGTGCGAGGAGAGTGGTGTAGCCCAGGAGGGCATGGAAGCTCTGTGTTCCCTGCCATATCTTCCCTCTACATCTCTTCCATCTGGTTGTTCATCTGTATCCTTTATAGTATCCTTTATAATAAACCAGTAAACATAAAATATTTCTCTTGAGTTCTGTGAGCTGCTCTAGCAAATTGATCAAACCTAAGGAAGGGGTTGTAGAAATCCCAGATTTATAGCTGCCTGGTCAGGTGTACCAGAGGCCTGGACTTGCGACTGGCATCTGGAATGGGGGCAGACTTGTGGGACTGAGCCCTTAGCCTGTGTGTTCCACCACTATCTCCAGGTAGTTTCATAATTAAATTGAATTACAGGACAGCCAGTTGGTGTCCCCTGGGGAATTGGTAGTTGGTGAGGAGACATCCCCACACACATTTTGGTACCCAGAGGTGAAGTATTGAGAATGGTGGGTAGAGTATGAGAGTAGGAAAAAAACATTGTTTCTTTCCCATTTCAAACAGAATGTAATATGCCTAGCCTATTTTAATTAAGATGTTTTTGTTAGTATCATTATTATTATTAAGATGCGTAAATTTGGGAATCCTGAACTGAACTCAGGGCTCATGAGAACCTGGTATTCATAAAAATTCAAAATAGCTGGGAATATTAACTAGATTTAACCCTTTGAAATTGTTACTCAAATAGGCTTAATTTAATTCACCCATTGGCAGCTGTAATACATCTTTGAGTTAAATGAACAATACACAGTTTTATATTACCTGACCTGTCGCATGTTTATGTCCTTCTGTTTCTTTTGGACTTGTTGAAAAGAAAAACAACAAAAAAACTTGGCTGGGCACGGTGGCTCATGCCTGTAATCCCAGCACTTTGGGAGGCCGAAGCGGGTGGATCACCTGAGGTCAGGAGTTCAAGACCAGACTGGCCAACATGGTGAAACCTGGTCTCTACTAATAATACAAAAATTAGCCAGGAACGGTGGCACGTGCCTGTAATCACAGCTACTTGGGAGGCTGAGGCAGGAGAATCGCCTGAACCCAGGAGGTAGAGGTTGCAGTGAGCCAAGATTGCACTACTACACTGCAGCCTGGGCAACAGAGTGAGACTCTGTCTCAAAAAAAATCAACAAACAAACAAACAAACAAAACTTAAGATCTCTTGAGTTGCAGTCTTTTTCTAGTAACCTTTGCTTTACTCTTCTGTATTAAGTATTACAGAGAAACAAAATGTCTGCCTGAGTTTGGATGTGTTTGTGTGTGGTGGTTGTTTATATGTATCTGTGTGCTCATAAAGGGATATTTTATACTTGAGGGATATTTTTAGTGGAAAAATGGAAAAAAAATGTTGGCTTATGTCTAGGTTTTGTTTTTTCTTTAAATTCTTCTTTTTTGGGCAAAATATTTCAATCTTGAATATAGTATCTTCCAGGTAAAAAAGTTTCTTTTATTATTCTCACAATCATTGCTTCAGTGCTGTTTTTCTATTTTATTCTTCTTAGGACTCTCTTTGTAACTTTATTGAATTCCCTACATTAACCTTTCGGGTCCTTTAACTTAACAATTTTAATATTTTTATCGGCTTTCCCCGGGTTTGGGGAGAATTTCTGGTTACAAATTTGAATTTTTAAGATAAGTCACTGGTTAGTAAGCCTTCATTAATTTTATTAAACTTGCTATTTATGTTTTTTATTTCCACGTTTGGTACAGTTTTATAGAAACAGGTCCTTTTGATTCCTATTGTAAGCACATAATACAGATGTTCTAAAGCACTTGCCCGTTTTCCTTGCAGTAAATTTGTTATTTTATAGGAAGACGTTTGCTTTGAATTCTCCTGGTGATCCCTTGCTTTTGAACTACCATATCTTTTTTATATGCCTTGTACATTTTTTTTTTGTCTTAGTTGTTCACTCTTGCAAAGGAATAGCTAGGCTTGTCAGGGATTGGGAATTGAAAGGGGATCTATCAGGCATGAGTATGAGGCCTTGTTTGAAATTTTTACACCCAGACGAAGGGTAAAGAATGGTACTTGGTTTCATTTTGCCGGTTCAAAGATCCCTTCAGCCCGTGGAAAATGGGGATAGAGCAGAAGCCAGAGCCAGAGTTGGAGAAGAGCATCAGCGGCAGCTATACCTGGGAGCTTTGCCCAGAATTTCTGTTTTGCGTTTGGCATGCAGTCAGGATTTTTCTGGGGCAGGGCCCCTGCTATTGTCTGGCACAGTCACACCCTTTAAGATCTAATGGTATCTTTGCCATTACCCTTCACCAAATGTGGCTGCCAGGACAAATTTCAACTCAGAGGAAAGCCGCCACAGAGGCTTCAGGCTTGGCAAGGCCTCCAGGATGAGAAGTGCTTTAGGTGTCACTGGTGGGATGTGGATTTCTTCTTCCTGCTCCCCTCCCTCTCTGTGATCTCATGTGCTATTATCCCACCTCCTTCATGCCCAGCGCTCACAGCCTTTGTTTCTCTAAGTTACAACGTAAGTCAGCACTTAGTTATATAAAACTCAAAAGGATAAGACCCTGCCAAGCTTGGCCCAGAGTTCTACAACCTGAGGAGTCTGCTTGGATGTTGGCTGATTTTGCTTCAGGGTATTTTCCTGTATCTCCTTCGTGTCAGGCATTCAGTCATATAATCTCTGGAGCAGGAGTGAGGAATCTGTATTTCTTAAAAGCTTCTGAAGTGATTGGAATGCAGCTGACCCTTAGATCTCTGACATTTATTTGCAAATCATGAACCTGAGAACAAGAGCTGAAAACAAATGTGCCAATGTGTCTTTCTAACATTTTCTGAGCACCTACTTTATGCAAATTGCTCTGCTGTGACGGTGCTGCTGCGTAGGATAGCAAGGAGTACCAGGGGGAGAAATGTATAACCTAATTAGGCAGAAAAGAGGTTTTGCAAAAATAGTTAACATTTATCCAGAGCACTTCCCTTAGCACTTCACACACATTAGCTGGAATTGATCCTTGCAATAACCCCATAACCCCAGGATTGGGAAACCATTATTTTCCCTCCTCTAGGAATAGGAAAACAGAGGTTTTAAAAGAGGTAGGAAGCTTGTCAGCATCACACAGGTAGCAAGCGGCGGGGCTTAGAACCTGAGCATGCAAAGTTTGTCTCCAAGCTGCATTTTAAATCAATTCTATTGCCTCCCACAGAAGGAGATAATGGACAGGATCGTTGATCTGTGGTTAAGCCAAGTGGAAATTCAGATTCTAAGTGTTGTGTGTGTTCAGAGGAGTGATGCATCACAGAAAAGGCAACCTGGCCTGGGAGTAGGGGTGTTTGGGCCAGGGGAGGCATAGTGGGTGCCACTGGGGAGTTGGGCTCTTCTCACAGTTGCATCTAGGCAGCCAGTCTAGAGTGCCCTGTCTCTCACATGCCCTGAATATCCACTTCCCTCCTTCTCCCCAGTCTGCCATTTACAGCCAGTGTTGATGGAGGCTGTACCCACCTGTGTTTGCAAGAAGCCTGAATGCTCCCTTGTCTATTTTTAAGCTGTTTGCCTATGACAGGGTACGAATAACAAGATGGGAAACATCTCTAATATAACTTTAGAGGCCCTGTGTGCCATTTCAGCTTCAGTTTGTTGTTTTCCCCTTTCTCTTTATGATAGTAAAGATTGGCTACTGCCTCTGATCTTGTCAAAGAAGCATAAAAGGGTCATTTACTAGCTTTTGGGATAATTTATCCAAGTGGATTTCCAAATATTTTTTGCAAACCTAATGTAAATATCTTGTAAAAATTGTAGCATAAATGCATCAGTCACATTCAGGGGAACATCAGAGGGAAGAAATGTTTTCAACGTTGTTTTATTTTCTGTGATGTTATTAGAATTTGGTAATATATTATGTCATTGTTATGACTAGGAATTTAGTAAGTGATTAACTATACAAGTCGCTTTGGTTGACTTTACACAGAAAAAAGCAGAGAAATGGTCTGCCCCTAAGAGATGTGTTATCTGAGATAAATTTAAAACAAATAACACTGGCATAAATATTAAGTAAAACCAGAAAGGATGAATCCCTCTGAGAAAGGGAGGATAGCACAGCATTTAGTATATAGTATAGAGTATGCTCTAGTATAATATTTAAGAACACAAATTCTAAAGCCAGGCTGCCTGATTTCAAAGCCCCACTCTCCATGTAGCTGTCTGACCTTAGGTAAGTCAAAGCTTCATTTTTCTCATGTGTAACATGCGGATGCCAAGCATATCTATCTCATAAGTTTGTCGTGCTTATTAAGTAAGTATACATACAGCATACATATGTTATTTAAACTATTTGTATTGTTTATCTATCCCACACATTTAGTAAATCTGAAGGGAAAAATTAATAGCAAAATCATGAAGAGTTGTCAGAATGCCAATTATAAACGTCTTTTGCCTTGATCAAAGATATTACCACAAGATAGTGTCGGCTGAACTTGATTTCTCTGTTGTTAGAGGCAAAAGAGGAAAATGGAAGCATTTCTTACACGTTGCTGGATTTTATTGGACAAAGATCTACGTAGTGCCTACTGTGGGTCACACTCTGGCCAGAGAATTATGCAAATATTAACTTATTTAGTTATTTATTTAAATGGCGTGGGGAGGTCCTTATCATTCCATCTTTTCAGATGAGGGGAGTGAAATACAGGGGATAAAGTAATGACTCCAAACCACACAGCTCGTCAGTGGCAGAACTACAACTCACACAGGACCTTGGGCTCCTTGGTCAGTGCCAGGAAACCCCACACTATGCTGCCTCTCTTAGTATTTGAGTGCTCGACCCATTGAGCGGAACGTTTTGTGACGACACATATAGCTTTGACTATAAACGAGTAAAAGGAGTGGTAACTAACGGATTTTTCTACTTGCCTATCCCCTTTGACTCAGCTACCATTGGATCCTTAGTCCCAAGGAGAATATCAGGTAGAGACATCAAGGAAATCCTGGAGAGAGGCAGGGTGGAGGGAATGGGATATGTTTTAATTTTTCTGTAACAATGTTTGGCCTCTCATTTGCTAGCTTTTCTTACCATGTCATGGATTTCTACAATTATTCAATGTAGAAATTGAAAGTAGAAATTATTCAGTGTAGGCTTGTACAATGGAACAAGCCTTACTACAGTCTTCCCAAACCTAAAATTGCATATGATTTGCCCTGGGATCTTGGGAAAGATTTTGACTCTGTAGGTCTGGGTGCGGCATTTCTAATAAGCTCCCAGGGGATGCTTCAGGCTTTGGGATCAAAAAGCCTTGGAGTTCTATGTGTCAACTCCTTTACTTAACAAATAAAAACAATGAGGCCCAGAAAGATCCAGAAACTTGCCCATGGCCTCATGCTTATATTGAGATATGTCAAAAAAGCAGATCAAAACAAGATACATAACTTTTACATCACTCAAGAAGGCCCCTCTCATTAATCCTCATGACATCTTCATGAAATTTTACTCTTCTACTTACGATAAAGTAAAATGAAACACAGGGAAGAAAAATGACTTACTTTAAGCCTACTCAATAAGTTGTATCATACCTAGAGTATAAAGTAGATTTAGTCATGCCCCTCTGGCATTAAAGTCACCCCTTTAAATGGTATGCAGATCAATGGCGGGAGAAATCCATGCACTGAGGATTAGCATTTGTGTCATGGAGCTGGATTAAGGCATATCAGTGTAAAGTCCACTCAAGTTGCCTTTTATTTTGAGAATATTTTTTTTTCTCCATTTGAACAACTTAATTTACAAACCATTAAGTAGAGATTCAACTTTGGGGATCGTGTGGTCTTCTCTACTGAGGTTATTTGCAATGCTATTCTCATGTCTCAAGTACCTTTGAGAAAAATCATTGATAGAAACCACATGATGTTTTTGTGTTTTTATATCTGACACTTGCCCAAGGACAGGTTCGGTTTCTGTGTTTACTTATCTATACCTACTCTGATTCCACAGAAGATTTAAGGCCACCGATATGCTTATTTTTGCAGGGGCCTTGGTCACTTGCTCCAGAATTCAACTGTGTTGCTGTGTCTCTGTTAGGGGCCAGGGGCTCCACATACCTCATTGAATCTGTACAATAATCTGATTCAGTCAGCCTTGTTCCTGTGCTTTCAGAGATGAGAAGAGTAGAGCCCAGGGAGCTTAAGTAAAATCCCTTACGTCAAACAGTATAGAAAATGGCAGCACTGTGATTCAAACTCAAATCTGCTGGCTTCCAAAACATCATGCCCTGCTTCCCAGCATTTGGCTAAATGTAGCTTTAGTTGTCTGGAAACCTCATAGACAGGGTTTTTTGTTTTGTTTTGTTTTGTTTTTTTGGTGGTACTTCTTGTTTTTGTTGTGGGGCTTAAGGTCAGCCCTGAGCGAAATCATGAATTAGACCATTTTCTCCCATCTCTCTCTCACTTGCTCCTCTGTTCCTCAATGGACCCACGACAGCCTCCCATCTGAGCCTGCCTGGGCCTCTCTGCTACCCCCTCCCCTTACATTTTGGGTATCATATTTTTTTTTTCTTGGCTAGCTATCACATTAAAAGCAATATCTGCTTGCATTTATTCCTATTGGAAATGCTATTTTAATTACAGGCTTGTGAAGACATCAGAGTGCAATCCCAAATATTCTCTAACTGTAGAATTTTTGGCCTGGTCTGCCATTGGAGAAGACTGACTTAAAGATCTTCCCACTCCTCCAAATCATACCTTGTAGTCCACCAACTTTTGCTGCATCAAGGGTTATCAGCCTCAGAACTATTAATATTTTTGGCCACCGAACTATTAATATTTTGGGCGTGGTGGCTCATGCCTATAATCCCAGCACTTTGGGAGGCCAAGGAGGGCAGATCATTTGAGGTGAGGAGTTTAAGACCAGCTTGGACAACATGAAGAAACCCAGCCTCTACTAAAATAAAAATTAGCTGGGCATGGTGGCACACACCTGTAATCCCAGCTACTTGGGAGACTGAGGCAGGAGAATCTCTTGAACCAGGGAGGAGGAGGTTGCAGTGATCATGCCACTGCACTCCAGCCTGGGCGATAGAGCGAGACTCTCTCTTGCTCTCATATGTGTGTGTGTGTGTGTATATATATATATATGAGAGGAAAAAAATATATGTATATGAGAGAAAAAATATATATGAGAGAATATATATATTTTATATATATGAGAGAATATGTATTATATAAAACATATATTTGGCAAAATATATATAATATATAATATATTTTATATATTATGTAATGTATTATATATTTTATATATTATATAATGTATTATATATTATGTAATGTAGTATATATTTTATATATTATATTAATATATTTTATATATTATATGATGCATTATATATTTCACATATTATATATAATATATTTTATATATTATATATAATATATTTTATATGATGTATTATATATTATATATTTTATATATTATATATATAATATATTTTATATAATGTATTATATATAATATATATTTTATATATGCATATATTTTGCCAAATAAATCTGTGATGGCAGTTTGTCTCCAGGCATTGCTAAATGTCCCCGAAGGGTAAAATCAATCCTGGATGAGAACCATCATTCTACACGAAAGTTAAGTTCTGCTTAAAGTGGTTACATAAGCAACACTTTGCTTCTTCTCAGCAATGGGAATCCATTCCTAATACTTTTTAGACTGTGTCTATAGTTTGTTAAGCCCACACTTTGACTGAAATGTAGATGGTGAAAATTGAATAAGTTTTTCTCAGTTGTTAAGTGGCTTGACTTCCTACTCCCACTCTCCCGTAAACATTATTTCTGCTTTTGAAAGTGTAACACACTCTAGTGGAAAATAGCATAGTCCCAGTCAGAAACTGGGGCCAGAGACTGACTTTCTATTTACAGGCGCTTCAGACTTAGACACAATTAACTTTCAGAGATCTCCACTTTTGTATTTGTAAAATGGGAATTTTTCCTGGGACAACACATTCTCTACTTCTGTAAAAAGGATGAGATTTCCACTCTACTTCCCGGAGAGGGAAAATTGTGAAATTACAGAATGAACACATTTTGCTTTTCCCCACCTCCCACTCATGCCTCCCCAGAGATAAAAGGGAGCTCAGCTGCTTGGTGAATTTGGAGACGGAACTGAGTGTGTCCAGCTCAGGCTCTTTCCCTCTTCAGAACTGCCTGCTTGCCAGTCTCCCTGGCCTCACCTGCCCCGGACTTGGAGGTGTGTGGTTTTCTCCCTGGGGTCCAGCTAGGACTTGGGCGAAGTAATTAGGAAACCCAGTGAAAGCTTAACAGTAAGCCTACCTCTCCAATCCACTCGCAGAGCTGACATTTGGATCTTAGCTAGCTCCAAGTGCACATTGTCAGGAAAGTGTTCCTTAGGGCTCCAGGAGTCTTAGCAGAGCCTGGAACTATTGCTCACCGTGGTAGAGATGGGTCAGCAAAAGGAGCAGGGCAAATCGCCTAACCTGGTGCCTGGTTACATGGCAGATGGCCAACATGACCTAATTCTCCTTTAAATAGTTATGTTTTATTACTTTTCTCTAAGCATATTACATTCTTCTTAAAGCTAAATACCCTTTTAGTTTTTTGTTATTTAGCTCACAGGCCACGTTAAAGGAGGAATAATGTCTAAGGGAGGAAAAAGCTCAAAGATCTTCATAGCAGTGTGGAAGTCAGGAGGAACCTAATTAGTTTATTGAGGAAGTATAAGCCTCAGTAAATTTCATAGTTTACCCTTGCACTGAGATGTGCTTGACTTTTATCTTGAAACACAACTTCCTATTTCTCAGTCCTGGCAACATCTTTCAGAGAAATCTCAGGTTGACTTTTTCTGTATTTCTTTTCCTCCTATTTTCCCCTTTTTTCTTATTAGTTGTCTCTCTTGTTTTTGCACTTGTTTATCCTTCCCCCATCCCCATCTCCTTTCTTTCTTTCCCTGCCCTCTTTTTATTTTTGCAAGTTGAATGAAAAGTAGCGTGGAGTGTCTTACAAACACTTTGAGCAGGCAGCTTATTGGTTCTTAATCTTGGTGCACAGTCCTCTAAACTGTGGGAAGAGGAGATGGTGCATACTTTGCAGAGGACCTCACTGAGTGCAGAGCTGGCTCTATCCTTATCATTGTCACCATCTGTCAGTGATGTACAGAAGGGCCTTGTGCTGGTGAAACTTTGGCCAGGTGACTTCTAAGAGCATTCTAGACTTCCAGGCCAAAGGATTCAGGCAGCAAACACCTAGGGTGAAATTCAGATAGTACCCATTCCCCTCTCCCCTTTCCATTTCACTATTTCTGAAGAATAAAGCCAGTGTGACCTGAAGTCAAGAGAGCCATAATGAAGCCCTAAAATGTCCGTCACCAATCAGCAAACACCTTCTTTCCCTGAGTTGGAGCGTGGATAACCTCGTGACTAATTTGCCACATCTTTTTGTAATAACAAGGAATTTTTAAGGTGTTTATCCCATCCACAGCTTTTTAAAGCAGCGAGTTCATTTAAATAATTACCTAGTCATTTAGTTAATGCATTCTTTTTTAAACTTGACTAACTACTGCGTATGCGGTTTTGATGGAAAAAGAGCCCCCTTTATGTAATAGCACTGTTTTTTCCCCCACAAAATAAATGCAACACAATTATTTTACTGCAGAGAAATTAGCTCATTTGCAAATGCCACCTCAGAACACAAGAAGAATGGCATTTATTGAAGCACTAATAAAGGCACCATGTTAGAATAATTTTATGCTGACGGGCCCACAATCACTCAATATTTTAAGAGCTGTCATCACACCAGCATGAGCTGCATGCAAAAGTATAAATTTATGCTGTGACATCATGGCACTAAGAGTATAATTGGAATAAAATTACCCAGCATCTCTTTGGCATATACTGGCATTTCTGAGCCTTTCACTGCCCACCCAGAGTGGATTCTTGGTCTTTGCACCAGTGGCCACAGACTCTGTGAATGTGGGATGCACCAGGCTCACGGTGGTGGGCCCTCCAGGTGTCTCTAGAGGATACTTTTCTGTAGGTACTCAATGACCTGTGCCATTACTAAACAGAGGGCTGCCCAGGCCTAGAAAACGGCAAGAATCACAAATCAGCCAAAGCCATTCTTTAGATATGGATAATTAAGCAAACAATCTCCATACAATGGTTGAAGACCTCATAGCATCAATTTTAGCAAGTTAATAAATTCTAGTCATGGCTCATGGTTACATGCTAAGCTTGAACAAATGAGAATGTCTGCATAAAAATAGGGACTTTAAGATTCTACCTTTTGACTTTTTACTGCATTTTTGTTCTCATTGGGTCTTAGGGTGGGGGGTAAAAAACAACACCTGACAAAAGATGGCAGTAAGTGTGGGGAAAGGGCACAGACTTCCCTGTCATGTTTAGACATGACACGCTGCTTGAAATCTCGCATTTCCTCGGCGCCTTTTAGGCATAATCAGACGTGCTCAACACTGTGGGAGGAGGTGCTAAGGTGAGTCTTCAAATCTGGGCTGAATTCTGTGAGTTGGTAAGTTTGTTTGGGCAGACAGGTGTGCCTGTCTGTCAAGGGATTTGAGGGGGAGGGGCAGTGGGAATACTGACTTCTGCAAAGCACAGGACACTGTTCCCCTCTGGGGTGCTGAATGCATGGAGCTGGTTGAGACTCTCTGTAGCCTCTAGGATGGGAGAGTGAGGGTCTTTAGTAAGCTTGATGGGAGAGTTAATTTAGATGTAAGAGAGGAAATGTAATTAACAGCCCGACAGTTGGTAAACATAACACATTCCTGTGAGTGGATGACAGAATATGGAGGCTGTTGGGATGAAGAATGTAGGTGTTGGTTGCTCTGATGCTGTGTTTGTATGATGCTCTCTGTGGTAGGCAGAGTGATGGCCTCCAAACCTGTGAATACGTTACTTTATATGGCAACAGGGACTTTGCAGATGTGATTAAAAGTCTCGAGATGCCGAAATTATCCTGGATTGTCTGTGGGCCCAATGTAGTCACCGGGGTCCTTATAAGTGAAAGAGGGAGACAGAGAATCAGTCAAAGAGAGAGATGTGAGGACAGAGCAGAGGTTTAAGTAATGTGATGACTGGCTTCGGAGATAGAAGGGCCCATGGGCTGAGAAGTGAGGAAAAGAAATGCATTCTCCCAGAGCCTCCAGAAAGCACTCAGCCCTGCCCAACCCTGAGTTTAGCCCTGTGACACCTACTTTGGACTTCTAACATCTGTAACTATAAAATAATAAATCTTGGCCCTGTGCTGTGGCTCACGCCTGTGCTTTGGGAAGCCGAGGCAGGCAGGTCACCTGAGCCCAGAAGTTCAAGACCAGCCTGGGCCGCATAGAGAGACATAGACAAAGAGAGACCCTGTCTCTGCAAAAAATACAAAAATCAGCCGAGCGTCGTGGCTCATGCCTGTGACCTTAGCTACTTGGGAGGCTGATGTAGGAAGATTGCTTGAACCCAGAAGGTTGAGGCTGCAGTGAGCCGTGATGGGGCCACTGCACTCCAGCCTCGAAGACTGAAGTCTAATATATAATTCAAATATTTTTTGAATTATTATTAAAAAAATAATAACTTAAAAAAATCTGTGTGGTTTTAGACCACTAAATTTGTGGTCATTTGTTATAGCAGTAATAGGAAACTGATACAGTCTCTTTATCTATTAGTATCTGAAATACATTGAAATTGTTTAGTTTTTGGCATTTGATGAGGTTTTGATTACTGTGTAAACTAAAGCACACTTTCTAAAACCCTGTATTTTTCATACAAGTTAATTTTAAACATGATTTTTTTATTAGAAAAAAGATTTTTGCTAAAGTGCAAGTAAACATAAGGTGATCTCAGTGGAGAATAATAAGAAAGTACCAGGCTTTGGAATCAAATAGACCAGGTTTTTCTATAGTGCCATGTGTATTTGAGTAACCCTGAGTTTTAGCTGCCTGACTTGTCAAATGGAGATAATAATAATTTCTTCATAGAGCTGTCATAAAGAGTAAATAAGGCTGTGTTCTTAAAGCATCTATAGTACATAGTAGTTTCTTCGCTTATTTTATTGACAATTAACAGTGTAGATTGTGGCAATTATATAGTTGTGGCAATTTTACAATATGGCCACAAATTCTTTGACATTTACTTCATCTAGAAGTGATGTTTATATCCACTCCTTTTTATTCTATGTGGATTTGTAATATTTGGAATATTTGGAATATAGCAGGAAGGATGCCATATGTTTTTCTAAGAGTAGACCATGAATGGCTTTGTTTGTTGAAATGCTCACTCCTGGAGCCCTGAGCTACCAGGTCAAAAGCAACTATCCTGATTCTTCCATGCTGTGAAGAAGCCCAAGCTTCTCATGGATAGGTCATCTGTCCACATTCCAGTGGGTAGTCCCATCTAAGCCCAACTTTTGAGTCATTCCATTTCAGGCACCAGACATGCAAGTCAAGAAGCCCCCAGATGACTCTAATCCTAGAGGTTGCAGCCTCCCAAAGCCCCAGAGTCTAATAAAATGGTTGTCACTTTCAGTCACCAAGTTTGGGATGATTTGTTATGCTGCGATAGAATACTGGAGCATTAGATTATTAACCAATGTTAGTGAAAAATACAAGGCAGAGAAAAGTGTGGTGCTAAAACAAGAACCCATTGCAGATCACTAAGTCAGCAATAAAACACAGAGAAACGTATTTACATGATTTTTCAAATGCATTCTCTTTGTAAAAAGTAAAAGCACTGTATATACTTTCTTTTTCTTCCAATTGCAGTGTCGTTAAAGGATCTTTTCCTTCTCATTTTTCTAAATTAGGAAAGGAGCCATATCTTTATAAACATCAGACAGGATGCCTTCTGGATCTTCTGTGTGTATCCCTGTTTCATCAGAAGATAATTGTTTGAAAATACACATTTGAATGGGAAAACTAGCTCAAATGAAAGGAGACAACGTCTTGTTTGTCCAGATGATTAATTAACAAATCTTGGACTTCCTATTCCTCCCCGTAATAGCTTCTTTATTTGTATGTTATTGTTATCTCTCTCCTCTTTCAGATTTGAAATGCAATATTAATCATTTGCTAGACATACAAACAAAGGGATTGCAGCTAGATTATATTGATAGGATCACAGTATTTGTGTTATGCAGAACCTAATAGCATCTCTCCATTTTTGGATGACTTGGCATTGTCTCACAAATCAGCTACTTGCAGGATTTCCAGCGGGCACAGAAATGGGATGCTCGCCCAGACTTCAAAGTTTGGCAAACATAATGAGATAGACCTTACAATGGCTGCTAGTGTATGTATTTTCATGGACTCCCCTTACATCCTGTTTTAATTTAAACACATATGTTCATTATTTTTGAAGTACATGCATATGCTTGAATATTTATTTGGAAATAAACAAAATCATTTTCATCACAATTATTTTTTAAATTCTAAGGATAAAGTGACACAAAGAAGTCAATATTTCAGAGTGTGTACATAGAATAAATGGCTAATTGAAAGTTTTGACAGATCTACAATATTTTACAAAAGGAATGAAATGTTTGCTTTTCTTAATTTAATGCGTGTCCGAAATAATGAAGTAGAGAAGAAAAGTGAGTTAAAATTTCACTGTATTTGTTGGATCTTCAAGAACATCATGCTACCTTTCCTTGCCTCAGGAAGGAAGTTAGAAATTGTAAAATGCTATTGACTTTCAGCCCTATCATGAATTGAATGTGATGGAAAATGAATCATAATGGAGAGATGTATTTTTAAGGAATATTTTGTTTAAAATTCTCATTTTCTCTTGGTGTCCATTGCTGTTGCCCCTGGCTTCTCACAGGTCTGATCCTCACACTGCCTTCCGGCTTTAGCTGATGTTCCCTTACTGCAAACAGTGCTTTTCTGAAAAGCTGAAACCTCTTGCATCACATTTCTTTGCCTAGCAAATGTGCTTTCTTTGTTGAAAAATGATAAAGTCATTAAGTCATTACTTCTCAGCAATAAGACTCTTTCTGCATTCATACAAGTCATCTGTAAGACCCACATTTCTGGACAAGCCTGTATTTGGGGAATACGATGAGACAATCTCTGACCTGAAGTTTCTTTAACTTACTGGACATTTTAAGAAAACTAATGCAGAATTCTGGATGAAAGCAGGTAAGAAAACGAATATTTATTTTAGAGTGAGAAAAGAAACCACAATAAACTAGTGGAGTCTGAGATTCAGGCCCCTTTGTTTTGACATCCTTTCAAACAACTGGCCAGAAATGACCTCATAGAATGCTTCCTCCCACAGCCGGGCTTTTCCTGTTGCCTACAACATCCAACAGCTCCCGTGGAGTCGACATGCTCAGTTTTGAGTGTCAGAGACGCCTTGAAGCTTAAGCTCATTAACTTCAGGGCAAATTTGCCTCTGGTCTAGTGAATGAATAAATTTTGCCAACAGAAAGCAATCACAACTGACACTATTGAACACTAATTTTGCACGGACCACTGTTGCAAGTACTTTACACGTCATTGACTTATCCTCTCAGCAATACATTTTGTCCAGACCCAGCAGCCACTCAGGTGGAAATGGGAGTTTCCCTGTGTATAATTGTATAATTTGCTTTGTATAATTTGAAAAATATAAGTATAATACATGTGCAGGGCTGTTTATAGCTCATACTCATAGATGAGGAAATATTCCACAAATCTTTAAAGCCAAATTCGTGGCAATACTATAGATTTCACTAAAATAATCAGAGAAACATTAATATACCAAATAAAGACATTCTTATCATGTAATAAATTCTGAGTCTAGAGTAAGTATGCTACTGAAAATTATTATTAATTTTTAAAATGAAGAATTAACCATTATACCTTGTTGAATTGAAGAAAGGTTCCTTGTGTAGGACTTTTCTTCTCATTTGGTTATTTAATATTGTGAGACCAATAATATCAGAAAAGAAAACACTTTCAAAGACATCTAGTCAATGCTTTTGCAGAAGTGCCAATTATAAATATTAAGTACTTTAATCAAGTTTCATAATTTGTAAATATTCCTCTTCTCACACACGACAGATTATTAAGATGTCTAATATATTAGTAAAAACTGACATAATTGTGTTAAAATGGATAGATATTGGTCTAACATACATGTTAAAACTTCCTAAAATAATTTTTTCAATGTTCTTTGAAGGGTAAATTAAACGACAGATAAATGTTAGATTTGGCATTGCCAGAATTCAGCCCATAGTGAATGTCCACAATTAAGGTCAAATCATAGTAAAAACACAGTTGGAGCTAAGAAGAGGCCTCCAAGTGTGGAATGTCAGCTCTTAAATGGAACAAGCAATAAAAGGGTTCACAAATAACACTCTGTTGTGACAGATGTTTTCTTAGTACTTTCCATATAAGCCTAACTTATCTGTGTTATTTATTTTAACTGTCCCCCTACACTTTGTATTTGTTTAAACTTTTTAAAGCAATTTATTATAATGTATTCTTTGGGTAAAACAGAATCCATTTGGATGGTTTAAACAAGAAAACTCAAAAGATGGGGCTACTTAACAGAGGCGTAAGAAAGGTTTGGAACTTACCTTGTAGGGTGCATGTTAAGGCACCCAGGGAGTAGCATCAGCTAAAAGCCTTTGGTGCTAGAGGGGCAAAGGTGAAAGGAGTATTACAAGAATCCAGTAACACCTGTCACCATGAGAAGTAAGTAAAGTAAATAATCTCTACTTATGTTTTTAAACCTAAAAGTTCAACTATTGGTTTGCTTAAGAATGGGTATGTCCATGGCTCAGGGATGAATCCAAGCTTGGAGGAGGCTGAAGTTTATACAAATGGGGGACCCTTTTTAAGAGCATGACAGAATTACAACTGACAATTGCTAAGTCTTCTGCAAGTGCATTGGTAGCAGGCCAAGCAAGTGAAAGGGTTGCCCTAGAAATTGAGTTTCCTTGGCTTTTCAGCAAATGTGTCTCCACTCTCGATGCACGCTTCTTGCCTGCCAGCTACTTGGTAGGCTCTTGTGAACTGACATCTGCCAATTTGGTTGCAGAAAATTTGATGATTCTTTTGGATAGATGATGGTATGAAGTTAGGTGAGCCATCCAAGAAGTCTGTGGTGGAGAGGGTTAGCAGCTTCCCTACAATGCCACTACCTGGTACAATGAAAGGAAGTCTCAGACCACATTCTGTCACAGACATGGACAGTTATTAAACAGATATTCGCTAGCAAAGCAGGAACCAGAAACGAGGGCAGGACTAGTGTGAGGTGAGTGAGACCCTTGCCTGGGGCACAACATATAAGGGGGTGCCAAAAAATTCAGTCATCAAAATAAATAATATTTTAATATATTATTTTTTAAAACCAAAATCAATGCAATAGACACATGATGAAAAAACATACAAGTTTTAAATAAAGATGGGATCGATATCACTGATTTTATCTCCTGCCTCAGACTTCAAAATGGTTTTGCATGGCACTGCAAAGGGTTGAAATCATCTCTTTTGTTAGTCCAAGAAATCCCAGTTCTCCATTCTTTGAGATGGTCCCAGCATTCTTCTCATGGTAGGTTGACCCAGGCTTCCAGAGTCAGTACTTTGCATTCTGGTTGGTGTCAGACAAACAGAAATCCTCCTGGGTAGCAGGCTGAGCAGGGCTCAAGCTTGGGTGACATTTTTAAGGGTGCAGGTGAGGGCACTCACTGGATTCTTGAACCTCACTGGATTCTTGAACCTTCTTTACGCACCAGGTTAGAAGGTGTCGACAACGTGTGCTTAGTTATTACTCTGTGTATGTGGAATAGCTAGAGACCTTGTTTCTCACTCTGCTAACTTCACAATAAGAACCCTTCCTGACGTTCACTTTGAGGAAGGGTGAGAAGTTATGCCTGTGCGCGTGGTGGCCTCCTCTGCTGTGTGACCCTTCCTCTTCGGATTGCCATCTGACTACCCCATCTGTGTGTTCTGGGTAGGCCACCCTTTGCACATTGCCGATTAGCATCTAGGCTTTGGCTAACCCTAGTGTCCGTCTCTCACTACATTTGCGGGAGTATTTTAAAGCAACTTAGGCATCTGGGCTCTGGGCATAGTGCGGGAAACACAACAAAGTACTTACCCTCACAGAGTGAACGTTTAGCAGGGAAGAGCCTTCACAAAAAAACAGACAAACATATGTTACAATATTCCAACATCAGGTACTGATAAAAGCCATAAAGAGAAATGAAGCAGCATGGAGGGATAGGGCTGGATGAAAGGTCAGGGGAGTCTTCTAAGACAAGTGAAATTTGAGCGGGGACTTGAATAGGGTGAAGCAGTTGCTTTGCAAACATCTGTAGTGAAAGACTATTTCCCGCAAAGGCAATAGCAAGTGCACAGGTAACACGTGTTAGGCAAATTATCACATTTATGTTGTGGAAGATCCAAATAAGAAAATAGAAAGCAAAGAAAACAAAAGCTTCCTATATTCCCACTTATCTGGGGTAGGCACTTGAACTAGTTCATTATGTTTCCTTCTAGATGTTTTCCTGTACATGTAAAACCCTATACCTGTCTTTACTTTCTCCTTTCTTTTTCCCTCCCTTCTTTTCTACACTTTCTCTCTCCCTTCTTTCCTTCATTACTCTTTCTGTTTTAAAACTAGAAGGTACCATACACACTTCTTTGCAGTGTTTTAACAATTTTGTATTTGTTTTTCTTCAAGATCTTTCATTTTAGCAAAGTCACTTGCAGAGCAACCTCTTTCTATGATAAGTGTGCTACGGTACGGATGTGTCCAGATAGATTCAACTGGTCTTTGGTAAACAAATTTTGTAGTTCCAGTTCTTTACCATTAAAAGCAATACTGTGATACCTATCCTGATATATATTTAATATATATATATGTATGTGCGTAAGTATACCAGTGCACGTGTCTCTTGCTAATCCTCAAGTGGGGATGATAGGTCAAATGGAATGCACTTTTCTAATTATGATATACCTTGCTGAAGTGCCTCACAAAAGGTTATGCTAATTTAGACTCCTGCCACACTGTATGAGAGTTCCTGTTTTCTCATACTCTCACCAATATTAAGGAATGAACAGTCATTTACATCTTTGCCAGATGATGAATAAAATTTACATCTTCTCGTTATTGTAATTTGCATTTCTTTTCTTTTTAGTGAGGTTGAATATTTCTTCCTGTGCTTATTGGCCATTCATTGTGGGAAAGTTGCTAATTATTAATTGAGGGTAGGAATTCTCACCTATTTCCTCTCTAATATGAAGGACTGCCACCAGCACATAGTACATCTTAAACAGATTAGAAAAAGATGTCCCTTCCTCGTGACACTTTACTGCCATCTACCAGAGAATTGCTATTATAGATAAACAAATCAAGGATGATTATAGTTGTGAGTGATTAATGGGGCTCTGTAGAGTTGTGCAGTGCTCAACCCACACATCTGTACGAGACAGCCCTGCTAATATTCAGGCTTAGTTTCTGATTCTCAGCCAAGATAGCTGTTGTCATCTTGACCTCTCTAGCTTTCGTTCCTTGTGCCTTAGCTCTCTGACTGAGTCTAGGACAGAGTCCCCGCCCTACCCCACCTCGCTTTTTTCCCTAAATCTCTTGGGCTGTCTTGGTTTTTCCTTTCTGGCTCATTTCATCTGTCTTCAAACTTGACTCCTTCAGTGAACTGGTTGGTGCCCTTTTGTCACCTTCTACACAGGAAGAAGTAATTCATATTTTTCTATAAAACTTGTGAGTCAGAGTCACAGCTCCACCAGCATTCCTAATACCTAGGAGAATTTCTGTGACCACGTAATCCATTTCTCTTTAAAAACACTTACCTTTACTTTCTTCTTAAAATGCCATTACCCTTCTAGGTTGTTGCACAATACATATAATCATAACATTGATCTGAGTGCTCACTAAAGGCAGGGCACTTTTCTCAGGTCTTTAAACCTGTGATCTTATTTTTTTATTTTCACAACTGGATGAACTTGATACTAATTACTATTCATATCACTGTTATCTGATTACTGTTACTACTATTAATAGTGTTTTTAGAGGCAAGTGGACAAGGAAAAGGAGGTGGAGATAAAGGAAGCAAAAGCTAGCAAATGTGCACTTAAGGTTTGGAGCAAATATCCCATTCCTATCTTTTTAATAAGGGAGGGCACTGAATTTACCTACTCAGAAATATAATAGAAGAGCTTAATGCCATTGGGCAAACTCTGCAACAACTCAACCCGCAAGAGGCTTGAGATAATTCAAGTCCTTTAGCTTCAGAATAAACTGATGAGGCTCACAGAAGGCTGTTTTCTCGGGAAGCAGGTCCCTGTTGACCTCCCTTTAAAAGTGTACAAAGTTCATGGTTCCCCACGATCCACTGAGCAAATGTCACATGCCTCTGATAAAACTCAGTCCAATGAAAAATCAAGCAGGGGACTCTATTTGAAAATACCCAGATGAAAGCGTGTGTATATCTGTGGCAGGGCCTGGGGAAACGTTGTGAGGAGCACAGTGCATCCAGTACTGGAATTTGGAGGCTAAAAGCAGCCTTGGAAATCATCTAACTGAAGGCTGTTATTTTCCAAACCTGGAAACTGAAGCCCTGGAGGTCTTAGTGACTTGACCAAGCTCACGCAACTGTTGAGTGACCCACCCTGATGTCCAAAATTATCCCTTTCCCCAAATGACCTGCCCCATTAAATGTGGAGACAAAGGTCTTCAGTTTTAATGTCAGATCTGTTGCTGATTGATTGTGCCACATTGAGAAAATTAGTTTATCCATATGCCTAGATATTAGATTTCTAAAGTTTCTTTGCTCCTTAACATGCAATGACCCAATTGTAAGTATTTTTAAAAATTTATTATTGTTGTTATTATTATTCCTAAACCTAGCTCTTTCTACAACCATTGGTTTTCATATTCATTGACCGTCCTCCAGCGGCTTAAGAATGGCCCCTGTGGGATGTCTTAACCTGTGTAGGCAGCCGTCGTGGGGCCCACCCAAGAAGGTGGATAGTGTGGAGCTTTCTCTGAGCAGTGCTTTGACTAGGAAAATGGCCAGCAGCCAGTATCCAAAACCAAACAATTGTCAGATGGCTGGGGAAAGAAAAATAAATGTTGAGCAGAGTCAAGAACTCAATAGCTGTTTCAGTGCAGCAGAAGGCTTCCTTTATGTCCATTTCAACTGGAGCATTGGAACATGTCTGAACCAGAGGGACCTACCATTTCCTGACCCCAAATGCCTGGGCTACAGTGGCCTGGGAGCATTCTGTCAATCATCTGCCCCTCAGCCCATGGAGCTTGGGCCCTTGGTACCACCACCAGTGGGGGTAGGATTTCTGCTGCTACGAAGTATTTTCTGCAACCCACCAAGCACATTAAGGATGATTTTTCAGGTCTTGCTACCCATACTGTCTGCACACAGTGCTGTGCTCATGCTTTTCTTGACATACAGAAATGTGTTCTCAAGCTTACACGGTCTTTTTGATGACATATGTTTATTTCCTGGACCAATTACTCTCTGCATCTATACAGTACACTGTGGGGTTGACATCTTTTTATTTTTCCTAGATTGAAAATCCTGGATAAAAAACTTATTTTCACTCTATTCCTCAATCTGGGAGACAGGATTGTTTTCCACCCCCACCTCTCCTTATTCATACTCACACTTGTGTCTGTTTTTACATGTTGTATAGGGATGTTGTGATACAAATATTGTGTATTTGGGGACATCCAAACTCCATCTGTGTAGAGATTTGATCCTGGAATTGGTTATATTCAGATTTTCCAGGTACTAAATTTACTTTCAAATTTCTTTCTCTCTTCTTTTACTTTTCCATATCTTTTTTTCTCTTCCTCATATCTTCCTCTCACCTCTTTTTCTTGTTTCATTAAATTTCTTTTCCTTTGTATCATACTTAGTGAGAGTAGAGCCCAGTAAACACATCAGCAGAAATAAATTTCACAAATGCGTATTTCCCTATTGCTATTATCTTATATTTAATAAAGTTCCTCATTAAAGAAGAGAGGCATTGTGAATTTTTAAAATCTGTGACAGATGAAAATAAACTTTTTTATCTGCAGAAAATCTTAGCAATAGCCTGAGGATAAACCAAGAAATATCTGTTTTGAGTAATTCTCTCAAACACAAATGGCTTCAAGGCTTTCAAGTAAATGTGTTTATTTAGTGTGAGGCAATTGGGAATAGTGAAGTCTGTGGCTGAACTAGAATGTCATGTCTAAAATCATTCAAATTTACTTTTTTTTCCCCCATCACATTAGCCACTCAAAATAGGTTTTTTGACTTAACTGGATGCCAGGGCAGTAACACTGCTTTAGGTAATCATCCTTCTATTTTATTCAGTTTCTCTGTTGAAGCGGATGCTTGTCCTAGAATAACTTACTTAAGATTATGGTGTCCCTTACCACTGTGTTAGTCATGTCACTCTCCAGGGCTCCTCATTGTTTTTTGAATGAAGGAAATATTTCCATGGCATTTAATGTTCTCCCTGATCTGGCCCCAACCTGTTTTTATGTTCATTTATTTTTCTCTGTCCTCTTTCAATTTATGATAACCTCATTTACTCGTATTTTCTTTTTCCCGTTTTTGGAATAGGATCTCAGTCTGTCACTCAGGCTGGAGTGCAGGGGGGCAATCTTGGCTCACTGCAACCTTCACTCCCAAGCTCAAGTGATCCTCCCACCTAAGCCTCCTGAGTAGTTGGGACCATAAGGTGTGCCCCACCATGCCTGGGTAAATTTTTTACTTTTGGTAGTGATGGGGTTCTGTCATGTTGTCCAGTCTTGTCTTGAACTCCTCGGCTCAAGCCATCTGCCAGCCTCAGCCTCCCAGAGTGCTGAGATTTAGGTTGACCAAGGCACCCGGCACTCATATTTTCTTAAACATACCCTATTCTTTTCTTTTTTCTCATCCATGTGCTTTTGTTGGTACCACATCTTTTCCCTGCCTTTGTGGATACTTTTCTTTTTGGTCAAGGCCTTGATTAAGACTGTTCGTACTGAGCTCTAGAAACTCCATTCAAAGCCTCTCGCTCTGTGCTCTCCTGACACTTTATGTAAAACCTTTGTTAAGCTAGGATGATATACATCCCAGTTTGTTCTGGACAGTCACTGTTTATGTCTGTGGTCTCAGCTTCATTATTACTTTATAATGGTCATGGTCATTATAAAACTTAATTACATTTCTGCCTTATATTGAAGTTAGATGTGGTTTATGTCCTCATTCGACCAAGGATCATCCTTGTATCATCCGATGGCCAGGCTATCTATTTCTGTTATATTCATGATTGCCAGTTAAGGAAATTGGTGAATTTTATTTCATTTCCATATAAGTAGAAAGGTTAGAAGACATAGTGTGTTTTTTAAGCAGCTTAGAGGTGAAATGATTCTCATCTGTAGGCATTCACTGTTCTTTTTTCTTTCTTTTTTGGAGGACTCTATTTGATCTTGTTTCTTTCTTGAATGTAGATAGTGGGATGGAGAACAGAACACGAAACCATATAGAGCAAGGTAGAACCTAGAATGATTACCTAGTCAAGTCCCCTGCCTTCACTCATGTAAATAATCCTATAGTGGACATCTGCTTTGGGCCCTGCATCATTCATTCCTTTTCTTTGGGTAAGGTGCACCCTGATTTTCCTTTGAGGAAATTGGTCTCACCTAACTCTCATTAACAGGGCTGCTGTTAGTAGAATGAGGCAAGTGAGGTACTTAGGTTGTGAAATTTAAGGAGGTGCTCACTTCCAGGGTTGTACAAGTACAAGGTTGGCAACCAAAATAGTGCCTTCTTAAAGATTGTCCCCTAGATGCCTTGCTTACCTCACCCTCGTACCATCCTTGTTCAAAACAAGAAGGGCTGACCAAATCCCTGTCATCAGGGATGAGATGTGACATAAGCCTGGCCAAAGACCTTTCCTTTCCCTGGCCACAGTGATTGATCGAGCCACAGTCATGTGACAAAATCACAACCAGTGAGATTCTATTCTGGGACTTTTCTTGGGAAAGCAGTCTCTCTTTTCAATACAGTTGAAATAGGGAAGATGAAAGTCTAGAAATTCTGGGGCTACCATATGGAGCAGCCTACAGGACAATGGAGCCACAGCAGAGGCAAGCAGACCCAGGGGTGGAGAAGGGCTGCCTTCAAATGAATTGTTTGAAGGCAAACAATTACATATTGCCTGGTTTATTCAGTTGTGACTGATTTCACCTAGATTTAGGGGCACATAATACATAACTCTTCACACTCAACCATCCACACACACCCCTTTCCTTTATTTTCATGCCAGTTTGACTTCGGTTTCTGTTTGTTTACAACTGAAAGAATTCTGGGCATAAATACGAGAAGGCTAAAGCTCTTGGAAGTTGACACTTGTTCCTGGTCACACAACTTTAATGAAGTGTAGAGAGTAAAGCTAGATCTACACTTCCCAGCACAGTGTTTCTTCATTCTACTGTCTCTGATATTCATCAGCACCACATAACAGCTCAGTCATTGAATCACTCGTTTAAAGTGCATTTGACAGAAATCATGAGTTAAAAGTTATATAGGAACCAAGAGCCTGTGCTTGATTTTTTAAAAATGTTAATTTCAGACTAATTTTCTGTTCAATTTTTAATGTTAACTGAGGGCACTGAAGTCAATAGAGATAAGGTAAAATTCGTCCAGTTCTCTGGACTTTGGTCCAGTCACTTTTTTAGTATACTTCTCAGCCTCTCAAAACTAGAACCCTTCATTTTCATCTTCTACCTAGATTTTTATAAGCTATTGAGCCTCAGGAATCAGTTAGGTGTCTTGATTATAGTTTATTACAATGCTTACTTGGCTTAAGACCAAACAGTGGTGATTGATTTTTTTGTCTCCCATTGGGGCACACAACTTGGTTTGCTAATGGTGACAAATGACATTAAGAGACAAATCAGTTTAAATTAATGACCCCTACACTTGCAAAATACCTCAGGGAGGGTAAATTCACTCTGATATCATGGAGACAGTGGTATTCTTGCCACTTTCAATTAGTAAAGTTAATGAAAAAATTCAAAGGCTATCACAACTTCACACACTCTAGTGAAAACGCAGACTGCTGGGCCCTGTCTCCAGAGTACTGGATCCAATATGTCTTGGGTAGGGCCCAAGAATTTGTGTTTCTAACAGTTTCCAAGGTGATGCTGATCTTGAAGGTCTGGGGGCCACACTTTGAGAACTGCTGCTCTATATCAAGAATGGAATCCAACAGAAATGGGGAACTGGTGAGAGATACTAACAAAGATTCATGGTCAAGGTTAACTTTTTGAGTTTGTGATAGAAAGAAGAAAGGAAGTTGTTCCAAATGCCACCCTTGCTATTTCCCATAATTGTCACATTTTCCTTTATTAAGCCTTCAAACCAAGAGTTATGCTAATAGAGTCCTTTAAAAATATTTGAAGGAATGCATGTGGCAGTGGGATGTGTCATTTACAAGTAACAAAACAAAGAGACATTTAATCGTGATTAACTTCATTTTGATGCTTAGTTTTCTAGGCCTAGAAATTTAAGTTTTTTATTTCACTGAGTGGAGGTCAGTCTTTCAGGGATAGTGTGACTACACAGGAGACTGCTAAATAAGTCTGAATGCAAATTTATTAGTGCACAGTGAGAAATACAACTGGTAGAAATAGTATTCTTATGTCGGTAGACAATAGTTTCTTTTACAGTAAGCAAACTGCTATAAAAACCAAAATACCTTCGGCTTACACCAGAAGGGAGTGTGGCCCCAGAATAAGAGGCGTTAGTCTAATTTGAGAAATATTGGCTGTAGGTTGGTGCGATGCACTCACTTTCATTTGAAGATAGCTTTCCTTAAGGGACGTGAGTACTGCTACCCTTTCACCAAGTCCTCTTAGAGCTCTAAGAAGTCCTGGACACAATCTGCTTGATTTACCTGTTTTTCTGAAAACCAAACTGACCAGATGGCTTCCAGAATATATTAAGATATTCAGACAAGTCGCAAGCAGATCTTGCTCTGGACATTGAATCATTCTGTTGTGTGATTTTGTACACATAGCTCTACTGATCTATTTCGGGATATCACATTAATGTCTACCAAACTTAATAGGAAAAGGAAGTTAACTTTCCTCTGTGGATATGATGAGAAGACCTAAAGGAATATGTGAGAAGTTCATAATTTATTTGAATTTAATTCTTTATTCCTCATAATTCTAAAACCTTAGACCTTTGTCCATAGAAGAAGGCAGTTTGCTATCAATTCTTGAACCCTTGTCCACTGAGGTTTGTATGAAATTGAGTAAGTTTCCTTGGACCACACAGAAGTCTAAGTAAAGTTCTCTCAGGAATTACATGATGCTGGGAGGCTTATATTTTTCTATGTAATAGTGGTTCTAATTTATTTTTGATTTTATTTTTTTCTGAAGGATTTCTCCTTTTCCGAGAGAATCCCTCTGCTCCACCCTGACCTGCATGTGGAGCAAAGACATTCTTGATTTTCATCACTTCGCTCACCCAAAATGTTTCTTTGTAGTGGGGTTTTTACTGAAAGTTTAGGGTGATGATGGGGTAAGAGTGTTGGGGGTAGATAGGAGGCCAGGAGGCATGGTGTTTAACACACAGCATTACATAGCAAAGCCTTTGGAATGGAATATTAGACATTTGTGTCCTAAAAATGCTTCAGAATCTTATCATGTTGAGTTGAATTTCTCATGGAACATTTTCCGCCCCCCCATAGACTCAAACTGCCATATCATGCTACTTCTTCTTGGATTTTTTCCTAATGACTCATCTTTGAGTCAGTAGGAACATTCTGAGTCTTGGAACAGTCTAGCTCTCTCCTTTTCCCATCTGTGTCCATATCACTTCCTCAATACCCTACTGTTAAAATCAGAGTGATTTAGTATGGTATTTCTTAAACAAGGACAGCTCTCTACAGTTCACTATACTAATAATAATGTTTCAAAATAATAAATAAATACTCGTACTCTAGAAACAATGTACTATATTTTCCTGCATAGTCCTTGGCAAATTGCTGTGCTCTACAGTTTGAGAAGAATGGTATTGGTGGTCAAGTTTGTAGTTTAAATCTCAGGCAGCATTTACCTTTCCATGACCATTGGCATAAAATATCCTCCCTTAGTCATGATACCTCCTTAAGGTCTGTATTATGTACTTACTATCTGCTATGTGTCACCATAGTGTGACTAGACTCAGATGAAAAGAGCCTAACTGATAGAAATAAGAATGAAAACTTTTACAATACCCAGTCTGCTAGCTACACAGGTAGTTTTCATATTTCTCAAGAAAATTTAATATTTTCTTCACATTAAAATCCCAAGTTTCTAATTAAAGCATTTCCAAAATTATGTGTATGTGTGTTATTGATGTGCTATTGTTGATACTTTGTTTGAAAAACAATTGAGCCATGTATATTTATCTTATATCTGATCACTTTATATGCTTTATTAATCCCAAGAATTGTAGAGTATATTTACTGGGCTTTCTGAATGAATACATGAATAAGCTTTTATTAATGATAAAAAGTTATCTCCAGTAGTCATCTCTCTATTTTGTCTGCTTCTTACACTATTGAATTGTCTATACAAGTTTGTAACGTTGAAAAAATTTCATTTTTAATTTTCTATAGTTTATAAAAATTAAATAGGAATATTGAATGCTGTTGAATGCCTTTGAAACAGCTGAATGATTAAATTATTTATCTTTTTTCTTATTAGGCCTATTTTTTGAATAATTATATTAAGAGATTTCCCAATCCTAGGCCTGAATTCTTGGGATAAACCCTACTTAGTCATGGTAGCTAATTCTTTTGTATTAATGAATTCAGTTAGAAATATTCATATTAATAAATGAGATTTTATGTGTGTGTGTGTGCTCTTTATGTCTAATTTTGGCCTTAGGATTTGTTAGCTTATGAAAAATTTGAGTAGATTTTGTAGCACAAGAATAATCTGATTTTTGAAAGTCTATGTAATTTGTAAGCTACTTTTAAAGGTAATTTTTAGATAAACTTTTAATTAACTTCTCTGTGAGTCTTTTCATATTTTATGCTTTTTAATGGAATCATTTTAGATAACATATTTTTCCATAAACCCAAACATTCTATCAAGATGTTTTAATTTTTATAATTATACAGTTTTTTATTTTCTTAATCTCTATTTTAATATTTATTATACAAATATATGCTTTATTATTTATTACATTCATCATTTATTATATTTTTATTTATAGTTTTTCCCCCAAAATTAATATTTGTGATGTGATTTGGTTCTGTGCCCCCACCCAAATCTTATCTTGTGGCTCCCATCGTTCCCATGTGTTGTGGGAGGGATCCAGTTAGAGATGATTGAATCATGGGGGTGGGTCTTTCCTGTGCTGTTCCCATGATGGAGAGTGGGTCTCATGAGATTTGATGGTTTTAAAAGCGGGTCTTTCTCTGCACAAGCTCTCTCTCTGCCTGCTGCTATCCATGTAAGATGTGATTGCTCCTTCTTACCTTCTGCCATGATTGTAAGGCTTTCCTAGTCATGTGGAACTGTAAGTCCAGTTAAACCTCTTTCTTTTATAAATTGCCCAGTCTTGAATATATCTTTATCAGCAGTGTGAAAACAGACTAATAGAGTAAATTGGTAATAGTAGAGTGGGGTGTTGCCAAAAAGATACCCAAAAATATGGAGGCATCTTTGGAACTGGGTAACAGGCAGAGATTGGAACAGTTTGGAAGGCTCAGAAGAAGACAGGAAAATGTGGGAAAGTTTGGAAATTCCTAGAGACTTGCTGAATAGCTTTGACAAAAATGCTGATAGTGATAAGAACAATAAGGTCCAAGCTGAGATGGTCTCCAATGGAGATAAGGAACTTGTTGGGAACTGGAGCAATGGTGACTCTTGTTATGTTTTAGCAAAAAGACTGGCTGCATTCTGGCTCTGCCCTAGAGATTTATGGAACCTTGAACTTGAGAGAGATGATTTAGGGTATCTGGTGGATGAAATTTCTAAGCAGCAAAGTATTCAAGATGTGACTTGGGTGCTGTTCAAGGCATTCAGTTTTATAAGGGAAGCAGAGCATAAAAATTCAGAAAATTTGCAGCCTGACAACGCGATAGAAACGAAATTCAAGCCAGCTATAGATATTTGCATAAATAACGAGGAGCCAAATGTTAATCCCCAAGACAATGAAGAAAATGTCTCCAGGGCATGTCAGAGGTCTTCATGGCAGCCCCTTCCATCACAGGCCCAGAGGCCTAGGAAGAAAAAGTGGTTTCATGGACTGGGTCCAGGGTCACTCTGCTGTGTACAGTCTAGGGATTTGGTGCTCTGCATCCCAGCCACTCCAACTGTGGCTGAAAGAGGCCAACGTAGAGCTCAACTGTGGCTTCAGAGGGTGCAAGCCCCAAGTTTTGGCAGCTTCCATGTGGTGTTGAGCCTGTGGGTGTACAGAATTCAAGAACTGAGGTTTTGGAACCTTTGCCTAGATTTCAGAAGATGTAGGGAAACACCTGGATGCCCAGGCAGAAATTTGCTGCAGGGATGGGGCCCTCATGGAGAACCTCTGTTAGGGGAATGTGGAAGGGAAATATGGGGTCAGAACCTCCACACAGAGTCCCTACTGGGGCACCACCTAGTGGAGATGGGAGAAGAGGGCCACTGTCCTCCAGAGCCCAGAATGGTAGATCCACCAACAGCTTACACAATGTGACTGGAAAAGTCACAGATGCTCAATACCAGCCTGTGAAAGCAGCTGAGAGGGAGGCTGTACCCTGCAAAGCCACAGGGTCAGAGCTGCCCAAGACAACTCCTTCGATTTGACAACTCAGTTATTTAAAAAAAATTATTTTGAGTACCAGCTTGGCGACATAGCAAGACCATCTCCACTAAACATTGGAAAAATCAGCCAAATGTAGTGGTGGTCTCCTGTAGTCACAACTACCCAGTAGGCTGAGGCAGGAGGATGGCTTGAGTCCAAGAGTTCAGAGAGTTATGATTGCACCAGTACACTCCAGCCTGGGCAACAGAGTGAGATTCTGTCTCAAAAAAAACCCAAAGTTTATTATGAAATAATTTTACACTTACAGAAGCATTGTAAAAGTAGTACAGAGAGGTCTTATATCCTCTTTACTCAAATTTACCTAATGTTAACATCTTATACAACCATGATATATTTGTCAAAATTAAAAAATTGTCATTAATGCAGTATTATTAACTAAACTATACACTTCATTTGGATTGCATCAGTTTTTCCATTTTTTTTTCTTCTTTCAGTATCCAATGCATTTAATTTTCATGCTGCCTTAATATCCTCTGGTTTGTGACAGTGTCTTACGATCTTGACACTTTTGATAAGTATATTCAACCATTTTTTCAATGATGGTTAGTGATGGAACTCATTCTTCATCTATTATTTCTGCTTCTATTCCAGTCATTCACTTTTTTTTTCCCTTGGGAACATACATAATTAATAAGTTTGATCTCCTTTGTCTTATTTCCTTATCTGTCATGTTCTTTCAAAGATATTCTTCTTTTCTTACACCCTATAAATTTAGAGTGTTTCTTATGTTTTTCTTCTACCTTGATTTTTTTTGTTATCTGCAATGCCATTCTCTTTATCAACATTAAAAATTTTTCTGGTCTAAATTGGGTTTACATGCAACACTTTCTTATATAACATTTTATCTTAGCTTGTAACCTATGCATTGCATCTGCTATAATTACGTTTCAGCCCATTGGTTCCTTTTCATGATATGCCCAAGTTTCAAAGAGCAGAAGGTAACAAGAGAAAAAGAAAATAAAGTAGGTATAACAAGAAAAGTGGAAAGAAGTATATGCTGCTGCATAGAGAGAGAGGCAGAGACCAACTGCTTTGGTTTTGAGGATTTGCATTTCAAATCTTATCTGAGGCCTGACTACATTACATTGACAAAACTTTTGCAGTATTTTCTTCTGGTTTCTATAGTGAATCATTTTCAGAAATTTGTTTAATATGAAATTACCTTTTCCTTATTTTTCAGTACTTTTTGTTTTGAATAGGCCCAATTTTGTCTTTTCTCTCCTTACATATCCTCAAGTGTGGTGTGTTCGATCCACACAGTTAATCAGCCTTCAGTCCATCTGTAATTACTTTGATTTACTTCTGCATTCCTTGGGCACTGATTGAGACCCCTTTCTACATCCACAGATGGAAATACCTGTAGGATTGCAGCTTAAATTCTAAAACGAAGCATGCTCTAATCTAGTGTTGCTCTGTTGAAAAAGGTGAAATGCTCTCCTGTTCTCGATAACTGCTCAGTTTCTTGAGATTCCAGATAATATGGTGTATACAAAATAGACTTCCTTAAGCTGAACTGCATCCAGATTTCTTTCTATGTCCATCCACAACAATTTACTTTGGGTGACTATACTTTCTACAGAGCAACATGCCATTATTCTCCCCCATGTTTCTCTACCTGTTGTTTTCTGAGACCAGTGATTTCTGGGTAGATAAAAAAAGATGAGGCAAGGAGTAAAACAAAGTGCTGACAGCACAGAGATGACTAAATTCTTTAAATGACTAATACAGATTGCCAGCCAATCGTGGGAGGGTGAAAATTATCCCCCTATATTTTGAGGGGTGAGCAGAACTGCTTAGCCATAATGCAAAGGATGGGGAGAGCACATTTTTTTTTTTTTTTACTTTATGTATTAATTAGTTGATTCAACAAATCTATATATTGGATCACTGTTATATGCAAGGCACTGTACTTCATCCTGGTGACACATAGCTAAACAAGAAAGTCATGTTCCCTGCCTCCATTAAATTTTTTCTCAGTTGCTGGAAATACATTAGCATTTTCGAATGTCGGCATTTATGGAGTGGACCTTTCTCCATAGAGTTGTTATCATAACTAAACATGATAATCCATGTCTGGTGTCTCCTGAATGCTAAGCACTGCATGTTAGCTTTTTTTTTATTATGATTATTATGACTACCACTACTTTCTCTAATACCGTTGGTCTATAACACCTCGCATGCATCATCACATTCAGTCTTCACAACAAGCCTTTAGGGAGGGTGTCAGCCTTAGTTTTCAGTGTGCTGTTTTTATCTATTTTTTCTTGGGCATTTTTGTGAGCTGTTGGAGTAGGCTGTGTAAGGGATTGCTAGTTTTTCTTTTTCCTGTTCTCTTTGATCCTGTTTCCCATTTTTGCCCACTAATATTATCATTCATTGATGATGGTACTGGCATCAATTTTAATACCTGTTGATCATTCTCATTCACAACTATTACTGTGATGTTTACTAAATTGGTAATTTTTTATTTCCATCACTCTATCTACTTTTGTTCATTGGAATTTTGCTGTAACAAGAGCTTGCACTTCTCCTCTCTTTGCTTATGAAACTATTTATTTGTGTCAGTATATACTTGTGGATATTCATTTATAATCATATATTTTGTGACTCAAATTGACCTAGGTTTGTACATTGAGAGCCCTTTACAGTTGTCTCCTGGTTTCGATAAAATTTTAAATTGGAAATCTCTTAGTTTTTTCTGCCGAGTTTACTATTACACAAAATGTTGAAAGAATTATACAGTAGATACTCATATGGATTCAACAATGTGCATTTTTTCTGTATTTCCTTTATAATATAGCTATCTAGCCATCAATCATCTTACCCTTTGTTGATATGACAAAGTATACTGCTGACATAAGTACGGTACACCCCAAAACACTTCAGCCTGCATATCATTATCTAGAGTTCAAAATTTGTTTATAGTTCATTTTTGAGGTATAATTAAATAATATGAAATGAGCAAATCTTAAGTGTGCCATTAAAGGAGTTTGGATAAAAGCATATACTTGTGTAAATCAAATCCCTCTAATGAGATACAACATTATCATCAGCACCCTAGGAAGCTCCCTAACACATCTTTACAGTAGAGAGATTTATATTCTTTTGGGTACATATGTAATGATGGAATTGTTGGGTCAAATGGTAAATCTGTTTCAACTTCTTTGAGGAATCTCCACGTGGCTTTCCACAACGGCTAAAAAATACCTATTAGGTACTATGCGTATTACCTGGATGATGAAATAATCTGTATACCAAACTGCTGTGACATGCAGTTTACCTATATAGCAAACCTGCACATGTACCCCTGTGCAGGTTAAGAAAAAAAGAAAAGAAATTCCCTAATTCTTCTTTCTTTCCAAATAACCACTGTTCCCGCCTCCCTGTAGACTAGATTTCTCTCTACTAGAAGCTGATATAAGTAGAATCATAAATTAGATACTCTTTTGTAGGGTTCCTTTCACTCAACATGTTTTTAAGACTCATCACATTGTTATTATCAGTAGTTCACTCCCTTTAATTGTTGAATAAAATTCCACTGCACAGACATAACACTGTTTATCCTTTTTCCAATTGGTGAATACCGGGACATTTCTAATTGTTGCCTATTATGAGTAAAGCTGCTATGAATCTTCTCATACAAGCCTTTCTGTGGACCCTAGGAAGGGTTTTGCTCCCTGAATGTACATCACAGATGTGAGCCATACCCGCTTCTCTTACAGCTTGCTTGCCGCCAGCCTCACCCATGTGAGACCCTGTGGCCGTGTTTGTACCAATGACTCCACTCCCCTGACCCTGCTTATTGGGTGGTGTATACACCTAACCCGTTTGGAGAAAGCAGATTATTTTTTCTAAGAACCAAAACGTCTGGAGCTAGGGACAAACGTAGGCATGGAGAAATAGAGAAAGCCAATTTGCCAAAAGAAGAATGCAGACTTAGGGGGACAGAAACAAGGGGCAAGACAGCTTGTCCTAAAGAGGGAGAATGGTGAAAATAGTTGCCTATTTTTGATGGTTTCCTCATTCTGGACTCTCCAAGGCCTTGGCTGCATTTCCTTTCTCAGGTTTCATAACATTTTAATTCCTATATAATACTACATTCTCTAATAAATTCTATTGTTATTTATTCAAGTTAGCTCAATGTATTTTGGATATTTGCAACTGAAAATCTTGACTAAATCACCAAAAACAAAATACCACAGTTATAGATTTGTTGTTTGGTCTAAATTCCAGTCTGTACACATAACAGAGCCTAGCATAGAGTATATACTCAATAAAGGTTTGTTGACTGACGAATGACTGAAGAATGTAAACACTGTGAACAAGGCAATAATAAAGGTGATTGGTTGGTTATAGTCTTGGATAAATGGCTCAATCAGAAAATTTCCTGTGAGCAGGTTTTTAATGACGGGAAGGAGGAGAGAATATCCAACTGGGGAACTTTCTAACTGAGGAAGGAATGATTTCTTCTATATTCCCCTAAAAAAGGAGGGCTCTGGAACAAGAAATATAACAAAACCAAGTATTCCTGCAACACACAAAGGTCAGGGCCCCATGTGAGGCACTGCAGAAAAGATACACTGTAGATAGTTCTCTACCATTTTTGGATGCACACTTAATCTACTTCACCCTCCTGTTTAGGATCCAGGTAGAGGAAATGGGGTGAGTGAATGTTAGAAGCCAGGAATTTTTCTCTCCCTCCCTCTGGAAAGGCTTTATCTAACTTTCTCTGCAATGGAAACTTAGAGACACTCAGCATTCAAATAAAGTAGGTTGCCCGAATTTTCATCATCCCAATCCACATTGGAAATGTGTCTATTTTCTGAGAAACCACTGAGCTCAATCTACATTTCTTATTACCATTTAGAAAGAGAAGGATGGCAGTTGACTGTAACAGATAAAGGGCAATTGCTTATTTTTCAATCAATTCTTATTGATTTGGGAGACACAGGTCCTTAATTGTATGTGTGCTTCATCTTCCCGTTGGAAATTTCTACTTCATTTGATAAATGGATTCTAGTTTAAATTACAGTGCAACATCCTTGTGTGCATTATAGGAGGAGGCTTTAGGTCTTTCAAATACTTGAGAGGAGTATCTACAAAACAACCAAACCTTTTACCTGTGTTGGCTGCCTTGACTGATAGAGCAGGTTCTGAAATCAGACTGCCTGGATTTGAATCCTGGTTCGATCACTTACTATCTTCGTAATGTTGGGTCAGCTGATTCTCCTCTTGATGCCTCAGTTTCTTCATCTGTGAAATGTGTGTAGCTGTAATAGTATTTATGGTGTTGTGAGGATAAAATGAGGATAATTTTATGTAAATCAAATTCCAAGTAAGAAAAAAGTATTTCGCATGAAAGGACTGAGAAAGCATTTACTTCCGAGCCTGGTCTTTAAACACTTTTTTGTTTTCTTTCTCTTGGGACCTAACTGTTGGTCAGCATCACTTCATGACTGAGCCTGCAAGTCTCATTTCATTTTCCCTGAATTCTTTGCCATAAGTTGTTGAAATTTACTTTTATATGCCCACCTTTCAACATTTCTAATTGTACTACCAATAAGATTTTGGACACGTTTTTATTTTCATACCACTTATTTTTCTTTTCATTTTGACACACAAGTGATTATAGATTGATTCTGTATTTGTATTATATACATTTCTCATAAATATATATGTGTATATATGTAATAATGGTTTGCTTATAATTGATTCACAAAAATGCGAACACAGATCAAAGATGAATTATTTTTAGGATTATGACACAGGTTTCAGTAGTTTAATAGACATTTATACTGATAATTTCTTTAAATCCTCTTTTGAAAATCTAATCTTTTTTGGTATCATGTGAAAACAGCATTTAAACTGTATTTTTTTGTCAAATATATGTCTCTAAAATTATTTATTTCATACTAAATTTCTTACTATTAATCTCTATACGATAATTTTTTAGCATAACCAAAATAACACATCTAAAATATTCACATCTAAGTTAGGAAAAAAACTTTTATATTGATATAATTGTAAATTCAAATGTATTATAGTTGTAATAAATAATGCAAAGATATTCTATACATCCTTCTCCCAATTTTTCCTAGTGGTAGCGTTTAGATTAACTATGGTCTGATATCACAACAAGGAAATTGACACTGATGCAATCCATCACACACTAAAAATTTTAATGATAGTTCTTTTCATATTATTAAAAATGAAGGTACTGCCCAAATTTCTGTATTGTCTCATAATATTTTCCCAGATGATTTGTTATAACAAGAGGGATCCTTGCTTTCTTAAGAATAAATCAAACAAATCTCTTTCTGAGTAATATTTGCTGCCTTACACAGCCTAACATGGATATGTACAGAATGGAAAAGAAAAGACAGGTGAAGAGAATCGAGAATCCCATTGAGTCACAATCATTATGCCCAATTTGCAGGTGACTGAACTGAAGTACATAAAAGATAAGTACTTGTGCAAGTTCCCATGGATGGCTAGTGCCACAGCCGGAATTCTAATCCGAGGCTTTTTCATGTTTTCTGTGACAGCACAAGAGATCCATGGAAGCTCTGGGGAAAAAAATCTTGTAAAAATTCAAGATATTTTACAGCCTGCAGGACTGTTGGGACTCCAATATTGCTGATGCAGCTTGATATGCTCTGGTACACTGATTTCTAGAGGTAGTTAGTTGGGTTGTAGATGAAAGGACATAAGACTTGACCTTAAGGACAAGGGATCCACCCTGCTCCCATCATTTACTAGTAGTGAACTTTGGGCAGGTCATTTAATCTTTTTGAAATTCTATATTTCATCTACACAGCAGGAATATGAGTACCTATTTTATAGTTTTATTTGCTGATGACACAAGATAATATTTGCGAAGCTGCTAGCACATAACAGTGCTCAATAAATGCTAGTTCAACCTGAATGCTTGGCAAATAGCAAAAAACAAATGCTACAGAAAATGTTATTCAATGTTTGCAATAAGCCTGAAAATTTGAAGACTAATTTTGAAAGAATTCTTCAGAGCAATTTAATTTTTCTCAAGGCAACAGCAAAAGTTGATACAGGGGCTGCTCTTTTGTGGAAGGTGTCATGGGCAAGGGGCTGCCATTCATCCCTCCTTCATTTTGGCCCCAGGTCCTTTACAGATTGGTGCTGACACAGGCTTAAGAAACCCAGGCAAATCATCTGCTTGGTTCCTAACAAGCTGCTTGTGGTTTTAGCCAGAGTCAGTTTAACATCAGTGGCCCCTTTGTAAACTGTTTTGTTCTGTTTTTCTTAGGAACAAAATGCCAGCCTGGTCAAGATGTAGAAACTTGCTGTTCCATTGTAATAGGATATGCATTTAAATGAGAGCTATGCAAGTTGAAGGATACTCATGCTAGTGTTAGATTCAGCAAGCCAGTGGGAAAATCTACTAAGTCCTCTGGAATCGCTGAGCCTGAAGGCCTCTGGGGCTGGAGGCATGACTGGCTAGGCCCATCTTGCTTTTAATGTCGATATTTTGTTTCTGCTCCACCACTGGGAGAAAAACGTCGCAAATAAATTCTGCTGTTTGTTGTCTTCCTTTATAACATGTTATTTCTGCACTTAGGATTTTAGAAAGATGTTATTTCCAAACTTTGGGTATAAAGCTGAAATTTCTTTTACAATACCTGCCACAATGCTGTATTTTTATTTTCCCATAAGAATTCCTTTATTATGAAATTCACAAGTAGAAAATATCAATTGTTTTGTTGTGTAATTCACGTTCTAAATGCATCTTCTTTTTAGTCCATAATATCAGAATTTACAAAACGAGTTAAAAAGCACACTATTGGCTTAGGCCCTAGGCACCGCACTAACAGTTTGGTGAGGGTTTTAGGATGCTTTACGATGTTGTTAAAATATTTTGGTGCTATTAGGAGGAATCTCCAAAGGTTTTGCAATTTAACTATTTAAGCGTGAAAGATTTTCTGTGAAAAGAGCACAAAAACTCTTTAAACAAAGACCCATTTCACATTTTAATGCAAATTACTATAATTTGGAGAGTCCGCCTATATTTCTAAATATAACACTGCATAAAATTAGTGGCATATTTTGTATTATCCACTCACTTATACTACTCTCACTCTGAAAAGCCTTATAGGGATGAATAGATTGCCAGCACAAAGTAGATGCATAAGCTTTCAAATATTAAAAGAAGAGACGAGACTATAAAGAATATAGAATGCTCATGAAAACATTCCTCAAGCATGATACAAGCGTCCCTATCAATAGTGCTGGAAGAAGAAGACCCGTAAGTACGCTAAGTAATTACTTCTCCTGTGGTTCGCCAAGATTATGCAACCGGGAGGCGGCGGTTGCTTCAGCAGTCTTGCCACATAAGCGAAGAACACTGGAGGTCATTTCTAGAGGTACTGATAATTGCCTCATTCATGATAAAATGTTCCATAGGATACCACTCCCTTTCTTCACACATACATTTTTACCTAATTTATAAAGTACTGCCTATAAATAGTGAGTCACGTGTAACAGCTGTTTCATGTTTCTCTGTGCAATTGGTCAGCCTCAGGAGATCAACATGGCGGCTTCCTTTCCCCTTGTCTCTTTCCCCAGTTTGTGAAGTGGAGACCAAAGGGAGGAGAAGGAAAAGGAGACTAGGAGAGCGACTCTTTCTTCCATTCCACATCAGTTTAACATCTCTAGCGTAGGAATTCTGCACAGAAATGACTAGGCACGAGGCCTGCTGAGTCAAACTCCTTCACAGACGGAGAGACCTGCGATGCTAGTCCAGGAGTCCGAAGGCGACTGTCTCTTCAGTCCAGATGGCAAGGGTTCCGCAGCTGAATTAGTGAACAAACGCTCTACATTGTAACAACCTGACAAGCTCTCAACTGTAATATTAAACCTCTGATAGAAACAGACATTTCTAACCACCTCAGGAATGTAGTGCAGGTTATGAAAATGAAGATCGATTGAGAGGGGGAAAGGCGCTGTTGTTTTTGATGTTGAGAATCTGGGAAGGAAGAGAAATTAGATGGAGTTATGAGAAGACTTGCCAGCCACCTTATAGAAACCGGTGCAAATGAGTGACTAGACTAGAAAGCCAAATGCCCAGGCTGCTGTGTTGCTGTGACTTAACCTTCCCTCTCTCAAGTACGTGAGGCCAGCAAGCCAGCAGAATAAAAGCAGCAACAAAACTAAGGCTGGTTCAGGGAGGCTGCAAAGCTTACCAATAAATCCCAAATGAAATGCATTTCTGGGTTCCAGGATGTCCCGAATGGGAACAAGTAATATATTTAGTGCTTTACTTACTTGTGGAGGCCCTGGGATGTGAGGGATTGTTCAAAAGCCTAAAATGCACTAAATGGGTCCATTTACAAACCATACATTCTGCTCCTCTGTGTGCTTTTAGACAATAGAGAGTTTCAATATATTTAGGAGAATTTGGTGATTGTAGTCTCCAAAGCTAAATGGTGGAGTGAGGGTGTAGGCTTTCTGAATCCTGGGCATCTCTCTTTTACTCCCTCTGTTTAAAGGGCAGGGATTTTCCTCAGAGCTTCTTGTGGAAAGTTGTAGTCTTCTCAGGATTTTTCTAAATATAGGAGATAGGTTATTTTGGTGTTGCCTGAAGCCTGGCTTTTTTCTAGGGAACTGGGGCAGTTAGTTTAAGAACCACTTGTCGCACAGCTATACATGTAGAAAGAGTCTGGCTTTCCGACTCTGGTTGGGCCACTCTGCTGGAACACGGGAAGAGTGGAGAGATTTAGCCACACAGAATAGGGAATTGGCATACGGAGAAGCCACAGGATTCCAAAAGGACAGGGGATTTGGAGCATGGAGCCATTCAATGGAAGCTCAGGGCTAGAGATGAATTCCTCCTTGAGTAGTTCTGCTGGTGCTGATGATAATGGAATGTGCTAGATTCTGAGTTCAGATTATAAATGACATTGTACCATTGTATCATTATGTACAGACTGCACCTGTAGCTTAAGAGAGAAGATAACAGGAGAATAGTTCTGGAACTTTACAGCAACCACAATGCCTTTGTCAAGTTCTTTTGAAGAGTCCAGAGTACAGCCTGTTACGTATCGCAGGTGCTTTCAAAAAAGAGTTCAAGATGCCTCAGAAGATCAGAGCAAGGCTGAATAAATGAATGAAGAGATATGTTCTTTGGAGCAGGCAGAGGGCAAGCGAAAGACTCAAGAGTTTTCAATAAGGCATGGGCAAGTCTGAGTGAGCGAATGAATGGGGAGCAATGCTTAGCAACATCACTGTCTGAGAGGATGAGCGTAGAGAGGATCTTTCACAGAATACCTTCAGTCAGGGCCATTTTAGTCTTCATAAACCACTGGAAATGGTATTTTGGAGTTTCTATGTCACGCAACATCAAATATTAATATATACCCACATCCAAAATGAAATATAAATTTTCTTGTAAAGTGACAAGATTTTTATAACTGACTTTCAAAATTATTTGATATCAAATAACTCATTTATTTTACAATTTGCTGTGACTTCTCTGAAATCATTGTGCATTCAAAATTCTGCCTATGTGAGAAAATGTGTGCTGATTGTTTTCAAGTTGTAGTGAAAATTTATCAGTATCAAATTTAATGGTTGATAAATCTGAAGAGTGTAATATATTATAGACATTTAATTAAACACTTATTAATTTTGAATTTCAGTCTTTTTTTTTTCTATTTTAGAAGCAATAACTTTTTTTCAGGTGTCCATCATTTTCATAGGTTCCCAAATAGCTCCCAAGCTCTTGTGCTCTTGTCATTGTGCTTAGTATGCCAGTTGGATAAGGCAGCTGTTCCCAGCTGAGCCCACCACAAGGAAGACAGTTGCTAAGCCAGTGTAGACAGTTGGGTACAATTTGAAAGGACAATTTTTCAAAGATATGAACAAATGACCTATTATCTTCAGTTTTGGAATGGTGTGTTGTTTCTAAAGTATGCTTAATTGCATTCCCAACTGAAGAGAAAGGAAAGGGTTGAATATTTTCTGATCACTGGGCAAGTGATTTTTGCTCTAAGAGACACTTGAAAGTTCTGGGCACTGACTTGTCAAGGCAAGACAGTGTTTATTTATTTGCATGTTACCTTGTTCCACAAAAACTTGAAGTCATGTATTACAAATAAATGTGTAACACTATGAAGTAAACATTATTTTCTTATACTTCATTGGAAGAAGAGAACGTCTTTGTTTGGGAAGTTCTTGGGAAAGCTATTGGAAATGAAGCAGAGCTTCCACAGTCCTGAGTGCCAACTGATGCCCAGGCCTGAGAGTTGGGATGCTGCTGTTACTAATGAAAGGGATAGATATTGAAAATTACTATGGGAACATCCAAGTAAGAGGGAACAGGTGTCAGGAGAGCTGGACCTGGCATAGTGGAGAGTTTGGAGAGAAGATGGATTTAAATAGAACTACCAGGTGGTTGTTTTGAGTTCTTTCTGGTGAGCTTGATTTACTCACAACCAAGGGGAAATTAAACTCTAAGTAATACATATAACAGGGTTAATATAAATCAGAACAGGTCTTCTAGCAAAGGGACACATGGTATGCAGAGAAACCTACCGAAAATCAAGTTGTGAATGGTCCTGGCATTCATTTTATAAAATCCAGAAATGACTAATTATAAGCTCTTTAATAAGATGAATAATGTGAATTGCCTATTATAGTAAGGCATAAAGTGACATCCAGGACATTATAATGTTCCCTTACCTCCCCTCCTTTGAGACATCTGTCAACCTCATTCTAAAGGACATCTAAAGGACTGATGTCCCCTTCTCCAAGGTCCTATTCTAAGCTCCCTTGTTTTACCTATCTTCTTCCCCTTTGAATTTCATCCTCTTTCACCATGCTCTCTTCTGCCCAGTGTTTCTGTTAATGGTGAATTAACTTATCAATGATTTCACTAAGCCACTTGCAAGTTTTTATTCTTCTTATTCTCCCAATTTAATCAGTGGATGTGTAATATCAATACTACCTGGGAAATGTGTGTCACATTGTATTAGTTTCCTATTGCTGCTGTAGCTAATTACCACAAACTTAGTAGCTTAAAAATACCCCAGTTTATTATCTTCCATTTCTGAAGGTCACGGTCCAAAATAGGGTCACTGGACTCAAATCAAGGTATCAGCAGGGCTGAGTTCCTTCTGGAACCTCTAGGAGAGAATCCATTTCCTTGCCTTATAGCTTCCAGACGCACTTGCTTTCTTTGGCTCATGGCCCCTTCCTCTATCTTCAAAGCTATCAGGGTAACATCTTCTCTCCTCTCTGACCTCTGCGTCCATCTTTTCATTCTCTCTTTCTCACTCTGATCCTTTGGGCTCCCTCCTATAAGGACTCTTGTGATTAGATTATGCCCACCCCGATAATCCAGAGTAACCCTTGCTTCTCAAGGTTCTTAATTTAATCACATCTGCAAAGTCCCATTTGCCATGTAAATTAACAGGTTCTGGAGATTAGAATGTGAACATCTCTGGAGGGCCATTATTTCACCTACTATACGTACCACCATTCCCTTCTCCCATTACCATCAGATTTGCCTTACTTCATGCTTGGAATATTATAATAGCCTCATAACCAGATCCCCCATCTGTAATACCTCACTCCTCCAATCTAACATGCACACTGCTTCCCATTATTATCCTACAGCTGGGATGTGTCCACACGTCTCCCTTCATCCACATGATTCAATGGTTCGTCACTGAACAGAGGAGAAAACCCTCAAACCTCAGACTTTAATGATGACTTTCATATTTCCCATTTTTCACCCCTCCACAGGGTTCAATCATACATCATGTATTCCATATATCAACTCTGCTTGCTATTCCGTCAACATGCCCTAAACTTTTACAGGTTTCTTCCTCTGCTTTTACTGTTCCTTCAGTAAAGAAGGGACAATTTCCTTCCATTTATCTACCTTGTTAATTGAAGTTCAAATTGTTATTCAGGGCTCAAGTCAAATCTCTCCTCTTCCATAACACCTAGATCCCTGCTGTCTTCACCTATTTTTACTATCTCTTTTCCTTCTAAAGACCTCTGCATACATTCATGGAGTGACTGCCTGTCTCCACAGACTGTGAAGCTCTGATGGGCAAGGACCATAATTTGTTGATTTTTCAAGACTTCATCATGCTTAACACAGTGTGTTGTTAGTTAGAAAATGTGAGCAGATATTTGTTTTATCGTATATTTGAGGTTTTTCTTTAGGGATTAGCCAAAGAAGTTATAGAGATGCTCTTCAAAATCACTTTTTAAAGGGAAGGTTATAACTCAAACACACAAATTTGCATATTTTGATTTGCTAGTTTTCTGGCTGGAGGATATTTTCTCCATTCTCTGGATTATACCATCTCTCAGGGTTAGCATGATGGGAAAATTTTCCCAGGTCTTTCCCAATCCATTTGCCCCCAGTAGTGTTTCACATCTGCTTTGTCATTTGTGAGCCTCAGATATGGTGCCAAGGGGCCCTTGTCCTCCAACAGATACTTCTGTTCAGCTCTGTCTGCAGTGAATTATTCCTCTCAGTTTCTTATCCAGTATTTAATTCCCCATTACTGAGCTGTATTGAAGGTGAAGGAGGCCTATCTGATCTCCCAAGGGGCTCAGTGCCAGCAGAGTAATTAGCTAGGCTTCATGCCAATTCAGAGCTTTGATCTGGAAACCTATAACCTTCAGTTTCAATATGGTGGTAGAAGAAGGTGTTGGGCTAAAGAAGAATGCTCTAGGCTCCACTTTTAAAACTGCACAAACATTACCCTGGAGAGGCTGAGAACTGGACTACACAAAGTGTTGCTGAAAAAAAAAAGAAGAAATGTATTGGTTCATTTAACTAATCAAACTCTGACAATGTGTCAGTGGTTTCACAGAAAATTTAAACCAAGGAAGCCTGTATTCAAAGGCGATGAGGCTGATACATTTATTGAATTGTGAATGGGATTCCTCTGGGCACCAGAAGGCTCCATGTGAACAGATATGCTTCTGTGAGGAAGTTTGTGGCCATAATGAAAGTAGTATCCGAAAGAGTCCACTGCAATTTTTTCCATCTTAAAAAAAAAAATTAGGGAGAAGAAACGTGGCATGACATATAAAAGGGACATTTGACCAGAAGACACATTCTGGTTTTGTGGCCACTATAGCTTAAATACAAAAGATTTCTGTTGGAGTGAGGTTTGAAAAGCTGACAAGAAATAAAGCAGCCTCAGAAAGCTGTCTGTCTATGTGAAGTACTTTGCTGGCAGCAACAAGGAGTGTGGCAGCTGCATTTGGTATCCAACAGGGAGCTATAGATATTTACTAATACTCTTGGAAAAAGAGATTGGCAAATACCCTCTAAGAGTCCTATATGCTCAAAATGTTGGCTTGGCTGCCCGGGAAGCATGTGGAACCCCAGAGGATGGCACAGCACTTCCCTAATGCTTTTCCTTCATCGTGGTTTGGCTATAGCTTTTAAACTTGAGAGCAAATTGTAACGGAATTGCAAAGTGGTCTCATTATGTTGGATGGATTGAAATAACTTATAATGCATGACGATGGGGATGTAGGGGGGTGTTAGTGGTGGCTGGCAGCAGGCATGGCCCATGTTCTGCTAATGAAGGCAGTGGTCTTTGTGGGTGACCGGAGGGAGGACTCTGGGACAGACACTCTTTTTAAAAAGACCTCTCCTGCTGGCCTGTCATGATGCTTTTATCTCAGCCTTTAAATTCCCACTGACTAAGGCTTAGCGGTCTTTAGCAACCAATAAAACGCCAGGACTGCTGGACGGAGTTGCGCATTAAACCGTATGAAGAGTTGAGAGACTTCCCTTCAAACCTGTCTCTCTCCTATGTTCCTACTGTTCCTGCCATGCACTGTTAACAGTTTCCTCATTTGTCCATGGTTTCTCTCACTTCCTCACCACACACATCTAATTAGTGAGTCTTGTCACTCCTACCTCTGGCTTAATTTTCTTCACCTCAATGCACTGCCTTGATGATCTCTTGCCTGTGTTCATGCAGTAGCCTTATGGTCTTCTGTCGTGGCTACGGGACATGCATTATTCACACTGCCTCCATTATCCTTAAACCTCTCCCTAACTCCTTAGTGGCCACAGGATGGTCTCAATCGTGTAGTTTGATAGCAAAAGCCCTTCACAGGCCCCTCTCCCTCTACCTGTCTCTGACTCTCTGGCTTCCCACCATATGGGCACCACCTTTTTCCTGATTGTAAAGAAGAACGTTTTACAGCTTCAGCTTACTGCATATGCTGCTGCCCCTCTACCTAGCCTGAACTTTCCCTTTCTCTCTGCTTGCAAAGTTTCTTCTTATCCTCCAAAACCCAGATCGTATGTGAGTACTGGTTCTGTAACTCTTCTAGATAAGACTTAGTTGGTCTCTTCTGCTCAAAATAATTGGTACACACCTCCATCAAAGCACTTTCTATCCTGTTAGTAACCCTCTCCCTAGTTTCTCAAAGATATCAATAATGCAGCATTCCTCTCTAGGTCTTCAGTGCTCACACGATGTCTAGAATAATAAATCTAAATGAAAAAACTGACTGGCTGAATACAGAAACCGTTCTTGGGAATTAGTGGGTATGATCAGTTGCCCGTTTCAGCGGCTCTGTTGATGTAGCTCTATGACAAACTAGAAAGAGAGATCACTCTCATTTGTACAACTTTTTCTCCCTTTTTTTTTTTTTTGAGATAGAATTTCACTCTTGTTGCCCAGTCTGAAGTGCAATGGCATGATCTCTGCTCACTGAAACCTCTGCCTCCAGTTCTCCTGCCTCAGCCTCCCGAGTAACCGAGATTACAGGCACCTACCACCATGCCCGGCTAACTTTTGTATTTTTAGAAGAGACAGGGTTTCACCACATTGGCCAGGCTAGGCTCAAATACCTGACCTCAGGTGATCCGCCCACCTCGACCTCCCAAAGTGTTGGGATTACAGGCGTGAGCCACCACTCCCAGCCTTTCTCCTCTTCTTAGAACACCACTCTCATTATTTTCTTTCAGAAAAGGCTTATGCAAGGTGTTATTTCAATCTTCAATTACAAAACAAGTATTAATGGCATACCTACTATATCCCTGATACCTTTGAGAATTGCTATGTCAGGAAATAAGACAGGCAAGATCCCTGCTTTCCGGGGACTTGTGATCCAGGTTGGGCAAGACAGACATTAAGCATATAAATACACAAATAACATCATTTTAGACAGTGAGAAGTACTATACAGAGAATAGAAACAGGGGGACATTGGAACAATGGACAGAAAGGCCCCTCTACTTCGAACACTTCTCTGAGAAGGTGCCATTTAACAAAGAGCCAATGACAAGAAAGAAAGAAGCTTCTAACCCTGTGAAGACAAGATATGGGAGAGGGTGGAGTGTGGGAGTATTGTAAGCAAAGGCAGCAGCTAGTGCAAAAAACCCTCAAGAAGGACCCAAATGATTGTACATAGGAAGGAAAAGAAAAAAGGTATTGGGTGAGCTTTGAGAGCTGGGCAAGGACAGATGGTGGGTAGTGTTGGGTAGGGGTGTGTTCCTGATGGCCAAGGGGAGGCTCTGCAGGGTTTTCAGCTGGAGAGCAGCTGGAGACCTGGGCCCTATGGAAGCAGCATCCGGCACCATTCTCAGGGGTTTCCTGATATCATCCTTTTGAATGTGCATTTCCCACTCCTCAACTCACTCCTGCCTCTGCCTTGTTTTCCCTTTCTCTTCCCATTTGTCTGTCTCTCAGGACTCTGAAGAACAGTGAAAAGCAATTGACCATAAGCATGATCTCTCTTTCCCTCTGTTTTATCTAAACCTTTCATGTAAATTTTATATTCTATGCTCTGTTATACTCCTTTTTATCCTCCAGCAGACTTGATGTTCCAGGAAGCTGCGTTGGATTTTTCCAGTGGTTTTGCAAATTCCTGGTATACCATGCTCATATCCTAATTTGAGAAGCATTGGGGTATAAGATAGATTGACTTCGTTTGAGTAAGATGGTTTGGGTCTAAACACAGAGTGGGTCTGCTTGACTGGGGGCCTCCAATGAAGACCCGGCAGCTGTGGGAAATCCAGCAGAAAGAAGTTTTGTCAGTGAGCAGAGTAAAAGAAGCAACACAGGACAAAATAGTTGTTGAAAAGGGAAAGTGAGGGGTGTCAGTGTTAGATTTTACTTATTCCCTTTACTTATTTTATGATATATCCAGGGGCACCTGTGTTCTGTGTTCTCCTACCAAAAGCTAAATTCCATAAGCATGAACCTGTCTGATCTGTTCTCAGTGCCCAGAGCACACTGCTGGGCACATAGTAGATGCTCAGTAGCTGTTTATGAATGAATAAATAAATGACTAAATGATTGAATGAGCAGAGAAAGTAGCAAGGCCTACAGCCATCACTGATCTGAGATTCTCCCACAAGAAGATCAGGAAAAGTGTACCATGAATAAAGAATGAGGCCACCCAGAAATGATTCTGGAATATTGCTATTGACATTTGGGAAGGGGGCGTGAGAAGAAGGAGGTAGCAAGGAGGCAAAAGGAGAAAATACATTAAATTAAGAATGCATAGGCAAAAAAATTAGAAAAAAGAAACAATAGGTAAAGTTTAAAAATAAGTATAAAATTGAACAGAGATTGAGCATATTTAATCAGAATATAAAAGTCTTTCATAATTACTAAGATGACAAAGAAACCCCTTGAAAGGAAGTTTATGAAGCACTGCTCCAATCAGATTCAGAGCCTTTTGGGATCATTTGAGTGATAACTGCGTGGGTGTTACTCCTGTAGATTATCATTTTCTTTCTGAATTCATTTCCTTCAGCAGAAATGAGAGCCTGCGTCACTCATGGGGCATTCTTGTGCGATGTGTGGGTTTCCCTACCCAAGAACTCATAGAATCACAGAGCTCAGAGTCAACTCAACAGGTCACAGGAGGCTCACCCTGGCCCCAGTGGGAAAGCCTTGGCCATCATTCAGAGCAAGAGGCCCAGAGATGCCCAAGTAAGAAGATTGTGTCAGCATACTGGGCACACTTTTCAACTGGTTGTGTTGTGCCATCATTTGTCCAAATGATAGGACCTTTGGGTCGTCCTCATCCTTCAAGTCTCAGCTTTTACTACTCCTTTTCTTTCCTAACTTATCCAAGACTTCCTTCTCCTTTGTTTCCACTGGGCTTTGTACATATTTACAGGATACTAATTATACTCAATTATAACATGAACAGCTCAATTACCAAGCATGTATTATGTACCACACAGTTTATTCAAGTATTCATTTATTCCAGCATTCATCATTCATTCATGAGTTATTGAACATCTTTTAAACCTAAGACACTGTGCAAAGTAAATACTTGGGACACCAAGACAGTAAAACCTGGCAGCTGCCTTCAGAAGCTTAGTACCTAGTGAGGAACAAAAGGTACAAGGACCATTTGCTGGCTGACTACTGTGCATTGGCTGTTGTGCTAGGTACTTTACCTTTGTTATCTCTAATTTCATAGCAATCACATATGAAAGAAGACTGGAACTGGGAAGTGGACACTCAGTAAACTGATTTGATTGCCTCAAGACTGCAAGAATAGAGAGATTATATAGCTTGGTTCCCAACTAACCTTTTGTTGTTGTTGTTGTTATTATTATTATTATTGCTAAATTCATTACTACTGTTTTTTTAATCAATCTCCCCATAAATGGCAGCTGCAGCTCCTTTTCTCACTCCCTTATTGTATTACGCGATAAGATCTCTGGATTAGGGTACATAGCTCTATCACTAGTCTCTACCAGAAAGTTTGGGATACTATAGGTGTCCCCTGTAAAAAATTGTTGAAAGGAGGCTTGCATGCACGAATGAAATGGCACGCTCCCCACACTAAGCTTCAGATCCTATTTTCAAAATGGTCTGGCTTTAGTCAACTCTGCTGTCTTCCCCAGTTCCAGGCACCTATTACCTGCATCAGTCAGGTTTCAGCTAGGTATGTGAAGCAGGAAGTATTTTAACATGGGTAATTAGAGGCTTGCACATCCATGAGGAGGGCTAGGAGCCAAAGTCAGGCAGGAACTGCCTGTTTAAGAAATCTGGAAGTGCAGGAAGCAGAGGGAAGCTCAGGCAGCCTCATAGTAATTTTCGGTAGTACACTGGGACTTGCAAGTCCTGTCCCAGCTACTGCTGGAGAAGAGTGGCTTCTCTTTCTCTTCCCCTTCCAAATCCTGGTGAGATCCCTTCCTTGGAAGCATCTGGCCTGGAATCCTAGTGGTAGGGAATGCTGGGAAGTGTAGTTCCTGGGCAGGGAGTGGCAGGGGCGGTGGGGGGGATGCCTCTGTGGACAACAGACAGTCTGGCAGTTGAACTCTTGTTCATCCTGTCTCTATTTCTTAGGTAATGTTTCTCACCCAGCCCTGTGAGTCCGGGCACCCTTGCCTCACTCAGGCAGCACTTCTGTAAATCACCTTGTATCTTGTTGCCACGCTAACAATGGCAACACCAGAACTTTTGCCAGTAACGAAAACACAAAAGATTCATTTGTAACCCAATGAGGAAAATTCTTTTTATTTGTTTGTTTGCTTCATCCAACAGAGACTAAATTATGAGGTCCAATTCTGGGTAGGGCTTTCAAAATAGAGCCCTGACCAGTGCTGAATCGACTTGAAGAATGATGAAGGGTTGGCTTCTGTCTCTCGGCAGCTGTGAATTTGGTCTGCCCTTTGCAAAGTAAGAGGAAATTTAATGAACCTAAATAAGACATGATCCTCTGTGGCTATAAAAGTTACACTTTGAAAAAGCTCAGCTGGTCAAGAGCCACTTGAAAATGATGTTACCGCGGGGGAACTCTGTCAAAAATCCACTCCTCTTGGTGAGTTTCCTTTTCTTTAAGGGAAAACAAAGAGAGGTTTTACAAGCGAGAGAAGGGTCATTTTGCTATTTGAAAGAGTGCATTCAAAATTTGAGGCCCGGTGCGATTGGGAGACATCCACAGTCAGTACTTGTTTATTTGTCCAGCTTTACACCATGTAAGTGATGCGGAATCCTTTCCGCCTCTAATAATAACACTTACACCGCGGCCCTGAGTTAATGGAAAGCTGGAATGGCCAAATGAGAGCCGGTGCTCAGATCAACCACTGCGGGTCAGACCAGTCCACAGCTGCGGCGGGGGAGGCGGGAGAGAGGTGAAGGGGTGGCCTGGAGGAAGGGCAGAGGGAGCCCGTCTTAAAATATTTTTGCCTAGTCAACAGATTTAATGCATGGTGTTTTTTTTACCACCAGATTCATCAACTGGAGCATTTTTAAAAGGATCGGGGCAAACAACCGCCTAATGCACATTCTATGGCCTCTAATTGTGCAAGCAGTACATTTTAGAAACCCTTTGTGCTGAGGAGTGTTCATTTGTGGAGCATTTCGTTTGCTTATACGGTAGGCAACAGTGCTTAAATAGTGTAATTATTATGTGTTTCTAGTTTGCTTCGAATTTTGATTCAATCAGAATTCCTAAACCTGACAGCCTATAATCAAACAAAAGGAGTGCTCTGGAAGCGAGGGATTAACAGAGGGGAATTAAACTGTCGTTTTGAAATAGCTTAGACCAGTATGAAAGCCCATTTAGGAGTCTCTCCATAAATATCCCTTTTGTTTTGTCTAATTGCCGGTTTGAATGTATCAGACTCATCAATGGGATTAGGGTTAATAGATGTTTGGTCACGCAGAACATGCAGAGGAGGAATCTGATACACACACACAAAAATTGCACTTAATGAGCTTAGCAAATGTTTGCCATATTTTTAATGAACCCTGGGGCTGTCATTTAGAAATGCTTAGCAACGGCTTTTCCATCCTTGAAAATAGAGCAACTGAAGGACGTTAACACTATGTACACCGTAAATAAGAGGAGCTATTTAAAGACACCAGCCAGGAGGAGGGAATGATGATATTTTTCTGTCTGAGCGCCAGTGATACTTAACACGCTGGGTGTGGGTTCAGTATGTGACAACAGCGTTGGGTGGTTCGAGTTTCCCGAAGGGCACCGCGGGGCGTGAGGCTTTTGCACAGGGTCAGGTAACCTCTTTTTTTTTTTTTTTTTTTCCTTAAGTTAAATCTGTTTGGGTTTGAATCTCCCACCCTCCTACACCAGCCCCTGCTTCTGTTTTCACACCTTCCTCCTGCCCTTTCCAAGTTATTCATGTATAGGCTTTTTAAAGAGGAGGTTATGCATTTGCTGCCCCTTCCCCAGGCCCAATACTGCACTGGCCACGAGGCCAGCTACTCTTGTAGCTCAGCCAAGCGGGCCGGAGCGGCAAGCTCTTGGGATTGATTACTCAGAAGATTGAATGATCCATCTTTGGAGCCCTTGGGATTTGGCTCCGAAACCAATGCAGTCTGCAGTAATGGGGACTTATTGAAGGAGGCCATGTGGCTTGTGCTCTCAGAGCACAGGCTCAGCCTAAAAGAATCAGGTTTTCCTTGGGGAAAGTTTGATTTGATAGACAGAGCACGAAATGCAAGTCCAATGGATTATGGTTAGAGCAAATGAAGGATATCTTAGACCCTTAGTTTTCCACAGAGCCAATTGATTTCAAGGACTTCCCGTTCCCTGCCATCTCTCCTCCAGCCCTGCCTCTCAAGGAGCAAACATAGACACCACCTCATTAAAAAAAAATATGATGAACTAAACGCAGTCACCCTTCAGCTTTGCTGGAAAATGAACAACCCTCCTGTGATAGCAGCTGTACTCTTGTGTTGAATGATGAGGTCATAATTCTTATTTGGAAAGAACTAAAAAAAAAAAAGGTTATTTCTAGTATTGTATAGGAGCTTTGTAAAGCATACAAAATTATAAAGTTTTCTTTGGAGGAAGCAGGTTGAGGAAAATTAGCATCATGAGGGAAAAGGGCCAGTGTGTTTTGTTCTTGTGCTGGCGGTGGTGGTGATGGTGAGGGTAGGGATGTGTGTGTGTGTGTTGTATGTTTGTGTATTTTGTTAGTCATTTGTCATCAAATGCTCCTTGCCCTCAAGCAACTATTAGAATGCCTGGTTTGATGAATGAAGCTAGAGATATTACCAAGGCTTTAAGGCTCTGTAATTTAAAAACATTGTCAGTAATAAGCTATTTTTCTTTCAGAAGTGTCAGAATTCTTGGCATCCAAACCAGTGGATCAGATGAGTTCCAAACACTCATGTATTAAATAAATCCCTTAGGTCACAGGTCCACAACCAAAATACCTACAGAATCTAGACTGGTAATATAGTGGAATGAGTCTAGCTAAATGAAGTATTAAGGAATGGTGGAGACTGAAAACCACACCTGTCCCCTCTGAAGAGGACAGAATGCTCTGCTCTTCAACCCCTCGGCTCTGTCTCAACTTTACCATCTTCTTGGTTTCTGGATTTTGAGCTTGATTTTGACTTTCATACCAGTGGTTCACTGACTTCATCTTATCTTTAGGCTTTAAGACACCAGCTAGCATTTTCTCTCAATTCCTCCGAGCACCATCCTATAACCAGGTCCCTTGGGTGAATGAAAGAATGAGTCAGTGAATGAATGAATGCCCTACTGTGTGTGTGTGTGTTTTTTTTTTTTTTAGCACCAGTGTGTGTGAATCTTCTTTTTCCTCCTTCCTCCCTTGCTTTGTGGCGTCTGTCCTCCTTTTTCCTGCATATAAACAGATAGCCTCCCTGCATTGTAGACACTATATAATCTAGAGAGAGTGATGCAAACTCTGCACCATGGCAGGTGCTCTGGCTGCAACACGGCAGAGGCCAGAGGGAGAAAGCAGGGGTCCCTGAGTCTCCCCAGGTAGTGTCAGGGAAAGCCTCACCCATGGCCTGAGTGTGTTAAGTTGTGTGTAGGCATTTGCCAGGAGGACAGTATTAAGAAGAATACTCAATAGAGATAGGGCAGCTTAGACAAAGGCATAGGGTGTGAGAATATGGCTCCCATGGAAAGTAACAAGCCTGGCTATAGATTGAAGGAATTGCAGGTAAGAGGCTAGAGAGGTGGACACTAATTAAAGCCTTAAGTTTGGCCCTTGTCTTACAGGTACTGGAGAACCATTGAAGGGTTTTCAGTTTTCATATCATATTCAGGAATTATTTAGTTCTTCAGAAGAAATTCAGCTGCTAACTCTTATTTAGATTTCAAACTCTGTATTAAAGGTTCTGCTTTTTTCAGAACCTTTGTGTATGCATGTGTGTATTTAGCATTGGGTAAAAACCACAAACTGCTGAGAATATTCAGTAAATGTCCTAGGGTCTACTCTCCAAGGGAACAATCTGAGGTTCCTTAACTTCATAGTTGGGTACTTACAGATGTTCTTCCACTTCACTTGTAGAAAATGTGCTTAAGCTGTTTTTCACACTCCTAAATTCCCTTTACAAGGAGATGCTCAAGTGTGGCTTGACATTAAAGCCAAAAATGTTCTACTACTGGCCAAGCAACTGAGCCTAGAACAGACAAAGCCCTCTGTCTATCTTTCTGCATGCTTCCCTTTTCAGGAATGGTGTTTGGCTATTGAATGGACACCACCAGTTCATTGAAGACGATATTTTCACTTTTGTCATTTCCAAAACATTTTTGTTCAGGAGTGTTCTATTGTCCTGCCAGTTCGAATCAATGCCATTAGCACTTCGAATGCCTCATGAAGACATGGCAGTGTGCTATGTAAGGTGGACTTACAGACACCATGCCATTAAGTTCTTTTCTTAAAAAGTTTACAACCCCTCAGGAACAATGATGGGGCTATTCAAAAAGGGGTAGGGAGAACTTTTGGGGGAAAAGTCATATTTTTACACAAAACAAAGCAAAACAAGTGTCTTAGTTTCTTGAGACTTTTCAGTTTTAAAAATTCATGAGCTAAGATATTAGAGAGCCAGTCAGTTCTTTTTAACTTTTTAAAGAAAAGTTAAAAAGTACAACCTGTAAGTCAGAAATTCTCTTTGGGAGTGGAGCAAGGAAAACCCGGGTAGAATTCTCAGGCTAGTCTGGTTAGGCTGAGGTTAGGTTTTTCAGGGTGTGGAGTTGGCCCTGCTCCTAAACTTTGTAAATGAAAGCATCACCATGGAGCTTTGAGTGTCTCAGAAATTTAATAAACAATTTTAATATAAGGCCAGCATTACACTGGAAAAAGCTAGTTTACATTCTGCTTGTCTTCCAGAAGACTTAAATATATTATAAATATGATAAAATGAAGAAAGATGAGTACTTTAAAACTTTATTAATTTTAGCTATCCTTGAGTTTCTTTAAGACTAATTTAATATCTTTGTTTAAAATTTTTAATTTCTAAAAATTGTGGTAAAATACACATAATATAGGATTTATTACTTAAACATTTTCCAGTCTACAGGCCTAATTTGCTTCAAAATAGGGGAAAAAGCTTGTTGTCCCAAACTGTTCCCTAGAGGAGATAATTTTTAAATGTTTGTATTTAGGTTTGAACATGAAAAAAGTCCTTTTTTTTTCAATAAAGTCAAAAGCGGGAAAGATGGGAACTTTACAGTCAAAAAACAACGCATTAGCTTTGGACTTCTTACTTAGAGGGTCAGAACAAAGGCCTTGGCTGTAAAACGCCCACCCATTGTGAAATGAGACTGCCATGCCCCTGAAGAGGTGGGAGTGGAGCGAAGGTTTACGGCTGACTGGTTTGGTTTTGCCTCCTGCTGATCTATGGCTGCTGATGTGTTTGGGTCTTTTCGGGAAGGGGGCAATGTTTGGGTTATTTATTCTGACAGGAGGCTAGATGCTATTTCCATCTGCCTTGGAGTATTTGAGGAGATAAATGTCTGCCACATCCTGATGAATGGCCTCTATGGTTCATTGCCAGAGAAACTGAGTTATGGCTCCTATATTTCATTTAAGAGAAAATTTCAGCCATCCAAAGTATGCACTGCAGTCTTCCATTTGACCAGGACAGCAAAGTGTTTTTCCATATAAAGGACAAGGTTTGCACAGTTGTACCTTAGGGGGATTGAAAGGTAGGGGATAAATAGAAAGCACTCCATAAGTCAGGCTAGTAAATCCAGTGTAGCCAATTTAAAATACGAAAAAGAATCCAGGGAACAGAACGTACAGTTCTGTGTCCTGGCTGAGTTTAAGATCATCTTTTCCTGTGAACTCACATCCTCAGTCAGTGGAAATCATTCCAGAGAACATTATTTTTAAGAATAAAAAGGGGGAGCATGTAAATTTACATGCTATCAAAAGTATCACAAGATATTTATTTTTTAAGATATGTGAAAAAGACACAACTCGTTGGCCCATATACCAATTATATGTATCAGTGCATTGAATGAAAATTTATTCTAGACACCAATAGATTTTCAGATACCAAATGGCAAGGGGATTATAATTGTAAATAGGTTTGTCATAACCTAGTATACAGAGGCATATATATCTTGTATTCATTACTTAGTGATATATGAACACCTACATATGTTGAGTGGCTTGTACGGATGGGGTGGAGTATTTATTGCATGAAAAGGGGGAAATATTTCAGGGTAATACAGCCCAATGGAATGTGTGAAATCAGTACCTCTAGGGAACATGTGCCAGTCACCAGGACCTTTGGGGAAACAGACAAAATAAGGAGGAAAGACTAGAGAATGTTTGCATTCTTGTTAGCAAGGAAATGAGGTAAGCCAAGAATTCACTTGGGATTTAATCAAACTGCAGAGAAAGTCCATACGTGCCAAACTGTACCTTTTCTGGTTGTCTGGGCATTGAGGCCATACTTTACGAAAAAGCTATTATTATGAAACAAAACGAAAAGCTTACTCAGATAAAATGATACCTGAATGAATGCTAATTTACAGGTGAAGCCCAACCGTGGTCTAGCCAGCTCTATTTTGGGGGGGATGGTCTGGAGAGAAATGTTGGAAAGTTTTGTGCCACAGACCAAAGGTTAGGACTTGGAGAAAAAGACCTGGAGTTACGTACACAAGAGTTAATTTAAGCCTGCATGCAACAGAACGTCTAGGTGTGACGCTTCTCTGTTGTTTCTCTGACTTTGGTCAGTTGCAGACCCATGTTGTCTTGCCTAATTTAAACATACACCACTTGATCTTTACTGGAAGCAACATTGGGTGAAGTGGATGCCCATCCTCCCAGTGCCCTATGTGAGCTGGTGTGGGATTGAAGCAATTGCAGCAGCACAGTGTCCTATCTAGGGTGTGTGCGTGTGCATGTGAGTGTGATTGTGTCTGAGTAAAGTTTCCTATAAATCTAACTTATTTTCCCATAAACTGGAGACTGAAGAAAAAAAAAGAATACAACCTCAGAATACTTGTTCTTATGCTAATATGATGGGACAGTATAATTTGGAGCTGAATCATGAACACAGTTTATGCAATTATTAACCTACAGAATGAACCCCTGCTTATGAATTACATGTGACTTCCCCCAGGAAGCCTTCTTTAATGCTCTCATCCACCTTTCCCCATCTTTGAATATTGACTTATCTGCCCCTTTCTCCTATTGTCAAAATATTCTGTACATGCCTCTGTTATTGTACTGTCCAGATAATAACTGGCTTGCCTTTTCAACTAGACTGTAAGTTACTTAAAATCATTTGCATTTCATAACACTAAACATACTGAACACATAGTAGGTGTATTAGTCCATTTTCACACTGCTGATAAAGACATACCCGAGACTGGGCAATTTACAAAAGAAAGAGGTTTAATGGACTTACAGTTCTACAAGGCTGGCAAGGCTTCACAATCATGGCAGAAGGCAAGGAGGAGCAAGTCACTTCTTGCATGGATGGCAGGAGGCAAAGGGAGAGAAGCTGTGCAGGGGAACTCCTCTTTATGAAACTGTCAGATCTTGTGAGACTTATTCACCATCATGAGACCAGCACAGGAAAGACTTGCCCCCATGATTCAATTACCTCCCACGGGGTCCCTCCCACAACACGTGGGAATTCAAGATGAGATTTGGGTGAGGACACAGCCAAACCATATTGGTAGGTGTTCAAATAATGTTGAATGAATGGATGTTTACAAATAAATCCTTCTGGACCTCAAAGGAAAAGCTTGTTGTGTCCACTGCCTCCAAGATCATTATTTCCTAAATGGATGTAAAGGGGCTATTTCAAAGCTGAGGTGAAAAAGAAAAGAAAATCCTATTTATCAAATTGGAATATATTTCAAGTTGATGAATGGTAGAAAATAGGCTATCCAAGGAGTGACTGAGTATAGAATTCTGCTAATTTTAAGTGCTGTGGACTTAGAATCTGGGCTCATTGGTGTGTAATTAAACTCTCAAGGAAAGGCTTGGCATGACCACAATTCAGGCAAGGCAGGACAGATAATCCATATGGTCTTAAACAAAGCAGGAGCCCAGGGGGTAGCAGGTATGCCTGGGTTCAAATCCTGACATCACCACTTAATAATAGGAATAATAAGAGCAATTTTCCATGGCATTTTAAATGTCCAAAAGGATAATGCATATACATAGTATTAATTTCTCTTTCTCTGTGTCTCAGAAGGTGGTTTGGATTGTGTCAGGTGCTCTGAGTGCTGCCCAAATTCTCCTTCTCTGTTCCACCAAGTTCCTATTCTGCAAAGCAGACCCTGTAAGAACTTTCAGGGAGCCTCACTAGTCCTTCAATACCAGCCACATCGTCACAACGAATGCATTTCCATTTCTCCTTCAACATGGAACACATACACTTAAATGTTCCCCCATATCCCAATCAATAGAAATTGAATCTCAAATAATACACTGAAGGAAGCTCCCTATTTAGAAAACTGGGATGCTTTTCCTCTGACTTTGATCAACACCACTCTTTCAGGCTTGCTGGTTAGCCTCTCTAAAACCAGCCCTACTCCAGGGAAGGGGAAGATAGATCTCACTGCAGAGGTACAGCTGCATCTTTGAACTGGCTTGTCATTGCCGAGATTGCGGCAACAACTCCTCAGGATTGAAAGATGCACAATTTGAATATTGGAACTTGAGGCCAAAATCTATTGCTGGTAATGTTGCTTTACATCTTTACTATGTATTAGTATAGATTTTCAAAAGAAACTATAAGTACAGCAATGGTAGTAAAGCAGAATTTGCTATAACTTTCCAATTGCTGCTAGTTTCAATAGCCAGTTCACAACAACCTTCTTTATTTTTTAGGGTTGTTTTATTTGAGCCTCTTTTTATCTGCTTGTCAGATAGACATGGATAGACACCTGTAAATCAGTTAGCTTCATCTATATTAGACTTTTTTGCATGTAAATGATCACATTAAGGTGAATGCAAATGTATCTCACCACAACTTTTCAGAGGCATAAATTTAATTTTTAAAAAAATTTATATACATGTGGGTTTGGGAATACCTCTGCTCTTACTCTTGTTTTGCCTGTCGGAAGATCAATGATGCATCAAAGATCACCACAAGTATTTATAAAGTAAGCAAATAGAATCCATTAGGTTTTATACCACTGCTTTTTAAAAGTATAGTTTCTTAATATCAGTTTAAATTGGATTTTGATTTAATAACTCATCGAGGATTGGATACAATTTCAATTGAGTAATGCTAATAGGGACAGAAGTTGGAGTCTGGCCAACATAATGTGAGTGCCAAGGGACCACACCTAATTATTGTGACCCAGCCTGCGATGTGACACCTTGTCTTCTGAAACCAGCTGAAGTGAGGGGAAGCATGCCAGGGAGAGGGCATGCCAGTTTGCCCTTACATGCCCTAAACTTACTGCCTAGGTTGATTAGCGGAAAGAACATGGGCTTTGTCGACAAACCTCAGATTGAATTCTGGCTGTTGCACTTGTAACCTTGAGGCCTTGAGCATATTACTTAACCTCTCTGAGTCTCAGTATCCTTTCCCATAAAACAAGGATTATACCTCCCCTGCAGTGCTGTTTGTAAAGATGAAATGAAATACAATAACTCATGTCTGATCACTAGGCCAGCACACAGTGGCTCCTCCAGAACTATTTGTTCCTTTGCTTCTTTCTCTTTCTGAGTAGGTCAGATTAATGCAGAGCATTGTTTTTAGCAAGTTATTGAAAATGGCTTCTCCTATATAATGATGCTGAGATTCACTAGGTCTTTAATACTGTGAACAGGGATACTCGTGAAAGTTACAGACAGGGTATGTGAATTAGAGCATTATTGTTTCTTAAAATAATCTTCTCATTCTTCTTCCTTTTAGACAAGAAAAGGAAAATTACCCAATAGAATAAAAATGTATTCTGATTTCCCTGTCTCTCCTTTAATTTTATTTATTTGTTCATTTCTTTCATGTCAAATTATTTATTTATTTATTTTCGGCAGACTAGGGAACTTGAATCAGAGCTTTAGAGAACACAGCAAATTGCTGTCTTCATTCTCCATCCTGGGCCAATCTGATAGTTTCCTCGAGGCAGATCTCCTTTGTGATGGTCTCCTGTAAATCAAGCACAGGGATGCAGTTGCATCGGTCAGCATGTAAAATAACATGCTGTCCGCATAGAACGCGATGTGCAAAGTACCAGTGTAACTTGACATCCATTGCCCCTTTAACACCTGTTTCCATAGCTACACTGTAATCCAGACATTTGAGAGGCAGGCTTGCCTCTGCCAGGCCTGTCATTTCAGGGAAATAAATTAAGAAAGCTGATGACAAGGCCTGGATTATACAATTTCTTTAAAGTACAAAGCAGACCTGAAATCTAACCAGGAACCAACAGAGTTCAGATAAAATGGATAAAATCCATTTCCGGTAACCTTTGTAAGAAAATTTGAATGCAGCCTCCTTTATACATTTTGTTCCCTGACTCCCAGAAGCAGCATCATATGTTACACCTGGCAGCCGTATTTGTGGCACCATATTTTTCTTATTTTTAAGCGGTGATACCATATTTTTTAAAACGAAAGTTTGGAAAAAATAAACAGATGGGAAGATAGTGGTGGCGGGGGGACGCGGTGCAAAGAGAAAAAGAGAGAAAGATGGAGTTAGGCAAGTGCTAAAGGGCAGAGCGTCAGTACCAGACACTGAGATATTTGCATATTCACAATATGTTTCTGGCCCAGAGCACGTTTTTCTGGCGTTCTGTATATATTTCTAGGTCTCTATATTTATCCATGTCTCTGGCTACATATGTAAGACTAACTTTAGAGGTGGTGTGTTTGCTGGATGCTTTGCAGTGGTACTTGAAGAATTTCATGTTAAATATGCACTGGCAGCAGGAATGAGCTGCTCTCACATAGGAAGGGAAATAGGAGGGAGGTGGGGACCCCAGCCATGGTTCTGCAGTGTGGCGGCCAGCTGGAGACAGGGCCTTTCAACACTATTTTCATCAAGTGGTTCTGAGCCAGTTCATTTATTTTTGGATTCTCCTTAATTCCAAATGAAAGCAGGTGATACTAAAATCAGACTACGCTGCATGAGAACAACTAACCTCCTCTAAAAGACCCCCACCACGCTATTTTTTACCTCGTGGAATCCAGGTAATGCTTGCTTGCTTGAGTGCATTTATCTCCTTATTTAGTATGCAGGGGAGAAGGTTGTTTTGGAAGCAAAGAAGGTAAGGAGAGACTGATTTTGAAGAAGAGGTTATTACAAGGATATGTGCTCTCCCAGGGACATGGCACTCGCCATTATAGGAATGTTCTCGTCACTAGTTGTTTTATTTTAATGTTCTTTTCTTCATGTTCACAGCCTTCCCAGGTAAAACTGATCACTCAGCCTGATTATTATTTTTGGACCATCGGTAAAATTTACTTTTGACTCAATATATTAAAAACTTGTTGGATCATGTACAATATTAAACACTGCCATTTAGTGATGTTCTAAATTTAGTATTTTATTTAAAATCGCTTTACAAGAGAAAATTTGCCAGTGGGTTTGCTCTGATTAGGTGAATCTCTTTTCTATATTGAAAAACAAAAGATAAAATTTATGAAGTAAAATTATTAGGCTGGTGCAAAAGCAATTGTGGTTTTTGACATTAAAAGTAATGGCAATTTAGTTTTGGAAACTAACACATGAAAACTGAAAAAACCCATGTATTATTAACTTGAGGTGATGTGTGTATATGCATACACACACACACACACACACACACACATATATAGTATATACACACATGTTTAGTTTTTTTCCATAATAAAGTTTTATTAACCTTAATACGAACAAAAGCAATGAACTTTAAGTTAATATAATGGAGGTAATATCTTGAAATGTTTCATTGTGCTTTAGTCCTTTACTTTTGCAGTTATAAGCTCTTAATTCATTCCACTCAAAGCATCCGTCTGCACAGGGACTGTGGATAGAACATGATGGATGATATTCAACATGCAACCTACAACTATGCAGTCAGAAAAAAAACCTGTGAGATAGGCTATTGACCTGAAAGAGGACTTTCTATTCCAGTCTAGAGAAGCTACTTCTTTAGCTCCTGATGTCGTTGACAGGCTTACCTGCCTTAGGTAGTAAATTTGGATATAGTGGAGGTGAATAATGTGATCCCCCTTCCAGACTCAGGAGAAGAAAGAAAGAAGAAAGAAGTGAAGATAAGTGAGTTCCGAGTTTCATCTTTTCTGGATTTCCTCCAACCTTATCTTGTAGGCTGTACCATACATTCTGAATCTGAGATGCCACCATATCAAAGTCTCATGGTGGCAGAGAATGTGCTGAGGGTCCCCAAGACCACTTCCAGGTTCAGCGATTTGCTAGAAGGACTTGCAGGGTTCAGCTTGTGGTTGTACTCATGGTTATGGTTTATTACAGTGAGAAGATACAAAGTAAAATCAGCAAAGGGAAAAAGGGCCTGGAACAAAGTTTGGTGGAACCAGACCCAAGCTTCCAAGAGTCCTCTCTTGGTGAACTCTCATTGGATGTACTTGATTCTCCTGGCAAGCAGGTGTGACAACACGTGTAAAATGTTGTTTACCAGTAAGCTCATTAGAAACTCAGTGCCCAGAGTTTTTACTGGGAGCTGGTCATGAAGGTAGCCTCTTCCTGGCAGGTGCCAAATTCCAGGCTCCCAGAAGGAAAACAGGTCTTCAGCAAAAACCACATTGTTTGCACAAATAGTTGAGAGACAGTGATCCATTCTTATTAGTTAATATGGCAGGAATCCTCCCAAAATCCAAGTCCCAGACACTAGCCATGGGATAACCTCATAAGCAGGCCCAAGGATGGCAGTCTCAGGCTTGCTGTGACTCTTTTCTGCATAGAGGGTAATCAGGCAGACAGGCTCTGGGATAGGCTTTCCTGGCAGCCTTCAGTTCTTAAGTGGCACGAGTGCTGTATTAAATGATCATGGGACTGCTGTGGAGTCTGCTGTGCAATGGGATTGATTGTGCAAGACAGGCTGGGATGGGTGGGGATCACTGGTCCAGGTGGACAACTCAGCAGTTAGAATCTGCAGCCAGCAGGAGTAAAGGGGGCCAAGTTGTCCAGGGAATACCATCCAGAACCTTTCCCAAGGAGAAAGGAGGTATAAGTTCATTAGCCACAGATGACAGCACCAATAGGAGGCACGATGACCAGAACAAAAAGGGGTATCCCTTTGGATATTTGGTAAATATACAAAGACTAGAACAAGCTCAGGGGCCCCTTTCTCTCAACATCAAAGGAACACATAAGGTGTTCTTCTATTTCTATGCACTCAGATGCTCTCTTTGGAAGACTAATAGAGGAGAGGGGCATGGCTGAACATTATCTAGTGGACTGTTTAGGTTATAGATCATTGCTTTAAGCTAAAATGTGTACTCAATATGTTTTTTTCTCCTACTTACCAGTGTACAGTCATTTGGGGGAACAAATCCAGATTAGAGACTGGATAAAGAAATCACATTTCCCCCCAAATCTGCTTTGTAATGTGACTTAAACTCTGTGCCTTTACTGTACTAGTAATTTTTATTTAATTTGTGAGAAAGAGTACTAAAGATATTTTACGTTTCACTATCCTAAAGTCCTTTCCCCTTTTAGATAGCTGCCAAAACTGAGGACATCTTGCCACTAGGTGATGGTACTTTCCAATGTGCTTTAAATTCCAAGTACCAGTTACATCCAAATATAAAGGTCTTTTAGAGCCACTACGTGATAGTCTTCAAAAATGGCTGACCACAGTCCTATACCTCTCTTACCCCCCGCTAAGGTAAGGCATCCTGATTCATCTAGTTCTCCTTCCTTGAAAACTGGGTTGGCCCTTGTGATTTGCTTTGATTGATAGAATGCAGCAGGAATTCATTGTGTACCAGTCCTGAACCATCTTTTTGAAGCCTGAGAGCTTCCTTTTTTTCTCTTGGAAAGTCTGCTGCCATGTAAGAAATCCAACCACCCCTGAGACCACCGGGCTGTGACTATGTCCAGTCATATATTTGGCAAGGCCATGGGGAGGAGTACTGTGAAGCCCTGCCAACAGGAAGAAGTGAGGCCCCAGACCTGTGACCCCAGCAGAGCTGTCCACCAGATTCCCAGCCATTTGCATCATCCCAGCTAAGACTCCAGCTTTCATGGAGCAGAGACACTCTTGCTATGCAAATTCCTGCTCTATAGATTCACAAGCAAATGTTATTTGGCTGTTATTTTAAATCATTAAGTTTGGGGGTAGTTTGTTATGCAGCAATAGATAACTGAAACAAAGAAATTAACATTTTATTTGCCGATAAAATTAAAAAGGTAATCTTCTAAAAAAACAAACACAAATGTTCTTTATCACCTATATAAAAAGTTTTAACTTATGCTTTTGGAGCCAAATTATCCTTTAAATAGCCTAACGTTACCAAATCTTTAAGTTGTTTTCACATTAAAACGTCATAGGGCTTTTGACAGTACAGAGCAGGGAACGTTAAAATTTAGTATCTGTTTTTTTCAAGTAGGAAGTAGAAAATTTAGCATTAATTCTGTTACTCAGAAATTATTAACTATGTTAACTGCTTTGGTTAATTGGTTACTGATTTTTGCCTAAGAAAATATTTTTTACTTTTCGTTATACAATTTTTAAAAAATATACAAAGATAGGAAATTAGTATAAGGAATCCTCTCATCACGAACCCTTCAGTCAACTTCAATGATCAATATTCTGTCATTCTTCTGAGAAATCAATCTTATGATCATCCTTTTCACATAGATTGCCTCCTAGGCACTTTTGTCTGAACCACATGGCACAAATTGGCAGAGAACAAGGAAAAGAAGAGAGGAAGGAGGAGAAAAGGAGAAAAGTCATTCCATTGAAAACTTAAGAATCTCTTTTTTCATTCTCTTTAATCGGAACACTTATTTCTCCACTTAGCACTCTAGTTAGTGAATCAAGGAATATTGACTCCAAAACTGAAATAAAGTGATTAGCCTCACTAAATCCCTAGCAATAACTGCAGTTCAGACTTTAATAAGTGCCTCTCATATAAACACTTCCAGAAATTATTTCTCAAAGGGCATCCACTTGCAGAAAGGTTTAAACAAAATTTAAACAAGATTTTGAACATAGATTTACAATAGTTTCATGACAAAAGCTATGGTTTAAAATGTTTTAGGAGTTGCTGTGGGTTTTCGACTGAGGACATAGTGTGTTATACATTAGCTGTTAAATGTGTTCAGTTGTTGAATCCAAAATTGCTTGGAAGGTTTAAACGTTGGCAGCCTTGAAAACAAACACTAGTCCGTGTTCCCAGCGCCTAAATGAAATCAAAGCAAACCTAATCATTTTCTTTCATATGACTAATAAAGATGTGAAAAAACAAGCTTCGGTTTTACATTTGAGCAGTAATCTTCTTAATTACATCTGGGTTACAAAATGCAAGGCTATGGTTCTTCTCCATAGTTGTAAAATAAAAGCTGAACATTTATGTGTTCCTTCTTCTGCATCATGAGACCAGGGTGGGCCTCATAAGAAGAAGGCAATGGGCCGATAGGAAATTTAATAGAGACCCTCTTTCTCTTTCTTTATTTGTTGGGGGTGGGCGGGAGGAGGTGGAAATCTTTGTCAGAGTTGTATTTGTCTTGGGGTCAGCGTGTTCTCTCTCAGTCTGTGAATATGTGGTGGGACAAAATGAAAGTGTAGATTAGATAAATATAAGAAGGTAAAATAGGAATTTGCTGATAGAAGGCTGCTCAGCATTTTGGCAGGCTTAATAGTTTTGGAAAGTTTTTGTGAGGCTGAGTTGATTTTGTTTGCTTCTAAAACAATGTTAGGCCCTGAGTGCGAGATGTAAGACACTTGCTTTTATAGGTATTTCCCATTGAGGTAAATTAATCGTATGTTTCTTTTTGAAGGTTCTTTAAACATTTAATTCTCTTGGACACACAGAGAGCACCATGAAATATTAGCACACTTAGTTGTCATAAGCTTCTTAATTATGGTTTGCAAAGAACATCGCCTGAAAAGAGGAATATCTGAATGAAAGTTTTTTTCTAGTGAGTCTTGTTGGTATATTGCTACATATGCTTAGATTTTTTGTGCAATAGTCAATGTCTTAGTTGCTTTGTATGTGAAACAGAGATAATAAAACCTGTACTATCTACCTGATACCGTTCAAAAAAATTAAATGACATTAACCAGTGGCTTGAAAACATGTTGAAAAAGTTCAAGTAGAGGACGAAAGCCTGATTGTGAACATTAGTGTTCTTTATAGAGTGCTACATCATGTAGGACAGAGCTTAGGAAGGAGAGTTTCAAAGAAACATGCCAAATGTTACTATTAGTCTAAACAAGATTGTAATTCTTAAGTAAATAATTTGTTTCCAAGACTAGGAAGATAGATGAAATAAATATATGGATTTTATAATTATTCTTTCCTTGCTATTAACATTCATTGGTAGATCAGTAGGTATTTGGTCTTTATTCAAAGAATATATATGCATTGTGTGCAAACTTACACACACACATTGATTTTCTAGCAACTGGTGGAATCTGATAACACTAAATACAACAATCTAAAGGGGAATCATTGATGTAAAAAGTTCGAAAAAGGGTTCTATAAAGAACTGAGCTCTACCAGGGGAAACGTATCACTATAAGAACTTGCTTAACCTTCTGTTTCTGTTTTCTATTGCTGCATAATGAACCACCCCAAAATTTAGTAGCCTAAAACAATAACTATTTTATTGCTATAATTCTGTGAGTGAGGAATGATGTCTGGGAGCCGTGGGGGCTGGCTCATTTCTGCTTCACATGGTGTGAACCAAAGCAGCTCAGCTGGGCTTGAGGATCCAAGGTGGCTTCACTCACATGTCTGGGATTCAGTGCTGGCTGCTGGTTGGGGCTCGTCAATCTTCTCTATCTGGCTTCTCTCTCATTCTCCAGGGGACTCTCTTTACATGGCCTCTCTTCCAGCAGGAGAGCAGGTCTTTCCGTGATGGCTAGGGTCCAAAGGGCAAAATGGAAGCTGCAAGAGCTCTGCAGACCCAGATCCAGAACTGAGAACAGCAATTACCTATCTCCTGGCCTCCTGTGATGTGAGAAAAACAAACTCCTAAATATTCAAACTATTCTGGTGGAGTATTCTGTTAGATGGAGTTATATTATCATTCCTGTCTTCTCCAACACCAAATTCTAGCTTGTCTGGAGACTGAGCCTTTCTTCCTCTGCCCTCTGTGTTGTTTAGTGTCAAACACCAAGGCTTTCCTGAGGGAGCCAGTACTATCACTGTGTGGATTATTGTTTTAAATAAGAATGGTGAGAATTTCACCATTTTATTTGCTTCATTTTTGGGTTAACCCCTTGTTAATAAGAACATTTAATTAAACAGAACATTTATGTTGCCCTAAGAATTACAGTTTTTCTAGGTGAATTTGGTGAGAGGTAACTGCCCTGTGAATTTCAAAAAGAATGCTGCAGAGAAGGAAATAGTACAGGAAGAATAATTAAGTGGTAACAACAACATTAATATTCATGACAGCCCTCCAAAGAACCTTAAAGAAAAGGGAGACAGCCAAAGCTAATGGATTATTTTCATAAACCTTTACCTCAATAAATAGTTGTAGAGAATTAATCCAGCATCAGTATGATCGTAAGATTCTAATCATACACTATTCCTCAAATGTCATAGCTGAGAACAGAAATTAAACCATACCTTATGCTTGAATACTTGTTAGTTAAATCACATCTTAGCTGGACTGCATGAAATCTGATGGATTGCAAAGTAGCAGATGTGTGGACTGAAAATCAGAAGACAGAAATTAGCTACTTCACTATAGCCTGCCCTTTCCAAGGCTTCTGAACTTTGAAAGGGATGCTAATTAGTTATTAGAAAATTGATTCAAGGACACGAGAACTTAAAAACGCAACAACAGCTCACATGAAAATGGCTATTATCTTTGTGACAGAAAGTGTCCTCTCCATGGCTTACTGTATCTGAAGGTAATCCGCTTAAGGGAAGCTATAGAGTAAGGCATAGGAGGGGAAAAACCAAGGGCCATTAAAAACGTCAGTCCAGAGAGGCCTTCTAACCTTGAACTTCATCCTTTCTCCCTTTCTTTCTCTCCCTTCTCCTCCCCCTCATGGAGATCAGCCACTCTTGGTGTTTTTCCTCAAATGGACATAAAAGTGGGTCCAAATCATCTAGTCTTGTCAGACTGGTCCACAGATTTCTAGCCACGAGGACCTCTTTATTCCAGAGCTGTGTAATAAGCTGAAATCCTAGATCATTTACTCCACAGAGGACCTAGGGGACTGTATTCAAAAGACAAAAACTCATGTTGTGAACACCACTGAAGAGAAACACCTTCTCTGTTGACTGGTCATACTTTCCATTCGTGATCACAGATGGGCATACAGTGCTATTTTTTTCTCAGCCTTCAGTGTTGGTTTCTCTTCACCTTGCTGACAGCTCAAATGTTTTGGTGCTCTAGGACTTCGGAGTGAGCCCTCTTGCCTTCACACTTTCCTTGGGTGAATGCTTTTAGGTCTGTAACTTTACATATCTATCTATATGATAATAACTTCCAAATTCATATCTCCAAACCAGATTTCTCTCATAAATTCTGGGCTCCCAGATCTATGTGCTACTTGACATCTTTTAAATGTTGATAGGCATCTTAAACTTAACATATTTTTAAAAGTCTTGATAAATGGCCCGTCTCCAACAACACACACATGCACACACACACACACCCCTGCAAACACACACACATCCCTTCCTTTTCTAGGACTTCCTGTATCAGTAAAGGCGCCTTCCCACCTCCAGTTCCTCAATTGTTTAAGCCAAACAGCTAGAAGATGTTTCTTGTTTTTCTCTTTCACTTTCCCCAAAATTGATTCTATCAGCATGTCAAGGCAATTCAATCTCTAAAACATATCTGGAATCTATCTTATTCTCCCCCATTTTTACTATTAATACCTTAGTCTAAGTCTTTAAGCCACCATTGCAAATGGATTAAGCCACTCGCCTGCTAACTGTTTTCCTTCCTTATTTTTCTGACTACAATTGATTCCCCAAACAGGAGTGGAAACAGTCCTCTTAAGAATGTAAATCTGATCATGCTACTCCTCTGCATAAAAACATCCGATACCTTCTCAGATACATAGAATAAAATCTCTTTGCTTAAGCCCTGCATGATCTGGTCCTGCCTGTCTCACTTCCTGATCCTACAGCCCCTCTTGCCTCCTGAGTATGTTTCCAATCCGTAGCCCTTTATCTGTCCCTCAAGCACATCAAGTTCGCTTGTGCCTTAGATCTTTTGCATCTGCCATCCTTTTCTGCCTGGAATATCTTTCCTCCAGAACCCTTTATGGATGGATTTTTCTTGTCATTTAGTTGTCATTTCAGATGCCGTCTCTTCAGACTGTCCCTTTCTAACCACCAATAGCATCATTCTCTTTTATTTTCTTCATGGCATTTCCATTGTGTGATATTGTTTATGGAATATCTCTCCTGGTAAATTGTGAGCCTCTGAAACAGATACCATACTTGTTTACTTCCCTACTGAATCTCCAATATCTACAATAATGTTTGGCACATACTGCTTTTTCAGTAAATATCTGTTCAATATAAGATTTCAGGCTGGGCACCTAGATGTTCAAAGCCTAATCCTTAGGTGAGTGAACATATGAGTGATGCATGACATTTGATGATACCGCTCCTAGAAAGGACTCTTGTCCTCTGTATCCCAAATCCACCCCACTCTGTTTGGATGAGTTTTTCTGTCTTGGGATTTTGGCATCTATCTATCTATCTATCTATCTATCTATCTATCTATCTATCTATCAATCATCTATCTATCTATCTATCTATCTATCTATCTATCTATGTATATATAGATATTTGGGCCTATTAAGATTCCAAAGCAAGGAAGGGATATTTTCTTTTTTTTCTATATCAAATATTTGTCCAAACATATTTCAATAGGTATTGGTATTTTTACTTTATTAGAGAGAATTATTTTCAAGACAGAAAATGTTCTTTCTACATTTATTTCAGGCATAAGATTCTATTAGTCTCTGTTCCTTACATTGTATTTTCTTTACTGAAATATGGAGGAGTTACCAACAGTGTTCATATAAACTGTCTTCTATACTTAGTGGAGTCAAAGGCTAAGCGGGTGTCTTGACTTGACTTGTCTTCCAGATTTCTGCAGACATATAAGAGCAGAAGTCATTTTCACGGTCAAATTTGTTTCCATTTCTCTTGCACTATGCGACATGTTTTTCCTATTTGTTAATGGTGACCTTTAAGCATTTTGCCATTGCAAAAACAATGTGTAGTTTTATTTATTTATTTATTTATTTATTTATTTATTTATTTCATGGTGATAAGCCATCATAACTCCATTTAAAAAAACATTCCTATTTGGAAAATTTAATGCAAATTCAAATTTAGACTAGCAAGATACATCAAACCACATGTCATTGTTGAACTGAAAATTTGACTCGTCTGATATTTTGTCTCTGAAGAATATTTTTAAAAATGTAAATTAATTGACTTATTCTGCAGAGCACAATAAAAATGATAAATCTGTGTGAGATCAGAATCTACCACAGATTCTGATTTGCTTATATAATGGAAGCAATTTTAACTGACATATTTATTTAAAAATAAGAATTTGTATCTATTTAAAAAATAAAAATGGGGCAGTTTATAAACACCATGTGTAAGTACATACATATACACACATATAAAATATTACTCAGACTTATTTTTATGCTTTTTCTCAATGTTATAAATAATTTGCCGGAATCTTTAAGACTTTTTAATTGGTTAGCAATTTTTGCTTTTTCAGGTAACAGTACTGGCACTAGGAACGGGTCAAACTTTTAAAAATATTGTCTAAATATGATTATTGTTACCGAGTAGTTTTTGTTCTTGGGTGTTGTCCTTTTATCTAAAGCAGCATAAAATATGGGAAAACAGTATAGATTGGTATCAGAATACATGATATCATAGAGAATGAAAGAGAGGTTCTAAGTGTTCTGGTTCTGGTTCTAGGACTCACTAATCATCTGGATTTATAGATAAGCTATAATCTTTTGGATCTCAGAATTTCCAAATATGTTTTTCAGTAAACTCATCTGAAGGATATTCATATGCATTTCACTAAAAAAGATTTCAAAAATCAAAAAATTGGGGATATGTTATATAATATCCTGGTGTAGTCTTGAAAATTCGTTAGGAATGTTATCATATTAAAGCATTAAAAATACAAGAAAGGCTGGGCACGGTGACTCACACCTGTAATCCCAGCACTTTAGGAGGCCGAAGTGGGTGGATCACGAGGTCAAGAGTTCGAGACTAGCCTGACCAACATGGTGAAGGCCTGTCTCTACTACAAATACAAAAATTAGCTGGACATGGTGGCACGTGCCTGTAGTTTCAGCTACTTGGGAGGCTGGGGCAGGAGAATCCCTTGAAGCTGGGAGGCAGAGGTTCCAGTGAGCCAAGATCGCACCACTGCACTCCAACCTGGGCGACAGGGCAAGACTCTGTCTCTAAAAACAAATATATATATACACACATATACATATATAATATGTGTGTATATATGAATGTATATGAATATATATGTATAGATGAAATATATATATTTATGTATATATCATATATATGTGTATATACATATGAAAAACAAATCTGATGTTAAAAACTTGGCATTTCCCAAATATTGTTACTCACAGAACTTTCATTTCTTTTTTTGCTTCTCAAATCTTTAAATTTTTTCTCAGAACACCTATTAAATCTTGCAAATCAAGTGTTCTGTAGTAACCCAGCTTAGGTGAGGTCATACTACAAGATTCTTAAAGTTCTTTCAAACCCCAACTGCCTATGATTCTTTATATCAAAATGATAAAACTAATAGCTCAGAGGAAACAAGAGACAAAACTTTCAGAATTAAGCTATGTTTATGTTCGTAATGTAATATAATCAGTCAATAAAATGTAGAACTTTCTCTTATCACCCATGTCAACCAAAAATCTAAAGGCCTAGAATTTGCATCTACTTAAGGCTTGTTTAAAAAATCTGATTACATAAAACATGCAGAAAAACAGAAGTAAGTGATAAGCCTGAGATATTTACTATGTTTCCTGCTTGTTAGATGCGATGTCCTCCTTCAGTGCCCCAAATAATGTGTTTGCTATCATGTTGCTTTGGAGAGGAAAGAGGAGAAGAATGATCACTTAAAATCAAACCTTGGGGACAGTTTCATTGGGAAAAAAGGGCCATGAGACAGAAGCACCAGCTTTCTGCTTGTATTATAGTAGAATTGCCATGGATCCATTTGAACTGACAATGCCCAAGCAATGCAATCATTTGTGGTGCCGTAGTGTTTACCTTCTTGGCTTAGTTCTCTTGAAGAAACTAATGAGCCATCTTTATGTTTCAGGCCCTAGGCCAGGCACTGGAAATGTGCGTGAGTAAAACATTGTAACAAGACCCCGTGATAAATGTTCTGATGGGTAAATGTGCAGGATATTAGAAAAATCCAAATCCAGTGTGAGTATGCATAATCCAGGAAGAGAAAATACAAGAGAAATACGGTACAACAAGAACACCAAAGTAAATGAAGGAAGAACTCTAAGGTGGAAGCTGAGAAAAATTATTGGTCCTAGAAGGAAAGGGGACCAGAAGACATGGCACATCATTGCTGCTATGGTTTGGATATTTATCCCCCCAAAACCTCATGCTGAAAGTTGATCCCCAAAGTTAGAGATGGAGCCTAATGGGAGGTGTTTGGGCCACAAGGATTGATCTTTCATGAATTGCTTGGTGCTATCCTGCTGTCCTGGTGGTAAAGAGTTCTCACTCTGTTAGTTTCTGTGAGAGCTGATTATGAAAAAGAGCCTGGCACCTCTCCCATCTCTCGTTCTGTCTCTGGCCATGTGATCTCTGCACATGCTGGCTTTCTGTTCATCATCTGCCATGAGTGGAAGCAACCTGAGGCTTTCACCAGACAGCCAGTCGTCCAGCAAGCAGAATTATAAGCCAAATACATCTTTTTTCTTTGTAAAAACCAGTCTCAGCTATTTCTTTATAGCAATACAAATGGACTAAGATAATTGCCACAGATAAAAGAGCCAGGAAGAACAAGTCTCAGTAGTTAATGGATCTAATTTCAAAGAAATTTATCAGAGGATTCTAGACTTTAAGAGAAAGGGGGTCCTTGAAGCTTATTAACCTGCTCGTAGCACAAATGAGTACACAAAACCCAAGATCACAAAGGAGGTTTGTGGCAGAAACAAGACTGGAAGCTAGAAAATCTGACTTTAAGCTTTTTTTTCACTGTTTTATTATTTAAATTATTTAGGGATCCTGTGATTTTTTTTTTTTAACCATCACACATAGTTTGAAGTAAGTAGACCATTGTTTATGTGAAATAAGATAGGTTTTAATGATGCTTATTTTAATGAGACTGAAGCCATGAACCATTAAACACTTTTAAGAAGCTATGAACCATTAAACAATTTTAAGAAAGGCCATATTAGAGGAACAGAAGTTCAGCTTGTACACAGAGAAAATGGCAAATAGCAGATTCAAGGCACATGAGGAAGAAAGAATTGACCTGGTCTCTGATGATACATGGAGGTGGTGAGTGGAAAGGAAGGAAGATGTCAAAACTAATTCATATTTCATTTTCAAGTGACTGGAAGAATGTTGATACCATTGCCAGCTGGAAGTAGCCGTAGGGTAGGAAAGCAAAGCAATGTTGAAGTCTGCGAAGGGAAGAACACAGAGGCTGGGATGAGAAATTGTCTGTAGAGTAGAGAGGGAGAACTGGACAAGACAAACTCTCTGCAGGGAGAACCAATGGCACCTGACTATGGACTGTACATAATGAATGAGGCCAAATGAATTTAAAAATCATAGTGAAGGAAGGGCATGTGGCCTGCTATAGGGATGGAGGTCAGGGAAGACCCCTGGAACAAACATTAATATTTTCTGTACATGAAAAACTGCTATAAATAGTCATAAAATTTTAGGTCTAGGAAAAGTATAGCAGGTAATTGAGTTTTTTTCTGCCTCTAAAAAATTACTCCTTAGGCTTTAACAATGAGTAATGCAGAGTTTGTGGTTTGCCCTATTTTTAATAACTTCCCCTTTGATAAAATATTTGAATACCTATCAATCATTTTATTACTAAATCATTCCACATGCATAACTGTGGGCCCTCATTTCTATTTGGTCCATTTCCTTGAATTTAAATCAAGAATAGATAAATCACTAAGGCATTACCTCCATTCCACTCCCTAAAGGTATTTGAGAGACAACCTTTGTAGTCTTCTATTCTCAGAAGTACATTTTCTAGTTTTGTGAAGTTTTCCTCATGGACATTGTACATCAGCTTCAGTGATACGATTCTGTTTGTCCAGCTTCAATTGGCCTATAAACTATTTTAGTTGAAGAGACAAGAAGCAGAAACAGTTGTCTTGTAAACAAAACAAAACAAAAACAAAACAAAACAATATTCAGATAATGGATGAGCATATTGTATTTCCTGCAAGTTCTAGTTTTATTTATGTTGCCAGAAAGAACCCTTTTGAACTTCTTAAAAGAGTGCTATGTATTTTATACAAGATCAGTTTGATATATAACATATAAAGCCTCCCATTAATCCCTCCAGAATACATAAAAATACTTTTGCCCTCCTTTGCCAGACATTGGCAATTGCTTTGGAAAATATGTAAATAACTTGTTGAAATACTTTCCCAAGCTCCTTCTCCAGCGTTCTTGTTTTCTTTTCAATTGAAAGACTTAACTCCAGTATCACAATTTAATACAACAAAGGAACATATTTTCCCAGGTAGTGCAGAAATAGTAAATGGAGAAGATTCCCACAGCTTCCAGAGCCTGCTACTTAACATTACTTTTTTGAATCTACAGAAAATAAATTGATCCATTGATAATTTTAATAGATGTCTGAGAAAATAAAAACAGTGTATCAATTCTTGTCAGTGGCAATATTCATCTCTTTCCTTCTGTGTAGCAGCAACTCTTTGGGATCGCTCATCATAGAGACATTATAGATATTTGCAGAGGGAAATGAGAGGGCATAAGTTATTTTATTTATAGGCAATTCAAATTCTTCCTGCAAAGAATTTATAGCAACACATAAAAAAGCTAAAATACTGGCATTCTCACTTCCAATCCTGCCCATCCTTTTAAGTCACTGTCCCTAAAATCGTCATTTCCTCTCCCAATTTTTCCAAAGTGTTTCCTTCATGTTTTCAAATATATTCTTGTGAGCTCAGCTCTTTTCTGTTTGCATAAAAGTAAGGTAACTATACTGGTCTCTCTAATTGTCAATAACTTGCATTTTTCACTTTAACCTTATTTAAAGTGTGCAAATATTTAGCCCATGAATAATATCAATTATGTAAATATGTATTTGCACATTCTATTTTCTTGAAAAGATACCATGTGATAAGCATATTCACTATTGTTTTTTTCTAAAATGCTAGCAAAGTGTTATAAAAACTGGTATAAAAAAGGAGACAACTAATGGATTGGCGAAAATTTGTGGGAGCTAGATTAAGCTGATAACTATTCGTGGGGTTGACACATTTTGTTGCATTGCTAGTGCCACATAGAACAGGGTCTTTTAGACAAGGCCATTGATTTGGTGTATTTATAGCAGAATTTTCTAAAGTGTCAGAGGGCCACCTTTACAGGATCAACTTCCCTTTTAAAAATTGCAGATATTTGTGTCCCATCTGAGTCTGACTGAACGAAAGTTTCTAAATGGCGAGGGCCTTAGAATGCGCATTTTAAACAAGCGATTCAGGTTATTCTCCTCACTTTAATACACCTGGGCATCACTTGTTGATAACATGTTACTAAAATAACATTTGTGTTTTAATCCAGATCTCCTTCTTGAAATTCAGAATCTGTTTCTAGAGGGAGCTACTAGCTTGCTTTCTTGAGTGCTCTGTGGGTATCTCATATTCATTGCATGTTTCATTCCACTAAACCTGCACTTCCTTTTTTTACTTGTCTTGCCAATCAAAAACCTAAGAGTCACCCTAGACTCTGTCCACACTTTCATCCTCAGTACCCAAATCACCAATAAGAACCCTCGTGTCTAGCTTTTACCATTCTTGTGTCTCATCACCTCCTCTCAAACCTCACCTTCTCTAACATGCCAACTTACAAAGATTTTCATCTCTAAAGTGATGAGACCCAGTAGAACACCATCACTGGCCGTTTTGAGCCTCCACAGTTGGTATAACAAGGGGGAAGAGTGGGAGTGATCCGTCACCTATGCAGGCTAGAACTCTTGTTTTTGTTACTGTTTGTGAAAAATTTTTAAAAATAATAAAACTGTTGGTTTGCTTTAATTATCACCATTAAGCAATGTTGTAATAAAATACTCCTTGCCACCAAACTGTTCCCACCCCTTCCCTTGACACACGGTTGGCCCACACTATATACTTTCTACTTATTTCTATCATCTTCATACATGCCACTTTATGTTATAATGATCTGTTTATATGTTTGTCCATCCCCCTACACTGTGAGTTCTTTTTTCTGAGTTCTTTCTGTATTTTATATTTCCTATCAACCAGCAAAAAACTCTTTATGCATTATACACACTTAATAAATATGAGTCTTGCATATTGGAATAAATTTATTATTATAACATTATATACAAGAAATGGATTAAACTGCAAGACTAGGTACGTGTATCTGCATACTTATTTTCAAAAACAGCTCTAGAAATTGTGAAAGAGGGATATTTTAGAATTACAATAATATCTAGCTATGGGAAACACAGAAGTGTCATCAGTGGATTAGGTAATTTAAAGAATAATGAAGTGACAAAGTCAAGTAGGTATGACTATTTGAATAAATCACTCCCCTAACACTGGCTGAAGAATACATTAGAACCCAAAGATACACACACACACACACACACACCCCTATCAACAGGTGAACATGGAATATCAGGTTGAAAATTAGCAAAGACCCCCACATGCATACACACATTCACCCCACTCATATTTAAGGAAAATGAACACCATAAAAGAGAAAGTAATATAGTAAACATAAAATAAGTATAACTAATATACACAGATAAAAATAAAGCATATTTCATCTGGAAGAAAGAAGAGTTTTTCATGAAAAAGGAAAAACTAGAATGTAAAAAATATAATTATGGTTGTAAACAGAAGCTCAATTCTCAGTAGCAGAATGGAGGCAGCAGAAGAGTGAATTGTTGAAAAGAAATAATGAGCCAGAGAATTGTCCAGCATTTATCACCAAAGAGGAAAAGAATAAGAACTTTGAAAACATAGTTAAAAGGTGGGAATCATAGATATAGAATTTAAAATATTCTTTTCATAAGAATTACAAAAGGAGAGGACAGTAACTGGAAGACAGGAAATAAACACATAATATTAAAAAACTTGATAAAGTAAAACATGGAACTTTGGGATAAAAGTGCTTCCCAAGGGCCTACCAAAATCAATGAAAACAAAGAAAAAAATCTGTGTCTAGGTATACCATGTGGCAAAATTTCAGACTTCCAAAGATAAAGACAATATGCTAACAGCTTCTGAAGACAAACCATGACACAATTTGCCTATAAAACATAATGCATAAATAAAAAGATCATGGCTTATCATTTTTCTTCGTTCTTCCTTGTCAGCATCCTTCATGCATTGAACAGACTTTGGAACTGTCAGTATCCAAGGTTGACTTTGTTTTTCAGTATTTTCTATATTTTATTCATCTTAAAACTGTTTAAAAATAGCTTTCCATTCTATTGATCAACTCCTATGGGTAAACCAAGGAATGTGATTGCTGAGTCATATGGTAAAAGTATGTTCAGCTTTGAAGGAGACTGCCAAACTACCTTTCAAAGCAGGTGACCACTTTGCATTCCCACCAGCAATTAATGAGAGTTCTCATTGTTTCATATCCTTGCCAGCATTTGGTATTGTCAGTGTTTTAAATTTTGGCCGTCGTAATAAGTGTGTAGTAGTATCTTACTGTTGTTTTAATTTGTAGTTCCCTAATGACATACTATTGAGCATCTTTTCATATGCTTATTTGCCATCTGTATATCATCTTCAATGAGTTGTGCAGGTCTTTTACCCATTTTTAAATTGGAGTGATTATTTTCTTATTGCTGAGTTGAAAGAGTTCATTGTATATTTTGGATAACAGTCCTTTATTAGATATGTCTTTTGCAAATATTTTTTCCTAGCCTTCTTGTTTTCTTGAGACATTTTTTTTTTCTAATTCCAGCATTTTGAAGACATTCTTTCACCATATTCTGGCTTCCATTGCTTCTAATGATAAATTAGCTGTTCTTCATATTGTTCTATATACAGAATGTATCTTTTTCCTGTGGCTGCTTTCAAGATTTGTTTTCCTTGACTTTTTTTTTTTTTTTTTTTTTTTAAAGACAGAGTCTCACCCTGTCTCCCAGGCTGGAGTGCAATGACGTGATCTTGGCTCACTGTAACCTCTGCCTCCCAGGCTCAAGTGATTCTCCTGTCTCAGCCTCCCAAGTAGCTGGGATTACAGGCACGCACCACCACACCTGGCTAATTTTTTGTATCTCTAGTAGAGACAGGGTTTCAGCATGTTTGCCAGACTGGCCTTGAACTCCTGACCTCGTGATCCACCTACCTTGTCCTCCCAAAATGCTGGGATTACAGGCGTGAGCCACTATGCCCAGCCTTTTCTTTGATTTTTATCAGTTTGACTTTGCTGTGCTTGGTTATGATTTTCTTTGTTTTATCCTACTTTGGGATGTCTGAGATTGTTAAATCTTTTTGTTTATATTTTTTGAACAAAATTTGACATTTGTAAAGCAATTTTTTCTTCCAATTTTTTTTTTCACATTCTCTTTCTTCTCTCCTTTTGAGACTTCAGTTACTTACACATGTATTATACTACTTAATACTAGCTCATAAGTCATTAAACTATGTTTATTTTATTTAATTCATCTTTCTTCTTTCCTTTGGCTGGGATAATTTTTACTGTTTTGCCTTTAAGTTCACTGGCCCATTCTTCTGTTTTCAATGTGCTTTGCCTATCCAATACGTTTTTCATTTTAAGATTACACTTTTTAGTTCCAGATTGCATTTAGTTATTTTTAACAGTACTTAATTCTCTGCTGATATCTTCCATCTTTTCATTTGTTAAGATCACTTTTCCAATCCTTAAACATACTGATCATAACTTTTAAATGTTCTTTGTCTATTATTCAATATTAGGAGTCACCTTCATGTTGTAAAAACAGTTGAAACCATTACTATTTTCAGATGATCTATATTTGCCTAGAGAATTGCCCTTAAAACTAGTAAAACTAGTAAGACAAATTTAGTGAGCTGTGTGTATAATTCACTATACAATAATCAATATGCTTCATGTATAGATAAACTCAACTAAAATATGCATGACTTGTTTCAAAATATAATTTTTATTGACACAAATTAAGATGGAAAATTGTTTTAAATAAGATGCCTCAATATTGTAAAGATGAATGTTCTTCCCAAATGCATCAAATTTATGATCATTCTAATTGAAGTACAGATATGATGTTTTTGTGTGTTTGAAATTGCTTGGTGAACTCCTAAGTTCATCTGAAAGAAAAAAGCATCAACAGAAATCTAGAAATAATTTAAAGTAAGAATAGAGAGCAGATATTATAATATACTAAAAAAACTGCAGTCATTAAAGTATATAAATATTGGTTTTGGCACCTTCAATGCAAGCACTTTATTTCAAACTACCATCATATTTTCCCTCTATTAGTCATTACTTTTTAAACGGGTATTTCTGCTTCCACTATTTCCTCTGTCATTTATTCTCAGCCCAGCTGCTAGAATAATCCTGTTAAAATATAAATCAGATGATGTCACTTCTATACACAGACTGCCAATGGCTTCCCATCTCACTCAAAATAAAAGTTGAAATTCATACTGTAACTACAAAGTCATACAAGATCTGGCTCTTACTTGTTTCTTTTGTCATCTATTCTTGTCCCTCTTTACTGCTTGTCCTTCATGTTCAGCAAACACACTGGGTATGCCCCTGCCTTGGGAAGAAGCAACTGGATGGGGTGGAAAGGAGACTGAGTTACCTACAGCAGGTAGCAGAGCCTCTGCAGTGAAGCTATGCAGTGAGCAGAAGAGCAGCTACACTCTCTGGATCCTGAATTAGAGGCTTGGCAGGTCAGCCCTGTTCACAGTTGTGGAGCTGGCCTCTGGAGGTCATGTCCACGTGTCATGTCTGGAGTTGACTAGTCACTGTCATAGGTAGCTTCTTCTAGCAGGTGTAGAATGTTCAGGTTGCAGCAATGATGAGAAAGAGGGCCATTGGTATCATGTTTCTCAGTACACACAATTTACTTAGGGGCTTCATTTTGACGTTCTCATTCCTTTCCACTGGACATTTGTTGAGCTTTGACAGTCCTACTCTATCTCCTTCACTCTACATCCTAGAGAGAAGAGAGATTTGCTGTATATAACTCTCTTCTCTCCTGGAAGCACCACTGAGTTCCTTTGACATTTTTTCCCTTCCTCCGAAGCCATCATTTCACAATGCATGCTTCTGTTTGCTAATTCAAACTAATGTTGCTCCTCTCCAGGCCAGGGGTTCTTCTACTCACCTTTGTCAAATGGTGCTACTTACGATATGCATCAAGGTAGCATTCTATTTCTGTCTACCCAAAGAGCTGCTGGAAGATGTTTTCACTGAGGGGAAAAAAGGCTGTATCATGGGGCATCTGACTCCAAAAGCATAAATGTGGTCTTTCTGAGGTATAAAGGCCTAATTTCAGTTCATTTTCAAGAGCACATGGAGATAGAGAAGAGGAAAGAATCCTGGCTATTTGGAGTAAAAGCTGTCATGTTAGAGGAAAGGAGTAGTGTGGAGAAGAAGTTTGCTTTGCCCACTTAACACATTTTATTTAATACTTATTTTAAATATTAACAGGTAGAATGTCAGGTGTGAGGCAGAAGCCTTTTATAATATGGCAATGTTCCACCTGAATAGGAAAGATCCCACTCAGCATTTTGAAGTTTGCTTTATTTTACCTGGACAAATTTCAGCACCTTTTTCTTTCTTTCTTTAATACTCATTTTAACTAGGAAGCACTATTGATTGCAAAGTGGAAAATTTTTCTGAATAACTTTGCAGTGCTGTGGCCAGGGCTTTTTAAGGAAACATTTAACCTTAGAAATCCATAGTTTAAGTCTCTTTCTGCATCAACCAATTTTCATTTTGTCTCTGGCTAGTCAATAATCTCCATAATTTCTTTAACTTGTTCCTCCAAGCTGGTGATGTATTTAGTTGCTGCCACTGACAAGCACAGTCTAAATAATGATACAAATAAGCAAAGTGATTTAGATGACAGCTTGTTGGCTTTGTCACAATAGACAGAAGACCTAGTTGGTAGAGACTTGCTAGCAGGGTGATTTTAGATAAATGGTGAGAATAAATTTTATGTTTTATTGTTACGGTAATTTTCAAAGTTAATTGTAACTTATAATATGTAAGGCTCTGTAAAGAAGAATAAAAGTCACTGAAATTAAAGCTCTATGACCTGGGGATGAATCTTGAGCCAACACCTTTGTGAGTTTCTGTTTTCTCATTGGCATAAGCATCTAGACTGATTTCTTCACAGTACGGGGATAAAAATGTAAATGATAATATGTAAATATAACTAGCACAGTGCCTGGCAAATTACAGTAATTTTCACTTGGATTTGAAGATATTTTGGGGAAACATCAACAACTTTATATTGGATTCTTACTCATAATTTTTAAGCCACCAAACTTAAAAAAATATATCTATTGAAGAATAACCTACATGTAGAAAGATGAATAACTCTTAGATGTATGGATTGATGAATATAACTTTATAAAAGTATAACTTTATAAATATGACTCAGATTAAAAATATTATCAGCATCCCAGAAGCCCCTTCTTGCACCCTCCCAGCCACTATACTTGCAAAGGTAACCACAGTCCTAATGTCTATCCGCATCAGTGTTTCCTATTTACGAACTTCATGTAATCAAATTCTCTATTCCATTTTTTGTGGCTGGCTTCTTACTGTCTCTATTATGTTCATGAAAGATATTCATGTTATGTTCTCTAGCACGAATTCATCCATTCCCATTGCAGTAAAATATTTCATTATAACAATTTATTTATTCATTCTATTATCGGTGATTGTCAGGGACTTTTACATTTTTGACTATTAAAATATTACTACTGTGAATATTGTGTGTGCATTTTTTGGTGTACATTTATATGGAGTTTTAAAAATTTTCCTCAATCTTTCATTTGGGAAAGAATAAAAGTTAAAAAATATTGAGAAATAGTACAATGTATAGCCATATGCCATTCATCTACTTTTACCAATTATTAACATTTTATCACATTTTCTCTTTGTTTCTATTTCTTTCACCTCTGAGTACTTTATTGAATTATCTCTTAAAAACAAGGGCATTTTTTTCTATGGAAATACAATTATCACACTCAGGAAATGTAACTTTGGTGGGATACTATTATTTAATAATTATATACCATCAATATTGAGACTTCTCTGTTTATCCTAATAATGTGTTTTATGGCTGCCATTTTAAAAACAATGGTTATTATTGTAAGATCTAGAATTAAGAATCTTGCATTCAGGTGCCAGGTTATTTTAATCTCCTCTGGTCAAAAAAAATTCCTTAACCTTTTCTTGTCTTTTGTGACATTAATATTTTTGAAGCATCTCGGGTATTTACTTAGCATAATGTTCCTCACTTTGGATTGGTCTGATTATTTTACATGTATATGTATACATTTCTGTTCACAATACCTCTCAGTAGTGGAATTTTTGCATCAGAAGTCTTCACAGATTCAGCTTTATTAGTTATTGGCAAAGAGTTTTCCAAAGAAAAATGTTCAATTTATAATCCCTCCAGCGTTATATCAGCGTTCTAGTTATTATGAAGTAATCATAGGACTTAGCCAGAATTTTGTCTTGACAGTGTTTTTAACATTTTAACTATTATGATGGGTATGTAGTAATATCTTGCATTTTAAATTTGCATTTCTCTAATTATTTTGAGAAATTTTTCGTAGTTAGTATCCATTTGCCTATTCCCTTTTACGAAGTGAATTTTTAGACCATTTTCTGATGATCTTAAATCATTTAACTTATTTTTCATATATGCTATGACTGCTTCAATAGAATCTCACCAGTTTTTAAAAACAGCATTATTGAGATATAATTCACATACCATACAAATCTCCCATTTATACTATATACAACTCAGGGGCTTTTAGTGGATTGACACAGCTGTGCATCCATTATCACAATAAATTTTAGAGTTATTTCATTACTATGAAAAGAAGCCCTACAAAACTTTAGGTATCGCTTCCAAATCTTCTCATAGTCTCCAGCCCTAGAAAACCAGAAATCTACTCTCTCTATAGATTTGTCTCTTCTAGATGTTTCATATTAATGGAGTCATACAATAAGTCATCCTATGTGGTGGGCTCTTTCACTTAGCATAATGTTTTCAAGATTCACCCGTGTTGTAGCAAGTATCAGTACTTCACTTCTTTCTTTTTTAAAACAATTTCATAATGTCGTACGTTTATCAGCCACACATAATAAGAAATCACGGGAAGTGCAGGTTATGGTCCACATGGGGTGGTTCAAACTACTTATACACATTATCTCCTTCATCTCTAATGGGTAGTCCTTCATTCTTGAACTTGTTGTAAGATGTCCATGTCATGCAAAGTACCTTGTGTTTTTGCAGTCAGGAATACAATGAAAGGGTTGAAGGCCTTCTTGTGTCTTTTGTTTTTCTTCTGGATTGTTCCTGTAGTTTTATGACCCATGTCTACATGGACTAATGACAAAACAAAGCAATTATGTCTGGATGGGACTGGCATGGCTGCTCTCTTTCTCATCACTGAATGTGGAGAATGACTTAATGATATTGAACTACTTTGTTCTTCAGACTCTTAGTTCTGCCTTTGTAATTCAGAAAATTTTCCCAGGTCCTTACCACAACACAGCTGAGAAGCTCCCTCAAAGCAGTAACATGAGGCAATAGTTGGGCTCATGTCATTTTTTTTCACATGTCTTGGGTATTACCATCCTTCATTGGTTGATAAGCAATGTCTTTTAAACCACCATTTCATGCATTTTGTTCATTTTTGATTTATTTTTCATTGATATATAATGGTTGTATGTATTTTGGGGGTATATGTGATATTTTCATATCAGTGTATAATATGTAATGACCAAATCAGGGTAATTGGGGTATCTATTACATCAAACACTTACCTCTTCTTTGTGTTGGACACCTTATAATTCTTCTCTTCTAGCTATTTGGAAATATACAATAAATTATTGTTAATTATAGTTTTCCTGCTGTACTGTCGAATACTAGAACTTATTCCATTTTTGTACCCCTTAACCAAGCTCTTTTCATTCCCCTTCCTCTTTTCCTTCCCAGACTCTGGTAACCACCATTCTACTCTCTACTGGCAAGAGATCCACATTTTTAGCTCCACGTATGAGTGAGAACATGCTATATTTCTTTCTTGACTTATTTCATTTAATTTAATGACCTCCAGTTCCATCCATGTTGCTGCAAATGACAGGCTTTCATTCTTTTCACGGCTGAATAGTATCCCATTGTGTGTATATATACCACATTTTATTTATTCATTCATCTGTGATGGACACTTAAATTGAATTCATATCTTGGCTATTGTGAATAGTACTGCAACAAACAGAAGTGCAGATATTGCTTTGATATGTTGATATCCTTTCTTTTGGATATAGTACTTCACTTCTTTTGATGACTGAATAATATATCATTATATGGATATATCTAGATATACCATCTTTGGTTATCTGTTCATCAGCTGATGGATATTTAGGTTGTTTTCACATTTTGCCTGTTATAAACAATGCTGCTATGAACATTTGTGTACAAGTATTTGTTTGAGTACCTGTTTTTACTTCTTTAGGGTATATATCTAAGAGTGGAATTGCTGAGTCATATGTTAATTTTATGTTGATGTTTTTGAGGAACCTCCAAATTGTTTTCCACAGTAGCTATACCATTTTATTTTATTTTTATTTTTATTTTTGTTTTTATTTTTTGTGATGGAGTCTTGTCCTGTCACCTAGGCTAGAGTGCAGCGGTGTGATCTCGGCTTACTGCAACCTCTGCCTCCCAGGATCAAGCAATTTTCCTGCCTCAACCTCCTGAGTAGCTGGGACTGTAGGTATGCACCACCATGCTGGTTAATTTTTGTATTTTTAGTAGAGACGAGGTTTTCCCATGTTGGCCAGGCTGGTCTTGAACTCCTGATCTCAAGCAATCCGCCCACCTCATCTTCCCAAAGTGCTGTGATTACAGCCATGAGCCACCATATCCAGCCAAGCTTTACCATTTTAAATTCCCACTAGTAATTTACAAAGGTTCTAATTTCTCTACATTCTATGAGCACTTACTCTTTTCCTTTTTATTTAAATTATGACCCTTCTAGTGCTGTGAAGTAGTATCTCTTTGTGACTTTGATTTGCATTCACTAAAGACTAATAATGCTGAGTATTTCTATCTCCCTTTTGCCCATTTGTATATCTTCTTTGTTGTGTTGTCTGTGCAGATCTTTTGCCCATTTTTAAATTAGGTTATTTTCTTATTGTTGAGTTGTGAGCGTTCTTTAAATATTCTGACTACCAGTCTTATTGGACATACAATTTTCAATTTCCTTTTCCATTCTGTGCATTGTCTTATCACACTTTTGATAGTGCCCTTTGATGCAAACGTTTGGTAGAGTTCACCAGTGAAGCCATCTGAACCTCAGATACTTTTTGTGGGAAGTTTTTTGATTACTAACTAAATATCTTTATTTGTTATAGGCCTATGCATTAGTAAGGGTTTTCTGCAGTAGCAGAAACAAGATGGATATATATATATATATATCTTGTTTCTGTGTGTGTGTGTGTGTGCGTGTGTGTGTATAATTTATTATAAGAAATTGTCTCACACGATTATGGAGGCTGGCAAGTCCAAAATCTGCAGAGCAGATGTCCCAGTCATGTCCAAAGGCTGGAAGCTGCTATAGAACCAGAAAGAGCTGATAGCCTTAAAGGCAATCAGGCAGGAGAATTCTTTCTTACTCAGGAGAGGGTTAGTATTTTGTTCTCTTCAGGCCTTCAACTTACTGGATGAAGGCATTTACATTAAGAAGGGTAGTCTGCTTTACTCAGTCTAAAATTTAAATATTAATCTCATCCAAGGCTATCCTCACAGAAACACACAGAATAATGTCTGACCAAATATCTAGGTACCCCATGGCCCAGTCAAGTTGACACATAAAACTAAATATCACTGTCTATTCAGATTTTCTGTCCTTTTGAATCAGCTTCAATAATTTGTTTTCTATGAGTTTGTCTATTTCCTCTAGGTTATCTAATTTGTTGGCATATCACTGTTCACAGTATTTCTCTATAATCCTTTGAAATATGTTCTGTAAGCTTGATAGTATTGCCTCTTCCTTCATTTCTGATTTTAGTAATTTTAATTTCTTCTCTTCCCCATGCCCTTTTTGGTTGGTCTAGCCAAAATTTTGTCAATTTTGTCTATGTTTTCAATAACCAACTTTGGTTATATTTGTTTTTTTTCTGTTGTCTTTGTATTCTCTACCTCATTTATTTCCCTCAAATCCTTATTTTCATCCTTCTGCTTATTTTAATTTACTCTTCTTTTTCTAGTTTCTTAAGATGGAAGATTAGGTTTAAATTTTTTTAACCTAATTTAAAATTAGGTTAAAACCTGATTTAAAATTTTTCTCCTTTTTTAATGTAGGTGTTCATAGACATACATTTCTCTCTTTGCACTCTTTTCACTGCATCCTAAAAATTTGGTATTTTGTACTTTCGTTTCCATTCATCTGAAAGTATTCTCTAATATTCTTTATAATAGCTTCTTTCACTCATTGGCTATTTAGGAGTGTGTCATTGAAAATACATGTATTTGTGTATTTCCTAAATTTCCTTCTGTTATTACTTTCTAATTTCACTCCATTGTGGTTATGAAATATATCTTAGGAAATATATTTTGTATCATTTCAATTAAAAATATTGATATTGTTTTAATATATATTGAGACCATACAACATATGATCTATTCTAGAGAATGTTCCATGTGCACTTAAAAGGAATGCATATTCTTCTCTTATTGGGTAGAATGTTCTATAGACATTTGTTAGTCCAAATTAGTTTATGATGTTGTTGAAGTCCTGTTTCCTTACTGATTATCTATGTGGTTGTTCTATCCATTATTGAAAATGGAGTATTGAAAACTTCATCTATGTCTCTCTTCAGTTCTGTCATGTTTTGCTACATGTATTTTGGAACTATGTTGTTAATCCCAAATGGCAATTAAGTCCCGTACATACTTATACTTGTTCTAGATTCTTGATGGAATGACTCTTTTATCATTGTAATATATCCTTCCTCATCCCTAGTAACATCTTTTTCCTTATAGTCTATTTTGTTTTATATTACTGTAGACATTTCAACTCTGTTTTTGCTACTGTTTGCATGGCATACCCTTTTCCATTCTTTAATTTCAATATATTTGTGCTTTTGAAATTAAGGTGTATCTCCTGTAGACAGCATATAATGGTATCATGTCATTCTTTTATCTTTTATTCTAATATCTCCCTTGTTATTGAAGTATTCAATTCATTTATATTTAAAGTAAATATTGATAAGTAGAATTTACAACTACCATTTTGCTATTTGTTTTCCACATTCTTTATACTTACTTTGGTTCTCAATCTCTCCATTATTGCCATCTATTTTGCCAATAAATATTTTTTAGTGTATAATTTTGATTTTCTAGGATTTTCTACTACATTTTTGAAATGTATTTTTAATAGTCACACTGTGGTTTCCAATTATCAACTTATACAAATTTAGTGTGAAATATTATCAATTTAATTCCAGTATTATTCAGATTTTGTTCCTATATGGGTAGCTCCTTTGTTTCTCATTTTCTTTATGCTATTACCATACTAACTAAATCTTTGTATATGCCCATTGACACAGATTTATTACTATTTTTCTTTATGTACTTGTCTTTTAAATCAAAGAGGACCAAAATATTGACAAATAAAAAACAGATGTATTCTGTTTTTTGCATTTACCAATGCAGTTACCTTTATGAGTCCTCTTAATTCTTCATGTGTGTTTGAGTTTTTCTCCAGTGTTTTCTCATTTCAGCCTCAAATTCTCTCTTTAAGATTTCTTGTAGGATGGGCATCCCATTGAAGAATACCTCAGTTTTTGTTTATGCAAGACTCTCTTAATGTCTCCATCATTTTTAAAGAGTATGTTTCTGGATGTAGAGTTCTTGATTACAAGCTGACTTATTTCAGCACTGTGAATTTGCCTTGCTGTTTCCTGTTGATCTTCATGGTTTCTAATGAAAAATCAGCTGTAAATCATTAGGAAGTTACCTGTACATGATGTGTCACTTCTCTTTTGCTGCTCAAGATTCTTTATTTGTCTTTTTCTTTTGACAATTCAAATGATGTGTCCAGGGGTGAATGTCTTTGAATTTATCCTACTTGAAATTTGTTGAATTTCTTAGATATGAAGATTCGTGTCTTACAAGAAATTTGATAAATTTTTGGATATTATTTCTTCAAACACGTTTCTGCCCCCTTTCTCTCTCCCCTCTTATTGGGATTCCCATTTTGTGTATGTTGATATCCTTAGTGATATCCCACAGGTCCCTGAGGCTCTGTTCATTTTCCTTCTTTCCTTTTCTTTTGGTTCTTCAAACTGGATAATTTTAATTGACTTGTTTTTGTGTATGCTCATTTTTTTCTTCTTTCTGCTTAAATTTGCTATTGAGCTCATCTAGTAAAGTTTTCATTTTAGTTATTATTCTTTTAACTCCACAATTTCCATTTTGTTCTATTTTTGTAATTTCTCCTTTTTTACTAATATTCTCTTTGGTGAGAAATTATTTTAATACTCCCTTTAGCTCATAAAATGGTCTTATTTAATTATTTTAACATATTTAAAGTTAAATTAAAAATTAAATTAAATTAAATTAACATATTTAAAGTTAAATTTAAAAGTTGAATTAAAGTATTTACCTAGTTAGTCTAATGTTTGTTCTTCCTCAGGGACAGTTTCTATTGATTAATTTTTTCTTTCTCTGTATAAGCCATACTTTCTTACTTTCTTGATTTTGTGTCTCTCTTAATTTTGTCAAAAATTGCTCATTCTAATTAATATAATTCTATTAATAGATTAATATTTATGTTAATATTAAGTTAATATAACTCTGAAAATAAAATTTTTCCTCCATCTCTAGATTTCATTGCTACTGTTTATTTTTGTTTCTGCTGCTTTGTTCTTTAGTAACTTTCCTAAACTAATTCTGTTAAGTCTATATCATTAGTCATGCCAAAATGTATAGACCATTGATGCTAGGAAGAAACTGTATCAACTAATGAGCAAAATAACCAGCTAACATCATAATGACAGGATCAAGTTCACACATAACAATATTAACCTTAAATACAAATGGGCTAAATCCTCAAATTAAAAGACACAGACTGGCAAATTGGATCAAGAGTCAAGACCCATCAGTTTGCTGTGTTCAGGAGACCCATCTCACATGCAGAGACATACATAGGTTCAAAATAAAGGGATGGAGGAAGATCTACCAAGCAAATGGAAAACAAAAAAAAGGCAGGGGTTGCAATCTTAGTCTCTGATAAAACAGACTTTAAACCAACAAAGATCAAAAGAGACAAAGAAGAACATTACATAATGGTAAAGGGATCAATTCAACAAGAAGAGCTAACTAACCTCAATATATATGCACCCAATACAGGAGCACCCAGATTCATAAGGCAAGTCCTTAGAGACTTACAGAGAGACTTAGACTCCCACACATTAATAATGGGAGACTTCAACACCCCACTGTCAACATTAGACAGATCAATGAGACAGAAAGTTAACAAGGATATCCAGGAATTGAAATCAGCTCTGCACCAAGTAGACCTAATAGACATCTACAGAACTATCTACCCCAAATCAACAGAATATACATTCTTCTCAGCACCATATTGCACTTATTCCAAAATTGATCACATAGTTGGAAGTAAAGCACTCCTTGGCAAATGTAAAAGAACAGAAATTATAACAAACTGTCTCTCAGACCACAGTGCAATCAAACTAGAACTCAGGATTAAGAAACTCAATCAAAACCACTCAACTACATGGAAACTGAACAACCTGCTCCTAAATGACTACTGGGTATATAACGAAATGAAGGCAGAAATAAAGATGTTCTTTGAGACTAATGAGAACAAAGATACAACATACCAGAATCTCTGGAACACATTTAAAGTCATGTGTAGAGGGAAATTTATAGCACTAAATGCCCACAAGAGAAAGTAGGAAAGATCTAAAATTGACACCCTAACATCACAATTAAAAGAACTAGAGAAGCAAGAGCAAACACATTCAAAAGCTAGCAGAAGGCAAGAAATAACTAAGATTAGAGCAGAACTGAAGGAGATAGAGACCCAAAAACCCTTCAAAAAATCTGTGAATCCAGGAGCTGGTTTTTTGAAAAGATCAACAAAATTGATAGACTGCTAGCAAGACTAATAAAGAAGAAAAGAGAGAAGAATCAAATAGACACAATAAAAAATGATAAAGGGGATATCACCACCGATCCCACAGAAATACAAACTACCATCAGAGAATACTATAAACACCTCTAGGCAAATAAGCTAGAAAACCTAGAAGAAATGGATAAATTCCTGTACACATACACTCTCCCAAGACTAAACCAGGTAGAAGTTGAATCCCTGAATAGACCAATAACAAGCTCTGAAATTGAGGCAATAATTAATAGCCTCCCAACCAAAAAAAGTCCAGGACCAGACGAATTCACAGCCGAATTCTACCACAGGTACAAGGAGGAGCTGGTACGATTCCTTCTGAAACTATTCCAATCAATAGAAAAAGAGAGAATCCTCCCTAACTCATTTTATGAGGCCAACATCATCCTGATACCAAAGCCTGGCAGAGACACAACAATAAGAGAGAATTTTAGACCAATATCCCTAATGAACATCGATGCAAAAATCCTCAATAAAATACTGGCAAACTGAATCCAGCAGCACATCAAAAAGTGTATCCACCATGATCAAGTGGGCTTCATCCCTGGGATGCAAGGTTGGTTCAATATACACAAATTAATAAATGTTATCCAGCTTATAAACAGAACCAAAGACAAAAACCACATGATTATCTCAATAGATGCAGAAAAGGCCTTTGACAAAATTCAACAGCCCTTCATGCTAAAAACTCTCAATAAATTCGGTATTGATGGAACATATCTCAAAATAATAAGAGCTGTTTATGACAAACCCACAGCCAATATCATACTGATTGGGCAAAAACTGGAAGCATTCCCTTTGAAAACTGGCACAAGACAGGGATGCCCTCTCTCACCACTCCTATTCAACATAGTGTTGGAAGTTCTGGCCAGCACAATCAGGCAGGAGAAAGAAATAAAGGGTATCCAATTAGGAAAAGATGAAGTCAAATTGTCCCTGTTTGCAGATGACATGATTGTATATTTAGAACACCCCATCTTCTCAGCCCAAAATCTCCTCAAGCGGATAAGCAACTTCAGCAAAGTCTCAGGATACAAAATCAATGTGCAAAAATCACAAGCATTCTTATATATCAATAACAGACAAACAGAGAGCCAAATCATGAGTGAACTCCCATTCACAATTGCTTCAAAGAGAATAAAATACCTAGGAATCCAACTTACAAGGGATGTGAAGGACCTCTTCAAGGAGAACTACAAACCACTGCTCAATGAAATAAAAGAGGACACAAACAGATGGAAGAACATTCCATGCTCATGGACAGGAAGAATCAATATCGTGAACATGGCCATACTGTCCAAGGTAATTTATAGATTCAATGCCATCCCCATTAAGCTATCAATGACTTTCTTCACAGAATTGGAAAAAACTACTTTAAAGTTCATATGGAACCGAAAAAGAGCCCGCATTGCCAAGACAATCCCAAGCCAAAAGAAAAAAGCTCGAGGCATCACGTGACCTGACTTCAAACTATACTACAAGGCCACGGTGGCCAAAACAGAGATATAGACCAATGGAACAGAACAGAGCCCTTAGAAATAATACCACAAATCTACAACCATCTGATCTTTGACAAATCGGACCAAAAAAAAGCAATGGGGAAAGGATTCCCTGTTTAATAAATGGTGCTGGGAAAACTGGCTAGCCATAAGTAGAAAGTTGAAACTGGATCCCTTCCTTACACCTTATACAAAAATTAATTCAAGATGGATTAAAGACTTAAATGTTAGACCTAAAACCATAAAAACCCTAGAAGAAAACCTAGGTAATACCATTCAGGACATAAGCATGGGCAAGGACTTCATGTCTAAAACACCAAAAGCAATGGAAGCAAAAGCCAAAATTGAAAAATGGGACCTAATTAAACTAAAGAGCTTCTGCACAGCAAAAGAAACTACCATCAGAGTGAACAGGCAACCTACAGAATGGGAGAAAAGTTTTGCAATCTACTTATCTGACAAAGGGCTAATATCCAGAACATACAAAGAACTCAATCAAATTTACAAGAAAAAAACCAAACAACCCCATCAAAAAAGTGGGCAAAGGATAATGTGGCATATATACACCATGGAATACTATGCAGCCATAAAAAAGGATGAGTTCATGTCCTTTGTAGGGACATGAATGCAGCTGGAAACCATCATTCTCAGCAAAGTATCGCAAGAACAGCAAACCAAACACTGCACGTTCTCACTCATAGGTGGGAACTGAACAACGAGAATACTTGGACACAGGAAGGGGAATATCACACACCAGGGCCTGTTGTGGGGTGGGGGTAGGGGGGAGGGATAGCATTAGGAGATATACCTAATATAAATGATGAGTTAATGGGTGCAGCACACCAACATGGCACATGTATACATATGTAACAAACCTGCTTGCTGTGCACATGTACCCTAGAACATAAAGTATAATAAAAAAAAGAAAAAGAAAAAGAAAAAGAAAAAGAAATCTGGGGTTTGATGTTTTCTACCTGTTTGGAAATTTTCAGCCACCACACTTGAGCTACTGCTTCTAACTTGTTGTCTTTCTCTTTCCCTTCTGTGTCTCCAAGTTCCTTTATATTCACCCTTTGCATAAGGTTCTCTACATCTCTAATGCTATTTTCTGTACTTTCCATATATTTTGTTTGCATGCTTCAGTCTAGATATTTTCTACTGACTTTCTTCAGCTCACTAAATCTCTCTTTAACTCTGATCAATTTCCTTTTATAACCATGTACAGTCATCCCTAAGTATCCACAAGAAATTGCTTACAGGACCTCCTGTGGATACCAAAATCCACAGATGTTTAAGTTCCTTATATAAAATGGCACAATATTTGCATATAGACTATGCACATCCTCTTGCATACTTTAAATTATCTCTTGATTACTTATAATACCTAATAAAATGTAAATGCCATGTAAATAGTCGATATGCTGCATATTTTATTTGGATTATGTTTGTTATTGTATTGTTATTTTTTATTTTATTTTTTTCAAGTATTTTTGATCTGTGGTTGGTTGAATTCATGATGCAGAATTCATGGATATGGTGGGCCAACTGTATTGAGTTCCTATTTGCTGTTACCATATTTTTCATTTCTTTAACATCCATTAAACTCTTTTTCTTATATTAAAGTTCTTTCCTGAGGTATTTCACATTATTCTCTATTTTCTGAAATGTATAACTTATTTAAAAATACATTCTGATTATATCAATATCTAGGTCTTTGGATTTGTTTGTGTTGTTTCTATTTTCTCTTCATCTTATTTCTTGGTATGCTGGTAATTCTGATTAAATATTGAATATTATGATGAAAAATTGTAGAGGCTTTGAATAATGTCATCTTCCTCCAGAGTGGATTCTTTCTTTCTTCTGGCAGACAGCAGAAAGTCAGATCAACTCAATCTAAGTTTCAGATTGTCCTGACTCAAAGCTGGTTTGCAATCTTTGTAAGGATCATTCTACTTCTGGTTTTCTTCCACTGATCCACCTTCAGTGGATTCAACTCACAGCCTGGAGCTTCCTAAGCCCTTTCTAACTTTGCATGTCATAAACTCTAATTTTTGCTCCCTAGCAAAAAGGGATAATGTTTTCTTATGCTTTTCAGCCATCTTAATCTTGACATTTTAGCCTATTGGCTTTCTTAGATTAAGCAAGTGACTCAAGAAGAAAATGAGTTCCAAATATTAGTGTATTAGTCTTAGTTCTCTGTACCTCAACACTATCCTTTTTTTTTTTTCTTTTTTCTTTTTTTTTTTTTTTAGATAGAGTCTTGCTCTGTTACCCAGGCTGGAGTGGTGCAGTGGTACTATCTTGGCTCACTGCAACCTGTGTCTCACAGGTTCAAGCAATTTTTGTGCCTCAGCCTCCCATGCAGCTGGGATTATAGGCTTGTGCCACCACACCTGGCTGCTTTGTATTTTTAGCAGAGACGGGGTTTCACCATGTTGCCCAGGCTGGGCTCAAACTTCTGGTCTTGAGTGAGCCGTCCACCTTGGACTCCCAAAGTGCTGGAATTACAGCTGTGAGCCACCATGCTTGGCCTGTCTGTCCTACATTTCGGCTTAATATCTGGCTGCTTTGGCAGCCTTAAACTTCAAGTTTTGGCTTCCCATGCTCATGAGACGGCCTAAAGCACTCCCATGTCTTAGCAACTAAACTTTGCCTTCCTTTCTAGGCCATCATCTCATGCCATGGCTCAAAAGTGCTGTAGGATATATCAACAGGCAGAATTTGAGCTCACTTCAACGAGTTTTCCTTTGGTGTATACTCTGGGTCCTTCAGTCCTTTTTGTCACAGTAGCATGCTGATGTCTACAAACAGATGTTTTGTATTTTGAAGGCTTTAAAAGTTTTTCTCAGCGGCAGCACTTGTATGCTATAAGCTACAGCATCAAGAAGCAGCAGGATTCTCCCGGTCAACTTTTTAACATATAATTTTTATCAAAGGTTGCTTTCTTTCTCATATGATTATGACTAAAGTGTACCCATTTAAGTTGTTTCAAAAAAGAAAACTTGTACTTTCAAACATGCCATAACTTCATAATTTTAGAATTTGTTTTTCTTGGATGAAATTCTCCATTTTTAATTTTGGGCCAAGGGAGATATTTTAGAACACAAAATTTATGTCAATTGGCCTGCTGTTTTCTATATATTCCATGGTTTGTAAATATGATGAATGTGTATGCATGCATACATATATAGGAAAAGCTGAGATATCAATACAGAATAAAACTTTTCAAATAAAAATAACGCAGAAGCAGCTGCTGTTCTCTAAATAAAAGAAACAATAAGCTTGATTTTAATTTTTAATTTATTTTCATGTAATTTTATGCCTTTCAACACTTATTCTGTCATTAAATTCTCAGTTTTTATGGTTTAATGGTATATTATCTGTAGTGCAGACATTATATAGCTCGTTTTCTGTAGCTATTCATCTATATTCATAATACTTATAATTAGGAAATTGTTAGAAGACATTTTCAATAGGAAGGGAATCAAGTTGAAAATTATGTGGGAATAAGAAGGGAGAGACCAAAAATTGGATGAAATGAGTCACTTATCAAAAAGAGTAAAACAGTGTTTCCAAACTATAATGTGATCAGAAAGAACCATAATCTTTGGAAACTATGAAATTGATATTGTTAAATAAATTTTTGATCCTCCAAATTTTAAAATGTCTAGGAAAACAGATACTGTGATGAGAAACATTATAAGGTCATTAAGTTTGGGTTAATTGGTGTCTTAGCTACTGATATGATTAATTCAAAGGTTCTGAAAGTCATACAAAATTACATAATAGAGAAGAAAGCAATTTATTTTACAGGGAATCTTTTTATTCAATAGTTTTTAATTCTCCACTGAAATTCTAACTCTTTGCTATTCTTGAACATATTAAGCACAGCTATTTTAAAGTTTGTGTCTGTTATCTCTATTTATTAGAATCCTTGTAGGTTTGTTCCTATAGGGTATTTTTCTCTGGATTTTCAATCACACTGTCCTGTATTTTCATATACTGAGTAGTTTTGATTGAATGCTGGACATTGTATATGAAAAATTGAAAAGATAAATTGACTCTTGTTAATGGTATCTTCCTTCTGAAAAGAATTACATTTGCATCTGGAAATAAAAAAAATATATATTTTTTTTGACAGAGGAACTAGCCATCCCAGGTCACATTAGTCCAATCAAAAATTGAGATGATGCCAAGATAAGTTTTAGACTTTGCTAGGATGGTTTTATTTCTGGCTTACCTTGCTTCTAGGGGTATGTGGCCCTTCAGAATCCTAATTGAAAACTTGGAGAGTTTTCCAGGGACCCATTACCTACATTGCCAAGACCCAAATTCTAATTTTTATCTCTCTAGATCTGTAAGGGTTTGGTTACGCAAATCAACAAGTTGGCTTCTTAACTATCTTATTAGAAACTGGAAGAAACCCAGAAGAAAAGCAACCTGAAATGCTGGGTTCAACTTTCTAGATTTTCTTATTTTCTTGGATCTTGGCATTGTAATTCTTCATGGAAAGGTTACTTCTCCATTGCCTTCAAAGAGATTTTTAATCTTGTTCATATTTTCAATGGGAGATTTGGTATAAAATGCCTAGGGTATCATTACTGCAATAGAACACCCTAGAATTATTTAAGTAGGAATATCAGTTATTTTTTTTTCTGCCACCTGAGAATGTGAAATTAGTTTACCCATGTCAATCATTGTAGAGAACAACCTGGATTCTATTCTACTCATTTTATTACATTGGATTTTTAAAATTAGATAAGAAAAACATGTATCTACTCTACTATACTAAGTAATATAAAATATATTAATAAAAGCAATAATTTCTCTCCTCATTTTCTCACGTCCTTGACTAACCTCTGCTCCTTAAAATACCGAATCTCCAGTATGTATAACTCTATATTTACCTTTATATATACATACACAAACTTATATACATATATGTACTTTTTATAAAAGGATTATAGCATAACCATTGTGCTAATTTATTTTAATAACTTTCTATATAAGTTATTCAATCTGCATTTAAAAATTGGATACAGAGTTTCATCAATTTTTAGAAGACATAGTAATTCCGTCAAATAAGAACAAAATTAGATTTGTTTTCATCTTAGGGGAAAAATGCATTTTGTGTTCATTCATCTTTCATTGTTTTCTTTTATTGGTTCTAAGGGGATAAAGTTTTTATAAGACCTTGATTTGAGTGGCTTCTAGGCTCTTTGTAACATCCCATTTCAGAGACAGATGCATCTGTGAATGAGTAGCTATGCAGTATTCTTTAAAGACTGCATCATCTTAGGCAAAACGTGTTTGGTGGTTTAAGGCCAGCAGAAAAAACTACACATACACTCACTCACTATATATATGTATATGTATTATGTATACACACATATATGTATATACATTTAAATCTAATATAAAATATGTGTTACATAAGAAATCATATGATATACATTTATAATCAATTTTAATTCTACTTTATTCTTATATATACACATAGATACACATAAACATGCACTGTATGAAGACCAATGTTATTTTTATACATAAAATAAGTACATTGTATTGTGTGAGTCTAGTATATTTTTAGAACAGAGAAATAACTCTTCATCTACTTGGGAAAAGTTTTCATAGCTGAAAAGAGGATTTTAGCAGCACAACATATAAGTAGCTACTAGTACTATGTTAACAAATGTTTTTGTAAATTGCTAATGATAGCATTTATTCAATACCATATATGTCTTATGTATTTTGTTATGCACCTTGAGTATAGCATTTTATTTAATACTTAAAATATCTTTATAGATTACGTATTTTTTTTCATTTACTATTTAACAGAAGAGGAAAGTAAGACAGAGAAGGTCATTTATTTGTCCAAAATCACAGCCAGGATATTTGATACCCAAACTGTCTTTTGATTCTGAGCTCCCTCCTGTCTACTCAATTATACTGTACTTCAGTTTGTTCAATTGCATTGTGTTCACATTTTCTTTTTGATCTTGCAATTTCTCAGAATTTTTTTACTTGTTTCATTTTGTACTTTTGTACAAAGTTCCACTCTATGTTGGAAAAAGGCAGGGTGAAGCAACTTCTAGTTTTTCCTTTAAGTGGAAAAAAATTCACTTGAGTGACATAAATGGTCTTATATATCAAGGGTTTCTTGAATTTCTATCATTTTAGGCTGATAAGTTTAAAAGGGTACATGATTATTCTGTAGAAGTCCTCTTATTGAAAATGGCTTCCCTAAGTATTTGGCCAGTTAAGCAGAAATTTCAATTAAAGCAGGGAATCATACAATATGATTCATATAGTAATACATACACATATATACACAATATCATGCAATGTATTCCTATATCTTACACATTTTATTTTAATGTGAACTATATACTTGTAGAGTTTCTGCCAATCAGTCAATACAGTTTGAGTTCTTATGTGGCATCAATCAAACCTCTTTTATTGCACTGATTGGAATTTGGCATCATCAGTTAGAATATTATATTTATTGTGTAGATCAAGCCCATAAGTCATTACATTCCAGATTTGGCTTATTTAAAGATGAATGACAATTTAAACACACTTGCAGAACAATTTAAAACAGGACACCTTACAATTTTCTTCCTTAAACTTAATGTTACAGCATTTTTAGTACCCATTTTTACTGAGATTTTACTAAGCATTCAACTTAGTTTTCAGAGAAATGACAATTTTTCTGAAATGCTTTTATTTTCCTCATATTTCATCCCCTTAAAAGTAGCTGTAATAGTTTTAGGAACAAACACTATCCGTCTTGTTAAGCGTGTAGCCGCATAGGTGGTAGGAGACATGAGGAGTAGATGTGTCAGAGCCAGCCTCTGATCTCTAGCATCCAGCATACCCAATACTGCATGTTACTCAAGCAGCAGAGTTTCCTTGTAAATGAATGGAGAGTCAATTAAATGGAGTATCCTTTTACTGCAGTGCCTACCTTCTTTCCATCCATTACATTTCCAAAAGTAGGACTGGGAGAGATATCCAGGGTTATAAAAATGTATTCTCTTGTTGGCCCTATGTAATGGAATGCTATTTTAATCGAGGAGTGCTACAAAATATTTTCTGGATCTTACCTAAATAATTTTTGTAAATATTTTCATTTAGTTTACTTCTCTAGCAATTGCTGAAATTGTTGATGCTGTTCCTGGAGATTGCTATCTATTTTACATTTTCTGTTTCAAAACTGTGTCTGCATTGTAGGCAGTTCTCTGGCTACCCAAGAAATTTAATATTTTATTATATCACAATTTTTCTTATTAGATATTTCATAATTCAAAGGTCAGGTCTAACAAAATGATCTTTCTGACCAAACTGGCTAGCTAAATTTAGCAACGAATTGATGGCTTTTCTATTTTACAATGTCTTGTCTGATCATTGAAATTTCCGAGTCAACCAGTTATTTTACCCTCACCTAGACATTGCCTAAGCAGGTTTATTTCACAGTCTGGTTACCAGGGTGCCTGGCTCACATAAACACATCTGGAGTTCACTTCAGATTCTTTTTTTTTTTTTTTTTGAGACGGAGTCTCGCTCTGTCGCCCAGGCTGGAGTGCTGTGGCCGGATCTCAGCTCACTGCAAGCTCCGCCTCCTGGGTTCCCGCCATTCTCCTGCCTCAGCCTCCCGAGTAGCTGGGACTACAGGCGCCCGCCACCTCGCCCGGCTAGTTTTTTGTGTTTTTTAGTAGAGACGGGGTTTCACCGTGTTAGCCAGGATGGTCTCGATCTCCTGACCTCGTGATCCGCCCGTCTCAGCCTCCCAAAGTGCTGGGATTACAGGCTTGAGCCACCGCGCCCGGCCAGATTCTTAAACTAAATATTAAAGTATGCGTTTGATCAGTGAAGTCTTATCAACCCGTTAATCTCCCCCTTTACTATAATCAGAGCTAGAGTTCTTTACAACCATTGTCATACAAGCGTGAACCTGAATCCTTTCTCCCGGCGCATTTTGTATCCATAGGAAAAAAATATAAATACACTAAAACAAATTTCCCCAAACTTTTCTTGCTTCTTTGGGTTCCAGAAGTATCAAAAGACTGGGGTGTAATTGAAATGAGCCCTGAGTGATTTGTTGCTAATGTCTTTTTAAGAAACCCATGGAAATCACAGTGACTTAAAATGAAACTCATGAATCTATTTTAAAGTTCACATAAATCTGAGATTTGAAGTTAAACTTGAAGGTCACAGAAAACATAAGAACTGGAAACCCTGGGGTTTCTTAGTGTGTTAGCTATTCTGATTCTGTAGTTTCTGTGATCAGGCCAACTTCTTTTGGAGCATTGCATTATGAAAGGACAGCTAGTCTGTCAGTCAACTTCTGCATACATTAGTAACATCTTAAAAATTCTTTAAGAAGTGATGGGTGAACATTTTGTGGCTTTTCATCCCTGATATATACCTTTTTCTTTTTTGGTTTCTAAATACTGACTATTATGCATTCAGGGTTTGAAAGAATATTTTCATTAAGCAGAGACTTCTTCACTCTGGTACAGGATATTGCCTTGTTCTACCATGAACATTACCCTTCCTAGCACTCCAGTCTTCTACCAGGTCCTTCTGCTGGGCACCCTCTTGGTATCATGCTCTCTTGTGGAGCATCCTGGCTCCTGGGAACCTGTCAGGGAACCTCCAGGCTGCACTGAATGTGCTCACCCATACTCTTCAACTAGGAACTTCCAAACTGATTCCTTGGAGTCCTGGTGATGATAAACCTACATGGCCACCCATGGCAAAGTGAAATAAAACATTTCTGCCCTGTTGGTTACAGTGTTTGGAAAATATCACATAGCATGGCTGCAGCCAGATATATGCTAGGGTTTTAAAAGAAATTATTATTTCAGTTTCATCCCTCTCACCACTCCTCTTGTCGAGTCAGGAGACACTGTGAATGGCAGATGTCATTCAGAAGTCTAAGTGTTGTGAATGGACCAACTCATAATCCTTTGTTCTGTTAGTGCTTAAGGTCACATTCCCCCTAGGAGCCTCTTATTAATAATTGCTACTACAAATAGATTTTTGTGACTCATATCTCATTCATCTATTCCACAAATGGAGGTTTTGTTCTATTATATTTCTATTATATTTATTTATTTTTGTTGTTCTTGTTGTACTGTTTTCATTGGTTCCAATTTCACTTAACATGAGTCTTTTATTCCCAATAAATAATCTTGGCTTTTTTTTTTTTTTTTTCCTGAAATGTTCTCACTCTGTTGCCTAGGCTGCAGTGCAGTGACATGATCACTGCAGCCTCAACCTCCCCGGTTCAAGCAATCCTCCCACCTCAGCCTCCTGAGTAGCACACCACCATGCCCAGCTAATTTTTTGTTGTGTATGTATTTTTTTGTAAAGACTGAGTTTTGCCCTGTTGCCCAGGCTGGTCTCAAACTTCTGGGCTCAAGTGATCTGCTTGCCTCAGCCTCCCAAAGTGCTGAGATTCCAGGTGTACATCACTGTGCGCAGCCTATTCTTGGCTTTGATTACACAAAACTCGACAGCTTACAAGACATGTCCATGTATATCAGTTCAGTGGTGAACTGAATTTGGATTCCCTCGTGGACAGCTCCTCAACCTCTACTTCAAGGCGTTTATGGAAGGCTGGGCCAACTATCTGCTAGACATTATGAGTTATATATCCCACTAAGACACAAATCTGGACACTTCCCCACTTTGCCACATTAATACTAGGTATAAAGGTTATGAATTATTACCTGATTTTTACAGTTGAGTACACTTGGCCTTAAAGAGTTTACAGAAGTTGCTCAGGGCCTCACATTCAGTGAGAGGTAGTATAGATTCCAAAGCGAGACCATATCTACTGCATCTTGTTTTTCCATTAAATCTGTGGTATGGCATAACAATGTAGCATTTCCTGGAGAAAACTCTTATAGAAAGTGGTAGGAGAAATGATCTCTATCCTCTTTGTTTACTCTCTCATTCATCAGGAAGTGATTATGTGATATTTTATAGATTTTTATTCATGGTTACTGGCTTGTAGCTCCCACAGCCTTGGTTATAATGTTGTGGTCCTTTAGCCTTCAGAAGCAGGTCTCAGGAAACAGCACGTCTTTCTCTGACCTTCTTCTGCCCTCCTTTCACCCGCCCAAGGCAGGACTCTATCTGACTGTCATCATTACATCTGAGTCTATCATTCCAAAGAGAATCCTGGCCCATACCCCAGAGAAAGGCATGCTGCACATGCTGCACAGAGGGGCCAAGAAGAATCTGAACACACAGGCCTCACTGGGTTTAGATCATACCCTTTTTGTCCAATCAAATTTCTACATGGTTGTCAATTATGGACAACAAATAAAATCTTTGTAAAAGGCCTAAAGGACAGGGTTCAGAGAGCTTCTGGAGAGCTGAGTACATGGAGGTTCCTAGACACACCCAGTGATATGGTTTTGCTGTGTCCCCGCCCAAATCTCATCTTGAACTGTAGCTCTCATAATCCCATGTCATGGGAGGGACTTGCTGGAAGGTAATTGAATCATGGGGGCGGGTTTTTCCCATGTTGTTCTCATGATAGTGAGTAAGTCTCATGAGATCTGATGGCTTTATAAGGGGCAGTTCCCCTACACACACGCTCTTGCCTGCCGCCATGTAAGACATGACTTTGCTCCTCCTTTGCCTTCCATTATGATTGTGAGGCCTCCCCAGCCACATGAAACTGTGAGTCCATTAAAACTCTTTTTCTTTACACAAATTACCCAGTCTCAGGTAGGTATGTCTTTATTAGCAGTGTGAGAACAGACCCAGGAAGGACATAAGAGCTCTGTACCCCTTGCCCCATACCTTACCTTATGTATTTCTTCATCTGTATCCTTTGTGATATCCTTTATAATAAAGCAATAAACATAAAACAAGTGTTACCTTGAGTTTTGTGAGTTGCTCTAGCAAGTTAGTTGAACCCAAAGAGGGGTCACAGGAACCCCAACTTGTAGCCAGTCAGAGGTTCTGGAGGCCCAAACTTGTGACTGAAGTGTCTGAAGGCAGGAGGCAGTTTTGGGGACTGAGCCCTCAACCTGTGGGATCTGACAATATCTCTAAGTAGGTAGGGTCAGAACTGCATTGGAAGACACCCAGCTGGTATCTACTGCAGAACTGATTGCTTTCTTGCTGGTGGGGAGAAATAACCCATATTTTGTGGTCACAGATGTCTTCTGTGTTGATGGTTGTTGTTCTTTTGGCAAGAGAGCAGAGGAAAAATGGTTTGAGAGTTTTTTCCAACAGAGTCACATTCAAATTCTCCAGATTGAAGAATCACTGGGAAACTAGACTTCTTTGCTTTTCTTCCAGCTTCTCACAGAGAAGTTTGTTTCTTTGTTTTACTGTTAAGAAAATAGTTGTTTTCACATAACTTTTTAGTTTGTTTGAAACCTGTTGGCACCGCATTTTAAAGTGCCATCTAAAAGTGTTCAGTCATAATGAGAGAGAAACTTTTCTTAGACTTATAGAATGTGGGATTTAAGAAACACATACTCCACTTCCCCATTTCATGCTTTAATCTCACCAACCACTAGACTGGCATGCTCTCCTAGAGACACAACAGACCACTCTCCATAGCCTAAAACAAGCTACTGTATCTTCACAGCATTTCCCATTGTACCAAACTTGTTCCCTTGTTGAGCACAAAGCTTTTGATCCTAACTGAGCCTTCCAAGAGGATATGAAAATGTCTCCCATTTCTCCCACACAGAGAGCATTCAGAAACGCTCATGACCCTTCCAATACAATAAAAATAAACCTTATTTCTTTCTTATTTTTAATTTTATGGACCACTTAAAAATCGTGTTCGAAATGCCCTCTGAGGTAAGGGAAATTAATTGTTTACAGGAAAGGAAGATGAGGTTCAGCTAAAATAAAGGAAAAATCAAGATTCTTCTGGCTCATTTGTTGGGACTCTTTTCTCCAAACCTCCCTCCATTTCTAGGTGAACTGTTCCCATTTTTTGTCAGTTGTTCCTCCTATAAGCCTGTGTCAATGTCCACTCAACATCTCAGGCCCTGTCCCAGCTTATGATAATGTTCACAGTGCTCAGGACTGAAATTAGGGACCACAGCTATTTTTGATCAGTACAGATGGATTATGCTCTCCAAGAAAGACTGTGCTGATAAACTTACAATTGCTCAAGTAAGATCAGTGCGGAAACCATGTAAGGTGAAAAAAAAAAAACCTCAGCAGAACACTATAGAGGGCTACGTTAAAGGAATTTTCTAAGGATGAAATTGTTACATAGTAAAAAATATTATTTCAACCATTTTCTTTTGCATGCATTGTTTTCCATCCTACCTTACAAAGGTATTCATGCCCATTATATTTCCATTTCCCAAAGTTCCCAAACCATTCAGAAGATAGAATTGTAGGAGTCTCTCATGTGTATCCCCATTTCCATTGCCATCACCCTAGTTGGGTCCTTGATGCCTATCCTGGCTGTTTGAAATATCCTCCTTATTGTTCATAATCACTCTCATTACTCCCTCTTGCAGATTCATAATCCACATTGCTTCCAGGGTTATCGTTTTTAAGCCTAAAGGGACTATGTTAGTCAGGGTTCTCTAGAGGGACAGAATGAATAGGATAGATGTATATATAAAGGGGAGTTTATTCAGGAGTTTTAACTCACATGATCACAAGATCCCACAACAGGCCAGCTGCAAGCTGAGGAGCAAGGAAGCCAGTCAGAGTCCAAAGCTGAAAACTTGGAATCCAGTGTCTGAGGGTAGGAAGCATCCATCATGTGAGAAAGATATAGGCTGGGAGGCTAAGTCAGTCTGGTTAATTCACAGTCTTCGGCCTGCTTTATTCTGGCCACACTGGCAGCTGATTAGATTGTGCCCACCCAGGTTGAAGGTGGGTCTGCCTTTTCCAGTCCAGTGACTTAAATGCTAATCTCCTTTGGCAACCCCTTCACAGACACACCCAGAAACAATACTTTGCATCATTCAGTCCAATCAAGTTGACACTCAGTATTAACCATCACAGGAACTAAGTTTATTTCTTACCCAAAACTTTCCAATAGTCTCCCATTATGTGAAAAATAACATACAGCTTCTCAGGCTTCCAACTCAACTTTTACGATTTTCCCCAAACTCCCAAAAGACCTTCACTAATACATTCTTAATTCTATGAGACTAGAAACGGTACTTGCTGTTCTCCAATGACAGCTTGTGTATTTCCTGCTTCTGTGTCCTGAAGCACACTGGTCTTCCCGTCTTTCTAGGATTCTAATTGCTTCTTAGCTACCTTCCAGAATCTTCCCGTTTTTCAAAGGCTTATTAACATCTAACCTCCTCTGAAAAGCCTTTCTGTGGTCTTCATTTTTCTTAACTTCTTTTCAACTCTATTATACATTTATCAGAGTCCACTACTATTAATTATTTATGTATTTGGCTTGCCTGATACACTGCAATTCCTGGAGAAGAACATTCACTGCACCTTGAAGGGTTTTATGGATTGAATTGAATTCCAACTGATGTTAGCATATTCACATATTTATTTATTCATCATGCATTTCCTCAGCATATGTTTATTGAATGACTACTACATGCCAACTGAGAGAATTCCAAGCCTAGTAGGCAAGATCGGCACAAATACTTCTAAGTAGAATTCAATGTAGAAGAATGACACAATCGAGATACAGCAAAGAGCTGGTGATCTGCCATACCTCAGCTTTATGTTGTGCTTCTTCAGTGCCCTTTTTATTCTTTCTGCTTCTATTTCTCTTGATGGTGAGGTTTTGGTCTCTTGCAGGCTCTATCTGAACTGTTATTGGAAAGTCATATAAAACATGATGTCATCCAGTACTGTTTCATTCTTGTCACAGTGTTCTAGTCCTAGTTTTCTTTTCCTTTTTGTCTATAATAATAATTATGAATTCCTTCAGCATTTTCTGCCTTTTTTTGCTTGCTTCAGAGTTAAAGAAAGTCTAGTAGTTTTCTTCCTCCTAAAGGTCAACAAACAAGACATTAGAATTTTAAGTTTCTTTTCTGTTATTAATAATAAGTGAGGTCAGAGAGAAAAAGTGTTAATACAAGAAGAAAATGCAAAGATCCGGTGACTCTTACAAAGGTCATTAAATCTTAGCCTTTGATTCATAGTTCCTGGACTTCTGCTGGGAGAATATTTAATTGCATAAAACGCTTTTGTTCTAATGGATATTTATTTTTATTATGGTAAAATACACATAACTTTTCAGTGAATGGTTTTGTGGCATTAAGTACATTTACATTGTTGTGAACCCTCACCACCATCCCTTTCTAGAACTTTTTCTTTCCCAAGTGAAGATCTATACCTACTAAAAACTAACTCCACATTCCCCCCTTCCTATCCCACACTTTCCAACACCTAGAAACCACCATTCTACTTTCTGTCTCTGAATTTGACTACTTTAGTTATTTTGGACAAGTAGAATCATGCAATATTTGTCTTTTTGTGTGACTGGCTTATTTCACGTAAAATAATATCCTCAAGATTCACCCAGGTTGTAGTGTGTGTCAAGTTTTTTTTCTTTTTCAGGCTGAAAAATATTCCCTATATTTATACAGCACATTTTGCTTACCCATTCATCTATTAATGGACATTTAGCTTTCTTCTACTTTTTTGCTATTGTGAATTATGCTGCTGTAAACACGAGTGCATAAATATCTGAGTCCTTGCTTTCAGTTCTTTTGGGTATATATCCAGAAATAGAATTCCTGGATTGTATGGTAATTATAGGTTTAATGTTTTTAAGGAATCACCATCCCTTTTTTCAAGTGCATACATCATTTATATTTTCATCAGCAATGCACATGAATTCAAATTCCTCCACACCTTTGCCAACACTTAGTTTTCTTTCTCTTTCTTTTTAAGATAACCATCCTAACAAGTATAGAGTGTTCTCTCATTGTGTCACCATGGATATTTCTGATGGTGACACTCACCAAATCTTATTCCTTCTTCAGACTTTTACTTTTTTTTATGGAAGAGCATGTTAACACTTTCCTCTATGAAGTCTTATTTTCCCAGAATGTCGTTGTAAAGGGTCATGTAAGGAAAAATAGTAGATACTTTTTATGGAAAGAAATTTATTTAGATTTGTGAAAGCTCCATACTGATGATAACCATCACAGTGGGCCCCTTCCCCCTCAGCAAGGTCTCCATAGGAAATTTCCTCATACCTCTATCATCACATTTGACATCAGCTCAGACATGGACCTACCCAGCAGCAATAATCCATCTATTTTCATCCAATCATTCATCAATTCATCCCTCCATGCATTCATTCAACAATTAATTATTGTACACCTATGTTCTGTTTAAACCTAGCAATTCTTTCTAGTCTTTTTATTATTTACGATAACTAAGGAAGTATATTAATGAAATACTTTGGCTATTTCCTTCTCATTGAGTATCCAGGCTAGTTCTCTGGACATCTTTTCTGGGCAAGATAAAGAGACAAATCACGGTGCTTTTTAGAAATGAAATGTTCACCTCATCTATGGCTCACATAGGCATTTCAAAGTGGGACCTAATGCTTTTAGAAACTATATTTACACAGCATAAAATAGGAACTCGTATTCCACTTAGAGTAAAAACTATCCATGCCTTTCTTACTTGGTAAATAACATATTGTGAGTTAAGGATGCCTAATAGACACTAAATAATGTAATACATGAGAAAGGAAACTATGATTGGCAAGTCCAATTACCTGGGTCTTGCAATATGTTTTTTTAATTGACCTTCATATCGTTACAGTAATGATTTTTGTTTTTCTCATTCTTTTCTTCTTTTTGAATAAGAAGAAACAAGATTGACAATGAGAATTGTCACATGCAGCATTTTGTTGTTGTTGTTGTTGTTAGATGTCAGAGTTATAACTAAATAAAAATTGAAGTAATTTTGCATCAAATGTTTCCCAGATAAATCCAGGGATTTCCACCACACTTTGTTCTTAGGAAATCATCACCATATTTCATTGTAGAAGTATTTCCATGTGTAATTAATTTAAATATAACATAAAAGAAACAGAATCAAGATGAAACAGACAATAATCTTCCACTCAAACATATTCAACCACAAACCAAAGTCATATTTTGGATTGTGTCCTCATTTTGATGATCACAGGATTTATCTTATTTGTGGTTTACTTGGGCTATTTTCAATGCCTGGAGAGACACGATGTACACTGTAGAATAATGCAATAAAATAATTGAGCATATTTTCCTCATCTCTGGGAATATTTATACTTGTACACACACAGTTACATTAAAAGGGCTAGAATGCAGCAAGCTCAGCTGTAAGTTATTACCATGATGGTGCTGGCGTGCTAGGGCTGCTGTCACACTGAGATGCAAACTGGGTGTTCCAGTGGGATGGATTATCCTAGAGTCCGCTAAGAAGTCAATGCATCTCATGGAGAGAAAATCTGTTGGGCTTAAAAGAAAAATGCCTGTGGAAGAACACAAACTAACATCTAATCCTTTGCCAGCAGAAGTTTTTAAGGGTAGTGAAAAATTAGTGACAGACAGAAATGTTCTTCTGAGTCTAGAATCAGAACAAATCCAGCTGTGGTCATTCTACTGGATCTCAGCAAAACAAACTTGGTTGCTTACATTTGTTCTGACCTCTTACAGAAGAAAAGATTCAAAATCGGGTACTTTCAACTGAGAAAACTTGGTTAAATGAAACGAAATAAGTTTAGATACAGGATGTTAGCTTGAGGCACGTACAATATGATTTGAGAGTCAGAGTTTGGAATCAGGAGCCTCAAATCAGACCAGATGATTTTTAAGACGACACTAGCAACTCAAAAATGCAAATAAGAATCAGGAATAGGACCCCATAGACTTTTAGGGGGAGTCAGGACATTCTCAATGCACTGGTTTCTATTCAAGTTATCAATTGACCCTGACACTAAATAGGAGTGTTTTGTGCTATATTTGCCTTATGGCAAACAGGCTTGAGCTGATTTTGTTCTCTATGAGAAGTGGCTATGAGTTTTCATCAAGAGTGCAAAGGAAAAAGTTAGTTTGAGGGAAATAATCAAAAGACCAAGTTCTGAATTCTAGAACATTGGTCTGATCTAGAGTCAGAAGACCAAAGTCTGATTTCTAGTTTCTTCACTTACCAGGGTTATTTTGGAAATGTCATTTCATCTCCCCTAGTTTTCTTTTTCCTGAGAAAATGAGAATGTTTTCTGTCATCTTCATCTGAGGACAATGTGCAAATGTTTGGTAAACTCTTGTCAAGGATTATCATTATTTTAAAACTGAATTCCTTTCTCAGTGATAATTAAGTAAACTATGAGAAAAATAGTTCTTAATATGAGAACTATGTAAAACTTTTTTTGTGTACAGTTGAGTTGGAAGTGTGTTTTGGAGGACTCAATGTCTGGTGGTTGTAACTGGTTTGTTTCCAACATATGATACACTCATGTGCTAGGTTTATGTATTAGGGTAGTGCTAACCACCATACCACATAAAAAGCTAAAATTGCATTTCTTTAATACAATAGGAGTGTATTTCTTGCACATATAAAATAGGTATTCTTGATTGGTGGGCTGTTCTTCAAGTGGTGATTCAAGAACTTGGGTTTTTTGTTGTTGTTGTTGTTTGCTTTACTATCTTTAACACATAGCTTCCTACGTAGCTATGTATACAAGCCACTGGATAGAGAAGGAACCTAGTGTATATGGTGTGGAAGGCTGTTTATGAGCCAGCTCTGGAAGTGGCACACATCCCTTCTGTTTAATTTCATTGGCTGGAACTCAGGCTCACAACCATGTCTCTTTGCAAGGAAGGCTAGAGAAGACGCTTGATTTTTGTGCCTGAGGAGAAGATGAAATGGGATTAGTAAGCAGCCAGCTAGCATCTGCTAAAATTTTGGGTCAGAACAACAACTCATGAAGTATCTGGACTGTAATACAGGTAAATTGATTATTTTAAATGAAGCATCAGTTAATGAGAATAAAAAGACCAGGCTTTTCACGAATCCCCAGAGGGCATTCAGGAACGCCGTGTTCAGCAGTAGTGGATATGCGTATGCTTGTGTGAGGCATCGGCAGAGCGTAATCCCAATTCAGGTGTAATGTTTTCCCTTTTGTCTTCTCATAGGAGCTGACTAAGTTGGCTTGGCTGTACATAGGAGGAAGACCCTGATCCCTAGTGCTCAACACAAAAACGCTTCAATAATCCCCTGAGATTGTTTTACCTTGCAACACTCTCTGGAAAATTGTTGTTCCAGGAATGTAATGAAAAGATCTGTAAGAGAGTACAGCCCCTGTTGATTGACTTGTCTTGGTAAGCTTTCCTAGTTCTTTTGGAAAAAAAAAAATGTGAACCATACAACCATTTATATGTGGACAGCAATCTCCTGGTCTAGCTTTCAAGCAGAAGGGATTTCATGGTCAAGGGCTAGCCTCAGAAAATAAGCCTTGTTAATGAATATATAATTCTATAGTTCCTGAAGGTATGTGCATATAAGAACTCATGATGTGAAAGGACCATGAACTGAGGGAAACTGACCCATTGGGTTGATGGTGGGCACAAGAATGAAAGGCATTCAGCCATTGAATTACAAGCACCTCCAAGTACCACATAATTGCATTTCAACCAGGATTTTTATAAACAAATATAACAATGTTGACTTTGGATTTGTTAGCTTCAGGCTCCCACAGATTTTTATTCCTCATGACTATTTTATTTTATTTTTCAAAAGAAAAGAAACCCCCATATATGTGGTCAGAGAATAAGTCTATGCACTGGGAACTTTTCACATAAATTTACTACTCATGCTCAGTGAATGACCTTCACTTAGCAGCAGTATGTAAACCTTGGAAAAAATTGAAGCCAACATAAAATTATCCAAAAATTCCAGATTTCTAGCTCCATGGCCCCTATAAGAAATTCTGAATCAGTAAGTATGGGATCTGGGAATGTGAATTTTAATACAAACCTCATACAAAATAATTCCTTCTACTTTGGGAAATACAGATTTGGTGATTTAATATCAGTTGCTCATGTTTGTGTAAAGTATACACAAAGAGCTTTCTGTATCTCTTAACATGACAAACTATCACATGATTATCATCGTCAAGTGAATATTTGCTCCTATTTTTTATTTTAGGAAGTCAGCAAGGGTACAATAGATTTGAATCAAACAGGTAATATAACTTGTGGGCATTGTAAGAGATGTGCTGATATCACTCCAGCTATTTAGCATCTACTATTTTCCACTAAAGTGTACTGCACCAGACACTTCATATTCATGTCTCAAAAAAACCAAGAGAGGTGGCTATCATTGAGTCAATCTTATAGTTGAGAAAACTGCAATACAAAGGGGTTAAATTGTATTTCCATTGGCATTGCAATAAAGGAATACCTGAGACTGGGTAATTAATAAAGAAAAAAGGTTTAATTGGCTCAGGGTCCTGCAGGGTGTACAGGAAGTGTGATGCCAGCATCTGCTTTTGATGAGGACTCAGGAAGCTTACAATCATTGCAGAGGGCAAAGGGGAGCAGGCATATCACATGTTGAGAGTGGGAGAATGGGAGGGGTGAAGTCCCAAACCTTTAAGCAACTAGATCTCACTTGAACTTAATGAGCAATAACTCACTCATCACCAAAGGAATGGGGCTAGGCCATTCATGAGTGATCCACTCCCACAATCCAACCACCTCCCGCCAGGCCCCACCTGTAACACTGGGACTCCCATTTCATTCCTCCCTGGCCCCTCAAATCTCATGTCTTTCTCACATTTCAAAATACAATCATGCCTTCACAAAAGTCCCCTGAGATCTTAACTCATTCCAGTATTAACTCAAAAGTCCCAATTCCCTGGTTCCAATTCCAAAGTCTCACCTGGAGATAAGTTCCTTCCACATATGAGCCTGTGAGATAAAAAACAAGTTATTTATTCCCAAAAGACAATGGTGGAACTGGCATTGGGTGTACATTTCCATTCTAAAAGGGAGAAATTGGCCAGAAGAAAAGGGGTACAGGCCTCATGCAAGTCTGAACCCATCAGGGCAGTCATTAAATATTAAAACTCCAAAATAACCCCCTTAGACTCCATCTCCCATATCTTGGGCACACTGGTGCAAGGGCTGGGCTCCCGAGGCATTGGGAGCTTCATCCCTGTGGCCTTGCAGGGTATACCCTCTGCGGCTGGTCTCATGGGCTGGAGTTGGGTGCCTGCAGATTTTCTAGGCTCAGGATGCAAGCTGCCAGTGAATCTATCATTTTGGGGTCTGGAGGGCAGTAGATCCCCTTCCCAGAGCTCCACTAGGCAGTGCCCTTGTGGGAACTCTGTGTGTGGGCGCTAACTCATTTCCCCTTGACATTGCCTTAGTAGTTTCTCTGTGCGGGCCTGCCCCTGTTGCAGACTTCTACCTGGGCACCCAGGCTTTTCCATACATCCTGTGAAATCTAGGGAGAATCTGCCAAGCCTCCTTCACACTTACGTTCTGTGTGCCCACAGACTTAACATCACGTGGAAACCACCAAGGCTTGTGGTGGTTTGCACTCTCCAAAGCAGCAGCTTGAGCTGTACTTGGGAGCACTTTGAGCCAGGCTGGAGCCAGAGCAGCCCAGATGCTGGGAGCAGTGTCTTGTCTTCACAAGCAACAGAGCCCTGTGTTTGAGCCCTGAAATCATTCTTTCCTTCTAGACCTCTGGCCCTGGGATGGGAGGGGCTATTTCCAAGATCTCTGTAGTGCTCCCAAGAACTTCCTCCCATTGCCTTGGCTAATAGCACTTTGTTCCTTTTAGTCATGCTAATCTCTCTAGCAAGTGGTTGCTTTACACCTTACTTGAATTTCTCTTTTAAAATGCTTATTTTTGTTCTCTGCCACATGGCCAGATTGTGAATTTTCTAAACTTTTATGCTCTGTTTCCCTTTTAAATAAAAGCTCCAACTTTAAGTCATTTTTTTTTTACTTCATTGTCTAATCGTAGACTGTTAGAAGCAGCCATGCCACATCTTGAAAGATTTGCTGCTTAGAAATTTCTTCTGCCAGATACCCCAGGTCATTACTCCTAAGTTCAAACTTCCACAGATCCCTAGGTCATACACACAATGCAGCCAAGTGTTTTGCTAAGGTATAGCATGGGTAAACTTTACAGTGAAGGTCATCAGCTTGGCCTTCACTGTCCAAATTCCCATCAGCATTTCGGTCACAACCACTTAACAAGTCTCTAAGAAGTGATAAACTTCCCTTATCTTCCTGTCTTCTTTTGAGCTCTTCAAACTCTTCCAACCTTTTCTCATTACCCAGTTCAAAATCTGCTTCCACATTTTCAGGTATCTTTATAGCAATATCCCACTTCTCGGTATGAATTTTCTGTATTAGTGTATGCGTGCTGCTGCAAAGGAGTATTTGAAACTGGGTAATTTAAAAAGAAGTTTAATTGGCTCAGGATTCTGCAGAGCACATAGGAACCATGGTGCCAGCATGCTTCTAGTAAGAGGCTCAGGAAGCTTACAATCATGGCAGAAAGTGAACAGGGAGCAGATGCATTCCATGGTGAGAGTAGGAGCAAGAGAGTGAGGAATGAGGAGGTCCCAGGCTTTTAAACAGCCAGATCTCTTGTGAAGTAACTGAGCAAAAACTCACTTATTACCAAGGGGATGATGTTAAATGATTTATGAGTGATCTGCCCTCATAACCCAGTCACCTCCCACTGGGACCTCCCTCCAGCATTGGGAATCACATTTCAACATAAGATTTGGAAGGGACAAACCTCCAAACTATATCACTTGCTAAAGTTTGATAGTAAGTGGCAGAGTCTAGATTTGTATCCTACTGTTTGATTCTGGTTCTCTGCCTTTTCATTTGCTCTAGATCAAACCAGAGCTTCTGGCTGGGATACTGGTATCTCGAGTGAGTCATGGCAGGAGATACATGCTGGAGCTGAGGACGTAGTAGAGACAGCAGAAAAGGTAGGAGACAGCAAGAGGAGAGCAGCCTACAGATGAGAAGACAAGTAATTTACCCTGAAGTTCTGGGACTGCTATAGGTCACAGGAAAAATCCTTCTGAGAGATTTTGATTTTAGGTTTTGATTGTACTTCTGTTTCTATGAATGATAGAAGAAGAAGCCTATGAAGTATACATTTTCATAGTATTTTATAGATGAGAATCAGTGTTTTTAAGCTATTAACTGAGTCACCTAATTAGTTAATGAAAGAGTTGGGATTACAACCCAAGTGTGTTTGATCTCAGAGACCATGCTTTCTAATTCACAAATACTCTTTCCCTAGTAGAATCCATACCAGTGTTTTCCAAACTTGTTTATTCTGTGAGATAAACAAAAGTAAAATTAGAGTACGATTTGCAATAAAAGTAGTTGTTGGTGGTGAATTAGAGGCAAGAGTCAGAAAGACCATGTAATTGAATATGTGAAGCAACAGGGGTTTTTGCTAATGGACTGTGTTCTTGTGAAGGTAAGGAAAGAGAAAATAATGAGGACTAAGAAACGGATAAGGCAAGGAAAAAACAATAATGGAAGCCAAAACGAAGTGAAAGGAAAAACAGACCATTTGTTATATTTTGCTTTATTACCACCACCATTCTTAGGCATCAGAACATTTTTAAAAAATCATGGCAGTAACTTCTTGAAGTAATATTGATAAAACTTGCTTCCAAATATTTATATATTTGTAAATAAAAAGCATAATCAGAATTCAGTGGTCCCTTTTTAATGTCACAAGTAGTGCAATGTTAACAAGCTAGACTGCACGATATCCTGTTTAAGTGTGTGTCTGTGCATGAGTGGGGCAGGGACGGGATCTTTGTGGTGTCATATTTACCTATCAGTATGAATGTAGGAAGTAAATTCTGAATTGAGAAAATCATCATATTGCAACTGTATCTAATTTATGTGAATTAATAATAAGGGCATAAATCTTACTACTTATTCTAGTTCATAAGGAGCTGGTGAAGCAGTCCTTTATAATGAAATAATTACTTTTTCAAGGCAGGAAGATAGTAGTAATTTGATAGGTGAATGATTTCCCAATATATAAAAATCAAATCCAAGGGAATTTCTAAAGCCAAATACATATTATTTTTGATTTTTGTACCACTTCAGATAATTTGTATCCATAGCCTTTAAGCAGAATTTTAAAAATCAAAAGTTGACGGTAAGAAGATCTCCAGGGATAGGATTTAATGTGATTTTTGTCTGCACATTGTTATTTTCTGATTGTTCTACAATTAACACAGGTTAGTAAACAAATTAAAGGAGATAATTGTTGATAAACAGATAGAGCCAATTCTCAAATTCTGAATAAGCCTAATTCATTGGCAAATATGTTGATTGTAGATAAGACCACGTTTTTAGATAAAGATGACAATTTAAATTCTGTTTTGATTTGAGGTCAGCTCACAAAGACCTCTGAAACTTTCATTTAGTTTAGCTTCAGCACTGATAAGAGAAACTGAAATTTACTGTCTTCTCTCTTATTATGTGATGCTTAAGACAGGAAAAAGAAAGAGCTCCCTTAACTCTTCTTGGACTTAAAAAAAAAAAAAATAGCTTCACTGAACTTTAATTGACACGCAGTAAACTGCACAAGCTTAAAATGTGCAATTTAACAAGTTTGACTTATCTTGTAATAAGTTCTAACGAAAAATTTGAATTAAGCCAAAGCTATTCTCGTGTTCTATTTCCTTATACTGTCCCCTCTACCATGCACATTGCAAAACATGTTTGTTAGAATGTGGATAAAATAGACTGTGGAGACTAGTCTCAAAAATGACAATTACTGGTGATTTAGTGTCTATGAGAAAAATATATTCTAAATTCTTAGACATTGATTTACAAAATTATTTTTAACACAGCTTACTTGGGAAATGAAGACTAGCCAGCATTCACCAGTGTTGATAATCATCGTAACTGGTACATTTGGTCTTCTCACTTATTCTGAATATCACATATATTCTCTTCTATCTTTCTATATCAAATGTCCAATAAAGCCCAATTACCTGATGTCATATGAAAGCAGCTTGTGGAAGGTGGGACTATTGGAGATGCTGTACCCCTGCTAGGAAGTGGCTCTGGAAAATGTTTCATTTAATATCCAATGAGATTGAGTTGGAGCTAACGTCTGAGTGGTAGATGTAAACTAAAGCTGAGCTTTCTATGTTCTGCTCAGCCCTTTGATCTTTTGAGCTTTGCTACCGCTCTTCTTTACCTCCCTATTACTGCCTCCTGCCCGGAGGCCTCCTCTTCTTTTCTAACCCAGACTATAAAATTCTACCTCATAGTGAATTTTTCAAGGCAGTTACAGTGCAGCTTTCCTCCTTGGAGTCCACTCTGCATTATTGCTATTAGAAGAAGGAGAAACCTGCAGGGATGTGCAAAAGTTAGACTGAGAAATAAAACATATTGGTGGTCTTCCACCAGATCATGAGCACACTCATATCCATCTTACAGTCCTGGTTTTGCTTTTATGCAGTGGAACTATCACCCACTGCTTCTATATTAAACTTTTCAGATTTTCAACCTACAAGTCTTTTCATGCTAAGAAATGGCATTTCTTAAAAGAAAAAAAGAAAGAAAAGAATGTCTGGAAATTGGTTCTACAACGAAGTTACAAATGAGAGAATTGATAATTCAGTCTTACGCTGCTTCTTGAAATATGATGGTTTCTTTTTTTGATAGAAGATGTCTTTCATATGTAAGCAGCACAAAAAATCTTATAATTTTATCTTATTCAAAATTCTTATAATTTTAATCCCATTATAATATACTATCTAAGCAATTACGGTCATTATTATGTTGATAAAATTTTATTCTCAATCATTATTAAATGCAATTGTGAGATTAGAGCTGATGCATTTGATAGTTTCGTCTCTTTATTGTGAATTTCTGTGTCCCTTTTGCCCCTGCAAGATTTTGGTGAAAGATAAGACTTGAATGCCAAACCTCGTGTTGCAGATACTTTGTACATATTTCCACCTTTGATCTTTGCAGCAACTTTGTGAACTAAGTATCATGACTCTAAGTTTACAGATTAGAACACTGATACCCAAGGAGTTAGAGAATTTGTTTAACTGCACATGGTTGAGCCTGAGATTTGCTTACACCTGGGCCTGCTGGGCACCCCTCACTATCTTAAGACAAAGTACCACAATTTAGGTAAGGGCCAGGACTTTCTTCTAGGTGCGTTACTCACATTGCTCTCTCAGCTAAGGCTCCTTGCTTTTCATTCACATCGTGTCTGGGGTATAAACCATCCAATGAAAGATGACCCCTTCTGTCTCTCCCCATTAAAAAAGCATCGTCCTGAGTTGTAAATGAATGTTTCTTTCCCATTTCATGGTCACTGGTATCTTTTTGCCCTCCTGTTCTCAGTTTTACTTTTAGGCCTGAAGCATTCGGTAGGTTCATTGCTGAACATGGGCAGTTTCACTATTTTTCTGTTCCATAAGGAAAACCAAGAAGTCTGTGTTCTTTTATTTTATTATTTTATTTTATGTTTGTGAGACAGGATCTCACCTGGTTGCCCAGGCTGGAGTACAGTGGGGCGATCACAGTTTACTAGAGCTTTGACCTCCTGGGCTCAGGCAAGTCACCTCACCTCCCACCTCAGAATCCTGAGTAGCTGGGACTGCAGGTGTGCGCCACCATGCCAGGCTATTTTTTTTTCTTTTTTTGAGATGGAGTCTCGCTCTGTCGCCCAGGATGGAGTGCAGTGGCGCGATCTCGGCTCACTACAAACTCCGCCTCCCAGGTTCACGCCATTCTCCTGCCTCAGCTTCCTGAGTAGCTGGGACTACAGGTGCCCATCACCATGCCCAGCTAATTTTTTTGTATTTTTAGTAGAGACGGGGTTTCACCGTGTTAGCCAGAATGGTCTCGATCTCCTGACCTCGTAATCCGCCCACCTCGGCCTCTCAAAGTGCTGGGATTACAGGCGTGAGCCGCCACACCTGGTCCCCTAATTTGTTTTTAATTATTGTTTTGTAGAGATGGAGTCTCACTAAGTTGCCCAGGCTTGTGTTCTTTCAGTGCCAGGCTTTATTCCATTTGCTTCCACAGCTCAGCAAGTTAGAGATGAATGAAAGAGCATATGAGGAAAGGGCTGAAATCAGGGTCCAAAGCCTCATTTGGCAGAGGGTCATGATACGTCTATTTAACTTACTTGACTTCAACCGTACACATCAGCGAAGACATAGTAAGAAAGTTAGGGGAGTGGAATAATTCCAGTGATGCTGGTGGGTGATGGTATGCCCTGGAGGGACGGTGCTTTATGGAATGTAAATCCTTGACCTTTCAAAATGGCCTCATTTCCTGTTACCTCTCATTGAGCATCCCCACATTTGGACAGGGATGCTGGGGTTTTCAGATATGTTTCCTATTCAACATGGTACCTAAATGCCAACCAGCAACATCACAGAATTCTCTGCGGAGGAGGCAGAAGTTGATTCCAGCGGTAAGAGAAACAAATAGCAGCGGCAGCAACATCCAAGACAACACCAGCCAAATAACGTGCACAGTGCATCCGTGCATTCTATTTTATGGATAATATAGATTTTTCCATGGTAATTTTAATTAATTACAATTTTTGCAATACATGCTAACTTTAGGATAGAAACTCTTTTAAGTTGAAATGTTGGTTTTTTTTGTTTGTTTGTTTTCTTAGAAAGCAAGTTTATTAAGAAAGAAAAGGAAATTAAGAATTTCCTTTGTCTGGCTACTCAACAGACAAAGCAGCCAAAATGTAGTCTTTATTATTATTATATATGTTTTGAGACAGAGTCTCACTCTGTCACCCAGGCTGGAGTGCAGTGGCGCAATCTCACCCTCCTGCCAGGGTGAGGAGGAGGGTGAGACCAACCTCACCCTCCCAGGTTCAAGCGATTCTCTTGCCTTAACCTCCTGAGTAGCTGGGATTACAGGCATGCGCCACCACACCTGGCTAATTTTTATATTTTTAGTAGAGATGGGGTTTCACCATGTTGGCCAGGCTGATCTCAAATTCCTGACCTCCAATGATCCACCTGCCTCGCCCTCCGAAAGTGCTGAGATTACAGACATGAGCCACTGCACCCAGCCAAAATGTAGTTTTATTTCGCTATTTATTAGAGGACTTTGGTCACATCACTAGATCTTTGAGCTACGCTTTATTTGAAATATTCACAGTTAGCAGTAATGCCCAAATGTCTGTGTCTTTCAGAGGTTTTGAATATTTAATAAGAAAAATATATGTGCATATTTTAAGTACTTAAACATTTCAGTTATATAATAATAATTTCTAAGAGAGTGTAAAGCATTGGTATCCTTTTGAAATTCCCTGATTCCATGATGAGCTAAAAAACGTTGTAAGGTTTTGAATAAATTTTAAAAAACATTTTCAGTCATTGTAATGTGTGTATGTGTATACCTATATCTATATCCCTATATGTTTGAATTTTGAAAAAGGTTAAAATGACTTCAAATATATGAATTAAGGTTTGGGTTAATTTTATTTTGCCTGATTAAGTTTACTTATCCCCATGGCAAACTGGCATCTGAATTGTCATCCGGCAGGTGTGTTCCACACTTTTCACTTGTCTGTGTGTGTGTGTGAGTGCACAGACCTTCAAGAGCACTCACAAGTGTAACTGCAAGTTTGCCTCTGAGTGCACAGACCTGAAATCTTAATATGCTACTTTTTTCCCTCCATAAACAATACAAAGAAGTTGACAGGTCTGAAAGGGGCTTATGTGAAAAGATAATTAAGAGCTTTAGAGAGTGTCAAGAGTCAATAGCTCAGCACTGTCAGCACTCCGGAGAGTTACAGGCTATAATTAGATGGCATGGAGGTGTAAGGCATGCTTGGCAGTTGATTCCTGCATGATCTCCAGGGGAAAAACAAAGAGCAGCCTCCATGAGATCTCAGGCAAAGTGGAAAACAGACGTGCTGGAGTCAAACCTCTCAAGCGTCTGCTGTTCTCCCAGGTTGCAGCGTTTGGTGAAGAGCTTTTTTTGCCTTTTGATTGGCATCTGCACGGGCCGACTGGCCTGTGTTCATCATTCCCACAACCCCCTTGGTTTTGGGGAGCAGACCTTCCTTCCGCTTTGTGAATTAGAGGTCATTTCTGTGGAGTCTATGAGTACAGCCTGCCCCATGTTCCTGTACTCACTTTGGACTCTGAAAAGTTCAAGTTTATATGAAACAGAGCTAGGTGATCCCTGATAAAAGACCATTTTGCAAAGAGATCTATCTGGAAAAGTCCAGAAGAGTCTCTCCCTATGTAAACTTGAATAGACAAAAAGCATGTGCAGAACTAGATTAAGATGCCCAAAACACTGAAAACAGTATAGAAAATAACCAATCATATGATGTCAAATTTTAAAAATCTAAATAGTAAAATATGTATAAATAAGTCAAATAGTGTTCTAATTTTTTCCAGATATGTGTGTGTATGTGTATATATATGTGGGCCTTCAAAATGTACATGGAAAGTGCATATTATGAAAAAATCTGTGCATAAATTCCAATTTTTTGCACCAAAATAAACTCATACTAACTTGTTACAACATGTCTGAACAGAATCTAGTTTGAGACACTAAGAAGGATAAAACATCAGTGTAAAAAGAGCGCGTGCCAGAGCAACATGAATTCTGCCAAAATTGAAGCAAGAACAAACATCAAATTTATGGTAAAGCTTGGGTGGAAGAATGCTGAAATCGCTGATGTTTTATGAAGTTTATGGAGACAAGGCTTTAATGAAATCAATAGTTCACAAATGGATAACTTGTTATAAGAAGGGAAAAGATGATGTTGAACATGACATTCACATTAATTTGCCAGAAAAAAATTAATCTTGTTTGTGTTCTTAGTTTTTTTTTTTTTTTTTTTTTTTTTTTTGGCGATCAGGTCTTACTCACTCACCCAGACTGGAGTGCAGTGGCATGATCATGGCTCACTTCAGCCTCAACCTCCTTGGCTCAAGAGATCCTCCCACCTAAGTCTCCCAAGTAGCTGAGACTATAGTTGCATACCACCGCAACCAGCTAATTTAAAAAAAAAAAAAAATTCATAGAGACAAGGTCTCGCTATGTTGCCCAGGCTGGTTTTGAACTCTTGGGCTCAAGCAATCCTTCTGCCGTGGCCTCCCAAAGTGCTGAGATTACAGGCATGAGCCACTGTGCCCACCCTTGTTTGTGAACTAATTGAACAAGATGGGTGACTAACAGCAGAAACAATAGTCAGCACTACAAATATCTCAGTTAGTTTGGCTTACACATTTCTAACAGAAAAATTAAAGTTGAGGAAACTTTGGACTCAACTGTACCCAGATCAGCTGCAGATAAGAGCAGAAATTTTAGTGGAAATTTTAAACAAGTACAATCAAGATCCTGAAGCATTTCTCTGAAGAATTGTAAGGAGATGAAGTGTGGCTTTACCAGTATAATCCTGAAGACAAAACAGAATCAAAACAATGGCTACCAAGAGGTGGAAAGTGGTCCAGTCAAAGCAAAAGCAGACCAGTCAAGGACAAAGGTCATGGCAACAGTTTTCTGGGATGCTCAAGCCATTTTGCTTGTTGACTTTATGGAAAGTCAAAGAATGATAAGACGTGCTTATTATGAGACTGCTTTGGGGAAGTTAACCAAAGCTTTAGCAGAAAAATGCCCAGGAAAGCTTCACTAGGGAGTCTTCCACCATGAAAATGCCCTTCTCATTCCTCTTATAAACAGGGGCAATTTTGTGAGCGTTTCAACGGGAAAGCATTAGGCTTTAGTCTGCTATAAGACTATGAGCTTTGGCGTCTTCTGGTTTTATTGTGTTGTTGTTTCTTAAAAGTTTTTTTTAAAGGGCACCCACTTTTCTTTCATTAATAATGTAAAAAAGGTTGCATTGACATGATTAAATTCCCAAGACCCTCAGATCTTCAGAGATGGACTAAACAGCTGACATCATTGCATACCGAAATGTCTTGAACTTGACAGAGTTCATGTTGAGAAATAAGGTTTATATTTTTTATTTTTACCTTTTAATTCATTTTTTCCACAAACTTTTTGACATCTCCTCGTATGTATCATATTCCCCATTCCCCTACACACACACACACAGAGAGAGCATATATGTAAATATATATATGTTTATATATATATTATATATATATATATATAAAACTTTTTCACAGATGTTGGTGCTTTAGTGGTTTTCTTTGGCTTGTGCTTTAGATATACTCGGCCTTTTCATTTGCTCTCCTAGCTCTGGTGTGTGTTTTTCAGTTAGATGCAAAATATACCTTGATTTTACTGGTGAACCATCACCTCCATCGATTCCAAAGCACTGTCCATATTGCCGAGTCAAAATGCAAGTTTCTAGGTAAATACTGCTGGTCAAAATTTGATCTTAAAAGTTTCTCATTATATAGAAGCTTTAATTGAAAAACAGCACTTAATTGGAAAAAATTGCTATTTAATCAGTAATATTTAAGTAAAATGTGCGAACGTAATGTCACAAATTGAATAAATACAAAGAAAATATACATGTGACAAAAATTAGCTTGAAATAAACCTGTATGCCCTTAAAACATAACTATTTTTAAAATGATTGAAAATGTATTTCTTGCCTCCAAGAAATCTGACTGTGATCAAAGAATAATCCCACACAGATCTGCTAATTTTTAACATTTCCTTCAAATCTTTGTGGAATAAAAAGTTATAAAATATTACAGATGAAGTTGAAGTCCTCAATAGTTTCATTACCGTCTCTCATTCCAAAGACAATTACTTTAATAAATTTTAAATAATTTACATACATTTTAATCTCTATGTCTGGACAATATATTGTTACTGTGTCTTGAAAGTTATTTATAAATGGTGTCAAATAAAATATGCCATTCTGTAATTTGTCTTACTTTAGTTAATGCTATGCTTTTTGAGATTTAGCCATGTTTATATGTATCTGTTTCATTTCTTTCAGCTACTACATATTGTTCCATTTTGTTTCTTTGTTATCCTGTTGATTAAAAAGTAGGTAGTTTCTAATTTTTCTCTTTAACAAATAGAATTTGTATGAACATTCATGCATGTCTGTATATGGGGGTGAGTTTCCTCATGTAGTTGTAGAATTTGAATTACACCCATTTTGGCAAATTTTTCATGTTCACGTAACACTTTGGGTTTTTTGGCTCCCAAAGAAAAGTAGATAAGTAAAAATCATCTGATAATGTGAATAGATGTGATTAATACACAATACCTGAATTCAAATCTGTTGAAGTTAAACATTGTATCGCTGAAGTAGTTTTCCGTATTTTATCATTCCACTGGGTTACTTTTTGGAGTGATACATTTAATAAATGAATCTCAGCCATCTTTATCGTATTTCTAGAACTCAGAAACCACTTAAACCTGTAGACATTTAAGATTGCAGTGCTGCAAGTCCAGGTGCCAGGGTTCTTCTTTAAACTAATCCTAGAATCCAATGACCCCGGATTATGTGGCTTTCACCTCGACAGGCAAGAACATCAAGGAAACTTTTTTTTTAAGCTTGTTTTTTTTGTTTTGTTTTGTTTTTGTTTTTAGGAAAGGAAAGGCAGTGAAAATGAACTCAGGCCCATTTAGAAAGGAAGCAAACATATTAACAATGGATAGCATTTACTAGCTTTTGTGACCCTCTTCTCCTGCTCCCACTCAGACTTGGAAGAAAAAGTACATTAAGCTTTGCACCTGTCTCTAAGAGCTGTTTGTCATCACTTACTCGTTCCTCATTTTCTTTCATTGAAAGCTAACAATAAGTGTGATCAGACAGCTGAACTCAAGTGTAAGCATTAGATAGGCTGTGATTAGAGCAAGGTGAGTTGCTTTAGGCCAAGATCTTCTAACCCCCTTCTAGACGAAGCCTCTAGAAGCCATCTTTTTCTCCATAACCCCGGACAGCAAGTGACCTCAGGCCTTCATTGTATTTTATAAGGCTATTATATTACAGTCTGAATTGTAGTTTTAACCTGTAGTCCCACAAAGCTCCCCTCCGAATCTACTTTCCATACTCTCCCCACACTCATTCTTCTGATACTCAGATCAAATCATTAAATCTGATACTCAGATTTAATGCTTAGAAACACTCTGTGATGCTCCACTTTCTTCACACCAGTCACTCTAGGTAAAGTTTAAAGTCTTCAAAATGGAGATTGAGAGCATCCACAATTCAGTCCAAATTAACTTTCCAGGCTCATCGTCATTGATTCTTATTAACTAGTGTTCTCCCAGGACACTCACTGGGTCTCAAATACGCCCTCATCTTCTGTAGCTCTTTGCCTTTGATATAACTATGACTGACAATCTTCAAATGGCAACATCTTCATGAAATCTTATGCAATAGCAGTTTATATCTTCCTTTCTTGAAGATATTCATTTTTATGAATAAAGATTTAATAAAACACAGCCACATATTTTTTTTTTTTTTTTGACTGGTTCTCACTGTGTCACCCAGGCTAGAGTGCAGTGGTGCAATTATGCCTCACTGCAGCCTTAAACTCCCAAGGCTCTGGTGACCTTCCTGCCTCAGCACCCCCGAGTAGCTGGGACAACAGGCACATCCCACCACACCCAGATAATTTTTGTATTTTTAGTAGAGATGAGGTTTTGCCATGTTGCCCAGGCTGGTCTCAAACTCCTGGGCTCAAGTGATCTACCCACCCCGGCCTCCCAAAGTGCTGGGATTACAAGCATGAGCCACCGCACCAGAACAACGGCCAGGTAGTCCTTTACGTATCGCTTATGGATGCTTTCTCTATATGGCAGAGTTAAGTAGCTATGATAGAGACTGTATGACCCACAAAGCCTAAATATTTACTATAAGGCACTTTCCACAGAAAATTTTCTGACCAAATGAATGAAAATGGGCTGTGTAGCAGGGAGAGGCACGATCAGAGAGCAGCATAAAATGTTTCTAAAAATATTTAGTTATTACTCACATTTGTCATTTCAGGAGACTTTCCCTGTCTTTCATCTCCATCCACATGAAGATAGGAATATATGCAGTTATTGTCAGCTTTCTTGTCTTTATTGATGGTGAATGATAATAGTGATCAGTCCAAGATAACTTGAACTGATATTTGGGATATGTAGCCATCCACCCATCCATCTGTTCATCCATCCATCCATCCATCCGTGTATATATATATACATACACACAGAGACATACATATATGCACATGTATATGACATATATCATTTTTAATTTTAGACTCTTTTTGGAAAATGCTCAGAAATAAAGAAAACATGATTACCCCCTAATCACATGATTCAAAATTTTAAAAATCACAGGAATAGTTTAACCTGGTTGCTTTTCAGAATTCAGTCAAGAAATTTGAGATTTGTGTACATATATTCATTACTGGCTGAATATTCAAGAGTGACCTGCATATAATTGCAAGATAACAATATTATAATTCCATTAGAAAGAGTCGTACTTATTACAGGCTAACTTGTGTTTGTCCTGAAACTCCACCACCTGATGAATATGCAATTAACCTACTTATTACCACAGAAAACATCTCCTTAGAAATACAACACATCCACATAATTTTTAATCTGATCTTCAAAGGTTTTCTGTGGGAAAAAAAAAAATTTTTCCCAATAAGATATATTATTGGAAACACAAGTCTACGTAGCCAATTTGCTACATCATCTGATTTATTTTAATTAGAGGTTAGCTGCTGAATGCGATTACAGTTATAATTATTACAATACCAGTCATCCACACTTCCATTAGCATTCCACTTGATAGTTAGCAATAAGCAGAAATAAAATATTAGGACTTTTAAGAGAAGAGATTACCAATTAGTACAATTCTCCACTGGCACAAGATAATTATTAATTATGATCATCACGGTAATTATTCACCAAGCTAAATTTCACAGGGCTACCTGTGTGCAGATTCTCTCTGTACTGCATTCTGACATCAGCAGACTTCTTATCTGCTATGGAAATCCTGAAGCAATATTTGTATTAAATACACAGTTGACTGCACACCAAATGGAAAGGCAGCTGCGAAGGTACAGGATGAATCTCCATTTCATTAAAGGATCTCCTCTCTTTGTAGGGCATTGCAAGGGCTCTATGTAAAAGCGTAAAACTTCAGAAAAGCATCACTAGTCACATATATGTTTTCTCATCACATATGATAAAACTGTATCAAAACTAGCCCTCTCATTGTCAGCTCTTGCATTCTCCTGATATTGCCATTCATATCAACACCAATACTATTTATAAATAAAACAACTACAAATAAAATTTAGGAATTGTTGATCACTCAAGGACTAATATTATGTAAATAAGTTAGAAAAATATCTACAGGCATCATGGTTTTCAAATTACATCTACATCACCACTGACGTACTAAAATATAAAGTCATTATTCAGAAGTATGTTAATTCTTACGCATAAATACACTTTATATAAAACCACTAGGCTGGGCGTGGTGGCTCTCACCTGTAATCCCAGTACTTTGGGAAGCTGACATGAGAGGACTGCTTGAGCCCAGGAGTTTGAGAACAGCTTGGGAAACACAGGGAGACCTCGTCTCTACAAAAATTACAAAAAGTTACCTGGGCATGGTGGCAGTGGCCTGTGGTCCCAGCTACTTGGGAGGCTGAGGCAGGAAGACCACTTGAGCCCAGCAGGTCAAGGCTGCAGTGAGCTGTGATTGGGCCACTTTACTTCCACCTGGGTGACAGAATGAGATCCAGTCTCAAAAACAAAAAACAAGAAACAAAAAAAATCCACCATATTCTGCTCCAGTTTTTTGTATCTGAAGTGAAAGAAGTTTCAGAAGGTTCAAGGGAAATAAACACCAAATGCAATGGAGAAAGCAAGACAATTTGCTGGAGTGGACAGCACTAAATTGGGAATCAGATGAGTCAATACTAGTCTTGACTCTGAATTGACATGGTTACTTTCTTGAGGTAAGTTATTAAACTTCTCAGAGCCTCAGGTTCTTTATTTGCACTTGGGGACAATACCTCTTCTGCCCTTCTTGGGAGGCTATTAGTCGAGTCAGATGAGATGCTACACAAAATAATTTTTATAAGCTATAAAGTGTTGTTCAAATATAAGGCAATGTTTAATAATTCAAACAAAATCACATTTAACTTAGACTGTTGAATGTTTCTTGAAAAAATAATTTTAGAGTGTCATATAGCCCAAGTTTATGTTTTTACTCAGTAGACAGGAGGGAAATGTCTAGAACTGTCAAAAATGGAATTAAGGTAATAGGATATTAGAGTTTCTTCAATCTCTGGATTAGGAATTGTTGACACAAAGTATAAAGCAAGGTTTTGTTGGCTTGTTTTTTGTATATTTAATAGGAAAAGGCAGATAGCTGATGTTTTGAAAAGGAAGAGCATTTGGGCCACTCTAATTCCAGAAGTGGGAGATAGAAGAGAACAACCCCTGGGAAGCCTTTTCAGGGTCAAGACCATCTGCATTAGTCACCAGGATGCACTTCTTTGCTGTGGTGACTGCACCAACCAATGTGCTGCTGATTCTAAAGAGAGGAAAAATACATTTCAAATGACTTTTTTTTTCATTGCTGTTCATGTTTGCTGCCAATGTTTGCCTCCATGCTTGAAAATATGAGCAAAGATTTGTTATTTGGAAGAGCTCTATTTCTCATGTTCAAATAGCTCCTGCTCTAATGGGGACTGAGAAGAGATGGGGGACAGCCACTATCCAGTGGACATATTTGCTCAACAAGACAAAAAATGCCTAAGAGTAAAAGCAAAGCAATTTGTAATGTGGTGTTTGTTATCGCCTACCTATATTTCTTGAGTTGGATCAGAAACAAAGGCAGACAGATATGGTTCAAATTGTCTTTGGGCATTTATCATTTTGTGTCCGAAAAGCCCAACTTACGTAAATACCAGTGCTATTAAAGATTTATAGGTGCAACAGTCATTTTCTTGGTAATTTAATTCTGTTACAAGTTAAAAAAAACTAACATCTATTATAGGCCAAATTTCTGAAATATCTGTCAGGAACAAAATATATATATGAATTTTTTTGCCCTATGAACTGATTATTTTTAGCAGCTTTTATGAGCATAATAATAGTAATTTAAGCAGTTAATTTACCAAAAATCATTTTATTCCAAAACCTGAAAGCCCCCAAATCAAAGGGTTCTCTTTGTCTAAAAAGTTAAATCAAAATAAATGTTTCTAGTTAGTTTTAAGAGGAGAAATTAAGGTTTCTTAATGCTCAAATATTTAGCAAGCTCTCAAGAAGGTGTAGGGGGAAGCAATCTGCCTGTCATAGGAGAGAAAAAAAAATTAAAGAGCAGAATTTTAAAATTGTACCTCTTGACACCAATAAATAACAAGAGAGAGCTAGTACCATTCTTTAACAGGCGTGCATACAATACAATAAGCAAATCTGACTCATCTGCCAGCTTGATTGCTTTGTTTAGAATTCCACTGTCAGAGGTAAGGTGGGGGTGAGGGGATTTATGTAAATTAGGCCCTTCCAAGCTGGAAGAAAGTTGGATTATTTAAAAAAAAAAAAAAAAAAAACTTTTCCAAGTTTAGAAAGTTAGAAGTGTTTTTGTTCCCACACTCTTCTGAATAGCAGTGACTTGAAGTTCTCAGAATCAGGTTAAAAATATGATCTGGAAACCATGGCTATGAATTTCCACAGATTTCTCAAAGCTTTGAAGGCAACTGTGATCCATATCTTCCTGGCTTTCTGGTATTACCATGTGTGAGTGCTGGGAAAGGAGGGTGGATTTTTGGATGTGATATTTAGTTTCCTGTTTCTAAAATGGGATGAGTGTAATCAATCAGATTAATCTAAGAAATAAACAGCCGTTTGTCTGAAGGTTTTGTAAGATGATGAAACTGCAATTTGTTTATATTCAGTTGGAATTCATAGGAAGGTGCTCCTGGAAATCGCTGTCTAGTACTCTAACATTGTGGGTACTTCTGTTTCGTTTTGTTTTAGAGAATATCACGGGGCTGGAGTCTAATTCTTAGACTCTGATTCCTTAACCTGATGATCCCCAGGGATCTGCACTAGAGAGATGAATTTAAGTCACTTAAAGCATTCTATAGATACAAGCTACACAATGTGTGTGCAGGGTGGGAATGTTGCAGAAAGGACACACATATAGCAAAGCATAAGTTCAGATCCGCACCAATTGTTGGAGTATTTGAGAGCACACTCTTCTTGAGGGGAGTTTGGTTTCAGGGCAATGGCTGTAGGCTCCAGTAGGTTGTCCATTTATGCATCACTGCGATGATCCTCCCTTCTAAGCTTCAATCTGATCAACAGCCATTCATGAGCTGATTGTGAGAATCCTCCAGCTCCCACAGTGATTGCCTTAGAGGAAAAAAAGAAGAAAGAGAGTGGACCTCCAAGACCCCATTCCCCTCTGGAAAAGCAGTAAGCCTAAAGGCTAGCAGCAGAGATCTGGACCCGTGGTTGGCAGGTGTTGTGGAGAGGAAGGGCACCTTTGACCCCTTTTGGTTTGGAGAATCTCTGCTGATCTCCCTCATCCCAGAGAAGTTAAGGGACACGGGACTCACTTTCCTTCTCTGTCTGAGGTGGAGCACGTGAACATTTGCCATTAAGGAGACCAATCTTGGCTGCCTCCTGTGGTCTTCATGACTTACCAGCTGGAACTTTATGAGCCTACAAGAATATAAATGTCTCCCAGAACCCACACATGTTCCAGTATTTAAAGTACTAGCAGCCTGAGTGAATTTATGTAATAACAAAATACCAAATTGTTATATATTTTCTTCATTATATTTTAACAGTTTATTATCATTTTATTATTTTTAAAATGCGGGAGTGAGGTGTAGCATGGCTATGCATAGAATTACCTGTTAGATGGTTACTCTACCATTAATTAATATTTTTCATTGAGAGCTTTGCATGATATAGCTTTAAGCAGAGAATTGGAGAGGATAATTCACCAACTGTTAATTTTTTGCTGTATTTGCTTATGTATATGTTTATCTCTATATATACATGTCTAGGTACATTTTTTCCGCACCATATGAAAGTAAGTGATAAACATAACATTACACTACATATTTCAATATATGTATATATGCTAAGGATAAAAACATTTATTTATCAAAACACAATTTTTTCACATATTAAAAATTATTAATTCACTAGTATCATTTAATACATAATCTTGCATAATTTTCATTTGCCTGAAGAAAAAATATTAAGTATAGCCACTTATTTTAAGCTCAGAAGCTAATCAATATTTACTCTTTGGGTTGATTATATTTGCCTTTAGTCTGTTTTAATCTAGAATATTATTCACTGAACTTTTAATCTGTGTATTTTTAATAACATTAACTTTTTAAAAACAGTCCAAGTGTCCAAGTAGGTTGCATTGCAGAGCATCCCACATGCTGTATTTGTGTTTCCTCATACTTAGATTTATGTAAAAGATTTCGGTAAGAACAATCTTCAGTTCTTATAAGTGTTTTGTACTGCTTTACAACCAGGGACTTTTAATGTCAGGTTGTTCCACTATTGATGTTGCCACATATTATCACTTGACTAAGGTGGTGACTCTCATATCTCTTTATTATAATGGTACATGATTACCTTTGTAATAGTAACTAATCAACTGGATGAAAATATCATTCTTCAAGAAAGCTTGTTTTTGAAAACCCTTCTCTATATTTTGATAAAATAAGCTGTAGAATCCTGCGAATTATAAGAAGTATAATGGTTATGTGAGGTGAGGAATAGGGACATGTCCTGATGTCATGTATTCTATTTATGTTCTGGGTTGTTTTACCATTTTATTATCTTAATAATCTTTAGGGGAAACTAATGTCAGAAAGATGGCTGAGTAAAAGTTTCCAGCATTTGCCTTCTCACAGAAACATTAATTTGAACAATCATCCTTGCAAAAAAAATACCTTCAGAATAATTAAAAGATCCATGAGAGAGATCACTGCGCCTGGAAGTGAACAAATAATAAAAGGCACATTGAGGAGAGTAGGAAGAACAGTTTCACATTACTCATGAGATTCCTCCCTCAAGCTTACACAGTGCAGTATTGAGAGAGATACCATCTGCATAAGGAAAGGAGAGTGAAGTGAGAATCTGACTTTACCATGGACCCCGGTGCCAGGCCTGCCTCAGTGAACCCCAGAGTCAGACTGGTCCTTGCAGACCCAGTTTCCGGGCCAGCCTCTGTGGACCTAGGTGCCAGGCCCATCAGCCCACTGACTGAGGAACCAGGCCATCCTACTCTCAGACTCCAGCAACAAGTCCATCATAGATCCTCCCAGCCAGTCTGCTCAAAATCTATAGGAGACAACTAGTGAAGGGCTTTCCCTGTAAAGACTGAAAAAGGTGTCTGCTTCTTTACATGCACAGATACCAGTGCAAGACCACAAGGATCACCAATAATCAAGAAAACATGACACAATCGAAGGAACAAAATAAAGCACCAGTAACTGACCTTAAAAACAAACTGCCTAGCTAAGAATTAAAAGTAATAATTTTTAAGAAGCTCATAAGCTACAAGAAAATACAAATAGACAATTAAATGTAATTTGAAAAATAATATATAAATAAAATTAGAAGTTCAAAAAAGAGAAACCATAAAAAAGAACCAAACAGAAATTCTGGAGCTGAATAACCAATCGTTGAACTAAACTTTCCAGAAGTTCAACTGCAGACTCAAGAAGAAGAGAATCAGTGAGCTTGAAGGCAGGCCATTTAAAATTACCTAGTCAGAGGGGAAAAAAGAATAAAAAACAGTGAAGAAATTCTATGGGACTTATAGGACACCATCAAGCAAACCAACATAGACACTATGGAATTTTCAAAAGTGCAGAAAAAAAAAGAGGAAAGAAAGCTTATTTTAAAACATAATGATAGAAAACTACCCAGGATTATAGAAGGAAATGAACACCCAAGTTGATAAAGTCAAAAGAACCTCAAATAAATGTATCATAAACAGATTTTCAATCAGAAACATTATAATCAAATTCTCAAAAATCGAAGACAGTGAGAATTTCAAAAGCATCAAAAGAACAGCAGCTCATCACACACAAAGGAACCTCTATAATACTATAAGTGAATTTCTCAGCAGAAACTACAGGACAGGAGAGAATAGGATGGGATATTCAAAGTGCTAAAGGAAAAAGAAATTGTCAACCAAGAATACTCCACCAAGCAAAATTTTCCTTCAGATATAAAGGAGAAATAAGGGCTTTCCAAGATAAAGAAAAGCTGAGGGAGTTCATTACCATGTGAACAATCTTATAAAAAATGCTAAATGGAGTTCTTTATATTGAAAGGAAAGAATGCTAACTAACAACATAAAAACATATTAAAAATACAAATCTCACTGTAAAGGTAAGGATATAGTAAAATTTAGAATGGTCTGATATTGTAATGATGGTATATAAATCACTTTAATGGTAGCATAAAAGTTGAAAAACCCAAAGAATAAAAAATAACTATAGCCACAATAGTTTCTAAATGGATACACAATATAAAAAGATATAACTTGTGACATCAATCACATAAAATGAGAAGGGAAGAAAAGTTGACATGTAGAGTTTTGTTTTGTTTTTTTAATGTAGTTGAAGTTCAGTTGTTATCAGCTTAAAATAGACTGCTATAACTATAAGGTGTTTTATGTAAGCCTCATGTTAACCACAAGGAAAAAGCCTGTATTCGATACATCAAACATGGAGAAAGGACTCAAAGCACACCACTACAAAAACACATCAAATCACAAAAGAAGACAGCAATAGGGGAAGAAAGAAACAAAGGAATGACAAAACAGTAAGAAAAAATTAACAAAGTAGCAATAGCACTTATGTCTCTATAATTACTTTAAGCAGCAAGTGAATTAAATTCTCCAAATAAAAGACAGTGGCTGAATAGATAAAAAGCAAGATATAACTATACTCTGCCTATAAAACCTACTTTACCTTTAAGAACATATTGACGAAAAAAGATACTCCATGAAAATGACAACCAAAACAGAGTGGAGGTGGCTTTACTAATATCAGAAAAAAATAAACTTTAAGTCAAAATTATCAAAAGAGACAAATAAGGTGATTATATAATGATGAAAGGATAGATCCATCAAGAGGATATAACAATTGTAAATATATTATGCACCCAACATCAGAGCACCCAAAGATATAAGAACTGAAGGGAGAAATGAACAGCAATATAATAGTAGTAGAAGACTTCAGTACCCAATTTTTAATAATACATAGATAATCTGACAGAAAATCAATAAGGTACAGCAGACTAGAACAATATTATGGACCAAATGTACGTAATGCACATATGTGGGACATTCCACCCAACAGCAGCGGAATGCACATTCTTTTCAATTGCACATGGACTATTCTTCCAGACAGATTATATCTTAGGTGGCAAGCAAGTTTTAATATATTTAAGAAGATTGAAATTATATCAAGTATCTTTTGCAAACAAAATGATATGAAACTAAAAACCAATAACAAAAGGAAAATTAGAAAATTTACAAATATGCAAAAATTAAACCTCACACACCTGAACAACCAGTGGGTCAAAGAGGAAATTACAAGAAAAAATTTAAAAATAAGTTCAACAAACAAAAAAAGAAGAGCAAAAATAGAAACACAGTCCACCAAATCTTATGGAGTGCAGAAAACTAAGTTTTGAGAGGGAAGTTTGTATTGATGATAAACAGTTACACTAAGAAAATAGAAAGATCTCAGATAAACAACTTAACTTTATACCTCAAAAAACTAAAAGCAAAAGGAACAAATTAAGCCTCAAATTACCAGAAGGAAGAAAATAATAGAGACTAGAAAAACAATTAAAAAGATTAATAAAACTGAGTTTTCTTTTGAAAAGAGAGAATATTCAAATAAAATATAATGGAAGAGGAGACATTGCAACTAATACCACAGTAATACAAAAATACAAAGTATTATAAGAGACTGCTATGAATAATTATATGCCAACAAATTGTATAGCCTAGAAGAAATGTATTAATTCTTGGGAGCGTAAAACCTACACAAATTGAATAATGAAGAAATAGAAAATCTGAACAGACCAATAATGAGTCAATAGATTGAATCAATAATAAAAAATCTCACAAGAATGAAAGTCCAGGACCTGATGGCTTCACTGGTGAATCTAGAAAACATTTAAAGAATAATAAATGCCAATTTTTCCCAAATTCTTCCAAAAAATTGAAGAGAAAAGAATACTTCCAAACTCATTTTATGAGGCAGCATTACCCTGAAGCCAAAGCCAGACAAGAACACCACAAGAGAAGAAACTTACAGGCAAGTATCCCTATGAGCATAGATGCAAAACTCCTCAACAAAATATAAGCAAATGAAATTTAAAGGATTATATACCATGATCAAGTGAAATTTAACCTCAGGATGCAAGGATGATTACACATATGCAAATCAATTCTTGTGACACACCACATTAGCAGAATAAAGTATAAAAATCGTATGATCATCTCAATAAATACAGAAAGGGCACTTGACAAACTCAACATTATATTCTATAATAAAAAAAACTCAACAAACTCTTTGTAGAAGACATGCACCTCAACATAATGAAGGCTTTGCATGACAAACCCAGTTAACATACTCATTGGTGAAAGTTGAAAGCTTTGCTTCTGAGATCAGGAACAAGACAAGGAAGCCTACTTTTGTCGTTTCTAGTCAATATAGTACTGAAAGTCTTAGGCGGAATAGTTAGGTAAGAAAAAGGCAAGAGTCATTCAAATAGGAAAGAAAGAAGTAAAATTGTGTCTTTTGCAAACAACATAATTTTATATATAGAAACCCTAAGGACACCACCAAAAATCTGTTAGAACTAGTAAGTGCATTCAGTAAAATTATAGGATACAAAACCAACATATGAAAATTAGCTGTGTTTTCATGCATTAAAAACAAACTATCCAAAAAATAAAGAAAACAATTCCATTTACAGTAGCATAAAAACACTTAGGAACAAATTTAACCAAGGAAGTGAAAGATCTGTATAATAAAAATCATAAAACATTGATGAAAAAATTGAAGAAGACATAAATAAATGTAAATATATCCAGTATCCAAGAATTGGAAGAATTAATATGGTTAAAACGTCCATACTATCCAAAGCAATCTACAGATTCAATGGAATCCATATCAAAATTTCAATGACATTTTCCAAAGAAATCGAAAAAAACCCTAAAATCTGTATGAAACTACAAACACCCCAAATACACAAAGAAATCTTGAGCAAAAAGGACAAAGCTAGAGGCAACACATACCTGATTTCAAAATATACTACAAAATTAAAATAAAATAGCATGGTATTAGCATAAAAGCAGTCATATAGACCAATGAAACAGAATAGAGAGCCCCGAAATAAACCCATGCATTTAGGGTCAGTTGATATTTGACAAAAGTGCCAAGAACATATTTTGGGGCAAGAGTACACTGCTCAATTAATGGTGCTGGGAAAACTGGATATCTGCATTAAAATAATGAACTGGAACACTTTCGTCATACCTATATATAAAAAATCAACTCAAAATGAATCAAATACTTGAATGTAGGACCTGAAACTAAAACTACTGGAAGAAAACCTGGAGAAAAGCTCCATGACATTGGTTTGGACAAACAGCTACTGGATATAACCTTAAAAGCACTTTCAAAAACAACTAAAAATAGACAAATTGAATTACATTGATACAAACAGGAGACAGGGAAATACTGGGTAGAAGATGGTGGTTCCCCAGCAAATGACCCACCCTCAAGCCTGATGGGCAAAGGGCCTGAATAGACATTTCTCTAACAAAGACATCCAAATGGCCAACAGATATGTGAAAAAATGCCCAACATTACTAATCATTGGGAAAATGCAAATCAAAACCACAGTGAGATACTGCCTCACACCTGTTAGGATGGCTATCATAAGAAAGACAAAAGATTCCAAGTAGTTGTGAGGGTGTGGAGAAAAGGGAAAAGGGAATCCCTAGAATATAAATTGAGGTAGCCATTATGGAAAACGATATGGAGGATCCTTAAAAAATTAAAAATACACCTAACCTTATAATTCAGCAATCTCACTTCTGGGTATATATTCAAAGTAAATGAAATCAGTATGCAAAAGAAATATCTGCACTCCCATGTTCATTGCAGCATTATTCATAATAGTCAACATACAGAATCAACCTTTGTGCCAGTCAATAGATGAATGGAAAATGCAAATGTGGTATGTATACAATAGAATATTATTCAGCCTCAAAAAAAGAAAGAAATCCTGTCATTTGTGACAACATGGAAGAACCTAGAGGACACTCAGCTAAGCAAAATAAGTCAGGCACAGAAAGACAAATACTGCATGGCCTCATTTATATGTAGAATCGAAAAGAGTAGAGCACATAGAAGAAAAGAGTAGAATGGTGGTTGTCAAGGACTGAGGGGTGGGGAAATAAGGAGATGTTGGTCAAAGGGTTTCAGTTATGCAGGATAAATAAGCTCTGGAGAGCTAATGTGTAGCATGGTGACTATAATTAATAATATTATATTGCATACTGGAAATTTGCTAAGAGAGTTAATCTTAAATGCTGTTACCACACCAAAAAAATGGTAACCATATTAGGTGATAGATATGTTAATTAGCTTAATAATGGTAATAATTTCACAATGTATACATATATCAAAACATCACATCAAATATATATGTAAAGTCCCCTGACTTTTGAAGACAGCTGTGCTAGATCTCTTGAGTTTATAAAACAAACCATGACATATCCATTCCCCAGTCATCCTGGGCCAATGAGTAGCTTCTGGTGGGGTATTATGAAAAGTTGCACTATAACCAGTCCCAACATAGCCGAAGACCTTAGTGTATAAAAGAAAATCATTTGACTCATTTTATTTTCTTTTTAGAAAATAATGTATCAACATCAAGGGAAGTAAAATAAATAATCCACATTTTTATGATCTAGTCTCAAAAGCACAAATGTTCTTATGTGCTCAGTGTCTTCATTATTAAGAAGGAATGTTTGGAGTTAGAAGAGCTGAGTGTGTGTGACAGTGAGCAAGTTTTGGGTTACTTTTACTACTATTTGCTTAAAAAACAGAAATAATGTTGGTTATATCATAGGGTAGTTACAAAAATTAAATGAGATAGTGTGCTTGATGGGCATAATATAGTGCTTCACTATGTCCTAGCAAATGTTCACTGAATTATTTTCATTTTTGTTTTCAAGACAGGGTCTCACCCTGTTGACCAGGCTGGAGTGCAGCAGCCCAATCACAGCTCACTGCAACCTCAAAGTGCTAGGTTCAAGCCATGCTCCTTCCTCAGCCTCTGGAGTATCTAGGAGCACAGGTGTGTGCCACCATGCCTGGGTAATTTTGTGCATGTGTAGAAATGGAGTTCTCACTATGTCCCCCAGGTTGGTCTTGAATGCCTGGCCTCAAGTAATCTTCCTGCCTCTCTCACCCAAAGGGTTAGGATATCAGGTGTGAGCCACCACACACGGTTTTTTTTTTTTCTAATATCAGAGTTTTTATTGTAAAAATACACCAATCTTTACAAAACTGGAAAGAGTGTGCATGCAATTTTAAGAAGATATTAATATTTTTCCTGTTTCAAATATAGGCTTCATTTTATTATAAGCAGTAAATTTGGCACTTTCCTTGTCTTAATTTGGCTTATTGAATAGCTAATGATTATTGTAAGACCAAATTTCAGAACAATCTGCATTGTAGTTTATCTAATTTGCACATGGCCACATGCACCGTTCTATGTTCCCATCTTCACAAGATTAATAATGCCTTGTTTTTAAAACACCTATGGAAATATCAGGAGTGATAATTCCATTTTAGAAAAAAATAAGCTATTAAGAGTGGCTAATTTTCTAAATAAATAGAAAATTGCCATTTACTTCTTAGAAAATACAACAAGGAGTCAAAACAAAGATGAACTGTGCAATTTAATATCCATGTTCAAAAAAGATTGGTATTTTGGATTCTTTGAATAGTGACTAGCCTTCCAAACAAAATAGTGTTTAGAGATTCTTGACAGTTTTGGAAATTTATATTCTAAGTGGCTTACAGTAAAAAATATGAATCCAGGGTATGTTTCATCTGAATTAATCTTTTGGAAGTGATGGCATGATATGCAGATGAGGGAGAAGATATAGGCAGAGGAGCCTGGGTTGCAGTGGTAGTGCTGCCACCATGGTTGCTGATTGAAAGATGAGGGAAACAAATGGGTCTTTCTTCCAGTGAACTTATGGGGCTGGGTGGAACAAAGAAAGAAGATTTTTTTTTCACCTTTCCCTCCTGTTTCACGTTCTTCTTTCTGACCTGCGCCCAAGGATATCAGTGATTAAATATATTAAGATACAGACATCAAGACTGACATCTCAACATTGTTATCTTCACCAGCAAGCAAAGCCAGATGACATCAGTGGTATGGCTACACCCAAAGCATGTGCATCTGTTATATCCTGGTGTCATCGGAAAGTGTCAGAACTGTGCAGCAGTTATTTATTGAAGCATTAGGGAAGAGGCATATGAGTTACTCCTACTATTATCTTGCAAATCGATTGCTTATGAAAACGTTGACAGCATGATCTGCATGTGTATCTGAATAATGCTAAAGAGGCTGCTGCTTTGAAAGTTCCAGAGGCATCCTCTGACTGCTACCGAGATATCCAAAGGAACACATGTGGGATATCAACATTATTAATAATGATTGTGACATTTTTAATCAAAATTTTTTACCTAACCCATGTACTTGTCAATTAATGGAGGAAATTCCATGTGTGGGAAATGTTAGGATTTCAGATTTTGTAGTAATATGGATAATTATTATGAATATGGTATCTTAGGACACATAGAAATGTATATGGTAATCACATTTGGAAGTAGCTGAGAAATTGTTCAAGGCACTGATCTAGTATCCCCTAAGTCAAGGGTAACTTGGAAAATTGAGTCTAGCTTTGAAAATCTTTTTGATTTTGTTGGTGCTGTGGAGTATGGGGCCTTGGTTCATATAGAAAACCACCAGCAGGTTAAGTAGTAAAATCTGGGGCATTATATCAACTGGCTTTTGCTAGATGAGAGTACCCCAAAACTTAAATGCTTAAGACAATAACAACTAATTATTTGGCTCATAATCTGTGGGTCAGAAGCTTGGGCTGGGCTTCACTGGGTGGTTTTTCTACTTTTGGGGTCAGCTCTATCACACGTCTATATTCAGCTGCTAGGTTAGCTGAGTTGGCTTCTGAGGATGGCCTTTACCTGTGACAGTTAACTCCTCTACACAGTATCTCATCCTCCAGCAGGGTAGGCCAGGTTTCTCACAAGGCAGATGAGCAAGTTTCCAAAACGTCAAGCAGACATGTATGAGACATGTTATGGGCTCGGCTTGAAAGAAGCACAACATCACTTTCTACCCCGTGTTATTCACCAGAGAGAATCACAAGTCCATCCCAGATTCAAGCAGTGTGAAACTAGACTGCACCTCAAAATGGAAAACACCACAAAGTTACGTTGTAAAGACTGTGGCTTAGGAAGGGAAATACTGTGGCCATTTTTATAGCCTATCAAATGCCTCCTTCAGGTGACTGAAGTTTAGTTTGGTCTGTGTTACCCAGGCTCTTTCATTTCTATTAAAAAGACAGCCAACCTTTTGGGCTAACTTTATTATTAGTGGTATTATTAGTTTTGAGTCAGTCTTGCTCTGTCACCCAAGCCGGAGTGCGATCTTGTGATTAAGTGTGATCTTGGCTTACTGCAGCCTGGACCTCCCATGCTTGGGTCATTCTCCCACCTCAGCTTCCCCAGTGGCTGGAACTACAAGTACGCACCACAATGCCCAGCTAAACTTTTTGTACTTTTTGTAGAGACAGGTTTTCGCCATGTTGTCCAGGCTGGTCTCAAATTCCTGGACTCAAGCAGTCTGCCTGCCTCAGCCTCACAAAGTGTGAGGATTACAGGTGTGGGCCACTGCACCCAGCCTACTTAACTTTATTCTAATGATCTCCCAGGAATGGGGAAATACTAGTGGTGTAATATTGATCTCTAACAAAATCATTAATGGGTGTAGAGGTCATGTCCTTTGAGGTAGTATAAAGCAGTTCCATGAGTCAGATACTTTGGACCAATCAAGAGTTTTAAGATGGATCCAGAAATTGGAAGGATCAAAAACAAATCGTTAAACTGTAGTTGAAGCCAGCTGGTGTTCTTGGGCAGTGGGGATGAGCTGAGCAAGTCGTAATATATTCAGAAATAAGAATTGGCCTGGATGTTGCCATGTATGATTCTCTTTGGAATCTGTACAAAATGATTCATGCTCATTTTTTATTTTTAATTTTGCCTGCAAGCTAGGTAAAATAAAAAGCAGTGAAATGTAATGTTTTGAAATAATCCCATAGTTTTCAAGTGCTCTTGAGCAATAGAAAGCAACAGGGCTCCATGTGCTTTTCTCCACAGACTTAATACTTATTGTTTATGTTGCCTAGAACAGTTTTCTTTAATTGATACTTGGCTTGATATCCTTTTAAATTAGTAAAAATTGGAGGCACTCATTAAATAAGAGATTAAAAGACATGGTAGACACAGCTAATTATTAAAGGCCCAAGAAGGGACAAGAAATGCATTTTATCGGAGGCTTTAGTGGATTGTTAAAGCAAATGAATGGTTTAGTGATAAACCAGTCAGAGTTAATCAATTGAGCAAAACTATAGGGAAGCTATTTGAGTTTAGATTTGAAGGGTTTATAAGTAATCATGGAGACTTACAGCTGCTCCCTACTTCTTTAATTTTAGACACTTGAGCTACTAATTGGTCAGGAAATTGGGTCTAAGCTCTAGAGTGGTGACGAGAGGAAGGCGGCTTAGGGGTCTTCATGGGGAAGGTCTGCATGGCTAATCATCAGCAGATCAGAGGCTAGAGTGAATTCTTTTGTGGCACATTGTGATTTAAAGACTGTCATCATTCTGGAAACAAAGCTCTGAGGAGGCCTATTTTCCACTTCTTCACTTCCTGAACCTCTCAACCTCTCAACTGCTCCCTTAACTTCCAAATAATGAGCAGTGTATTATTTTTGCCTGCTTACTAAGAGGGAATGTTGGTTGTTGACATAGCCACTGCTGGCCAGTGAGATTAGTAACATGATACAGAGATTTTCACCACTTAGAAGTCACTGGCTCAACATGGCTCAGATAGGTAATGACTTAAAGTTATTCTGACCTGACAGCTGTTTAGAGGCCCATTTGAAGTGAACTATTTCTCAGTTCGCTTCCAGACAGCGGACATGTTGCCGCTGTGGATTGCAAAATGTCATCTCTGTTGGAATCTTACATAGCAGTAAGGCTCAGTGTTGAGTCATCATCACCAAGGCTAAAATAACATGTTCCCTAGAATTAGGAACATTTGGCTGGCTTTTGTGTAAAGGTTTTGAGCCCTGTGGAAAAATAATATTGAGTTAGTTTCTCCCCAGAGTCAGAGTCACTCTACTTACAAGCTTAATACCATTAACTAGTTCAAGACACCAGGGCACCATTTAATGCATTACCAACAATCGACTAAACCTTCAAAGAAGATACATTTAATGTCCTGTCCTTGGGCCTTCAACAATTAGCCACATCTACCATGCTTTTTAATCATGTATTTAATGAACATCTCTGATTAGAAATAAGTGTCTGCCAGCCACCTAAGGAGTGATTTAGGCACTAGAAAAGATAGGGTTCAGAGGTTTTAAATCACCAAGGACTCAGTAATTTCCAGCTTCATAAAATTCATGTTGAAAATGCACATAGTTCAAAGAAAACAGCCTAAGCAGATTGCAACAGAAAGCGTGAGAGTAGAATGGGATGGCAATTAGGGAAATGGAATCCGACACATTAGTTAATAATAAAACTTTGTTTAAAAACTGCTTGCATTTAAAGTGGCTATGACAGAAGGACATACTCGAGCTGCAGAGTTTCTAGTCTTTGAGTGTAGCTCTTCTAATTGTGTGCCTGCATTTACATCAAGGACTCTAAAACACTTTTTGCGACATAACGTCTCTTTTCACTGTTTGGTGATTGCCATTATATCCAATGCATGTCTATTGTAAGAAACATAATAACTTGTTTCTGATTTTATATTAAACTTTGTGCTGATGCTAGTGCAAAGTATGCAAAGACTTTCACCTGTGCGGTTAATTTATTATGTTTAATCTTTCTAAATTATAATTAATCTTTCTAAATTATAATCTTTCAAATCTTATTATGTATCCTCTTTTATATATTCCTGTCATACCTTCACAGCTAATCTGTACTTCATTGGAAAGCAGTGCTCAATTTTTTCTCTTGCCTTTATACACCCTCACACTGCTTATCCACCCTCACACCTGGCACACACCCGGCACGCGTGCTGAGAATACGGTCAGTGGCTGATGAACGAATTTTTAAAGTCACTTTTGAACTCCTTTGGACATAGGATTAAATTACTGTCATGATTATTATTGCTATTTGCCACACAGCCCTAAGTTTAAGGCAGGAGCAAGAGACTATGATTCTTCTCAACCTCCACCCAACCTATTTATGGACACAAGGCATTGGTATAGAAAGTGTGTGCCCTGAGAGTTCCCAATGTGCCATGTTTCGGGAGTCTTCTGACTTCTTAAGGTTCTGAGAATTCATAAACTGGTATAAAAATTTTGTGAGCTTTGGGAGGCCGAGGCAGGTGGATCATTTGAGGTCAGGAGTTCGAGACCAGTCTGGCCAACATGGTGAAACCCTGTCTCTACTAAAACTACAACAATTAGCTGGGCGTGGTGGTACATGCCTGTAATCCTAGCTACTCAGGAGGCTGAGGCAGGAGAATTGCTTGAACCCAGGAGGTGGAGGTCGCAGTGAGCCAAGATCATGCCACTGCACTCTAGCCTGGGTGACAGAGTGAGACTCTGTCTCAAAAAAAAAAAAAGAAAAAAGAAAGAAAGAAGGAAGGAAGGAACGAAGGAAGGAAGGAAGGAAGGAAGGAAGGAAGGAAGGAAGGAAGGAAGGAAGGAAGGAAGGAAGGAAGGAAGGAAGAAAGAAAGAAAATTGTTAGCTAAACATTGTACAAAATGAGTGCTTTAATCAGAGACTCATCGAGAAGCCAAAGAAACGAGGATATGGAGACCTCATTTTAGCCATACTGCTTTCTGTAGGGAAGCAGATAATTTCCTCATTTATTTAGTTCCTTCTTAATTCAACACCTGTGTTGAAGAAGGGATTCTGTGCTGTGCTGAATGTGGAGTGCTGTATCTTTTGATGTCACCCTCATCTTATAATGCAATGGTGTTTAATGTATTTCTGTCTTTTATTACCTGTGTTAACAGGATGTTTTCAATTTTCTTTTCTCTGGACTTCTATTCATCTTTTTCTCTTCCCTCCCACCCACCAGAAATAAAATTCTAACATTAAGACTTCTCTCCATCCTTCAAAACTTTTCTCATACTTTATTTTCTTTGCAATACCTTTCTTCAGCTCTAATCAACAATTGTTCATTGACTTGCCTGTGTTCTAATAAAACTTTGGTTTTGGCTTTGCTGTTGTAAATGTATCATTGATTTGTAAATATGGGCTTCTTTTACTACATGAACTGTTGGGTGGCAAAAATGAAGTCTGTAATTGTGATTGTATCAATGCTTCCTTCTCTATTATCTTCCTTCCCAGTGCCAGGGATATATACAGAGTCACACACTACTCAATAAGCATTGTGAAATGCACTCAATTTGGGAAAAAAAATGAAGATTTTCTTTAAAAATTTCAGAGGAAACATGATTCAGTATTGATACCAAAATTATAGTTTGTTTTCCACTGAAAATAATCTCATAGCTAATGGGAAATTTTAATGTGATTATTGCAGATAAATTAACATAATATATAAAATGCCTCTAAGTGTAATACTATTCTAATAAATTTCACTGCAAAATTATATAATTAATATTGCCAGTTTTCAGGATGGTTAAGGAATAACAAAAATTGTAATGAACTTGTAATAATTTCATTAAGATGATGGCTTAGAAGCTACTCATATGATAAACTTATCATAAGATAGTTTTAGAGGATGAAAAACTAAACCCATTAAAAATAAACCTAGTAGAACAGGTAAGGAATTGCTATGTAGGAAAAAGGCCAAGAAATAGGGTGTTTTTGTTATCATTAAATTCACTCCTAAGTTGATAACTGTAATACATTGTTAGAAAAGCAATGCATGGAGTTGGCTTGCTTAATTGCCTCAAGTCTACACTATGTAGCATATCATTCATGAAGTGACTTTGGTGTCTTAATGACGTGCTGATGCTCAGTGTGTTCTCCTGGACCCCCAGCATTTGTATTCCCTGGGAGTTTGTTGGAAACACAGACTCTAGAGCACCTCTCCAGACATTTGCATCAGTAGCTTCATTTTAACAAAAGTCCCAGGTGATTCCCATGTACATCAAAACTGAGTAGCACTTTTTAATGTATGTCACTGAAATATGCATGACAATTATGGAAGATTAAGTCCATTTGAACAAATAATCAATTGTCATTGTCTTCCAACAAAGGAGAAAGACATACATATTTAACACAACAGCTTTCTGGATATCTTTTTCTAGGATAGCAGTATTTATCTGAAAATCAGTTTATATCTTCTGAAATTTATTGTGCAACTGCCAGAAGGGGGGAGAAAGGATTACCAAGTAGTCCAGTTAAAATAACAATTGTTTTCATTTCATTCTGTCAAGAAGTGACATTTTCAATCAAAAGTTTAAAAAAATAGGAACATTTATGGAAGCTTGCTAGCATCTTCAATTTAGGTATTATATTTTAGTCTGCCCATGCAGTATTTTCAGAGCAGGTACTTTAGACTTGTGATATGCATAGAAAATCCTGCTCATGGGGTAGACAAATGTACTGTATTATCAGGGAAACTTTCGGCGTTACATTTCACTTTGACTTCTGGGTGTTTTTGATTGACTGGTAAGGCTAAAACCTGAGGGAATGGTCCGCAGTTGGATCATGTTTTTCTTCTATTGTTGTAACTGTTAGTTCCATTCAGATTTTTTTTTTTTTTTGTATTCTAGGTTGTAAGTATTCCTGCAGTTTTCTAGACAAAAACCATGTAAGACATAATAAAAAACAATGTGTAGACTCAATAAAGAAACCTGGTAGAACCTACTTTCTTGCTTTCTTTCTTTCATTTTGCATTTTTTTTAAAAATGAGATTCTTTGTTGGAGAAATTCCCATGTGTTTTATTTGTCTCTATTGTGAAGCGAGGAGCAACATTAGGCAGTGTGATTCTAGGGCCTGTTAATGACGGTAAATACCAATTACTCAGCCCAAATGTAAAGATATTTGGCTTTAGAATTGTCAGAGTCAAACCAGTGATGTTAAACCTGTTTTATTCAGATTGTTATGAAACTACTTCCATTCCCTGCTGGCAGCTCAAACAGCTTTCTCTGGAAAGTCCTCCTGTTAAATACTTGTTTTCCTCCTCCTCCACCCAAACCTAAGTCAATCAAACACATGAAACTTCTTAGGTTCATCCCCTACTAATGTCCAAGTTCAACCCCATCTAATTGCAGTAATGGAGATTTACTTTTGAGCTATTCTGAGGGATGGTTTTATCTACTGGGCCACAGAGACCCTTTCATGCAGCAGAAAAATATAAATATCCCAATATGCCCTTTTCATTCTCCTTTCCTCCCAAGGCCCAGAGCATGAGATCAGATCAACTCAAATCTCTTAGAGATAGTGCTTTCTACTGGTAGTTATTATTTTGTTCATTTTAAAGTTACCTTAATTTTTTTTCTCTCCTTGTTGCACTAACAGCCTGAGGCATCGAGAAATACAAACCCATCCCAAAACACATCCAGACATTTGCTTGTCATGCCTTATGTTTGTATTTTTGACTGTTTGAAAATTAATTAAGAGATGTTGATTTCAAAGTGTTTTTTCTAAGTTTCTCAAATATTTAAACAATTTTTACACACTTTTTTTATTTCCCCTTTCTCTGTTTGTAATAAGATTAATTATGTGAGGTGCACCGCTGCTTATCCCCATGAAAGAAAATCTAAAACGAGGGATTTCAGCTTCAAGAAGGCTATTTTGTCCTGTTTCCGATGTTCTAAAGGGATTAATTTACCATATCGTATAGCCCTGGAAGACTGTGATAATTGAAAACATCCATATTCATTGCATGTTCAAAGGGATCTGTCTGACTTTGTAATGTAAAAAGTGCATTTTTAACCTGAACGGGGACCTGCATCTGCTATTGCTTAATCCTATTAGTCCAACAGTTCCAAAGCTTTAGTGTATAATCATTAGCTCGTGTTAATCCTGAGACATGCCTCCAGCTTCAGCCTGCCAGAAGGAATCCCTGCAGGGAAAATGTGGAGGTGCTGATAGCACAACACCAACTAATCTTATCTTAAATGCTAGCAGCAGCCTCTATCTGTGATAGCCAGGGAATTAAAAACAAATTTTTTATGGGTATTGGATAGCAGGGTGTTCCTAACCACATCCCCCACCCCCAGCCTCTCTCTCTCTCTCTCTCTCTCTCTCTCTCAGAGCTTTTTCCTTGCCCTACTTTCCCTAGATTCTTTGTTAGGGTGATGCTAGTGATGACAGAACAGAATGAATGGAAATGGGGTGGGCGAAGAAACATTTAAGATACTGTTTCAGCGGTGGAAGCTCCTTGCAAAATCACTTAGGATACTTGCCAGGTCTTCTATCATTTTTATTCCTTGATGTCAGAAAGTTAAGCCAATCCTGTCCTTTGCGCTGCTGTGGATTATAAAGTAAGATGACAAAATTTATCTTATAGTTATCACCCCTCCCATGGCATAGCCTCCTGAGAGTCTAAGATCTAGGACCCCAGATACTGATACAAGCTTGTCTGAGTAGAAAGGTAAGCTGCCATAGAGTGGTGAGGCTAGCAGGTGAGGACTTCATGGGTGGGGAAGAAAATGGCCATGGGGGATTTTGGGAGTAGGAGAAAGTGTGGGTTTGCAGATGCTGTAAGAGGTATATAGAAATGTTGTTACTGAGTAGAGTTTAAAGCTGTGTGTTTTAGACACAGCTGAAATACAGTTGGGGTAGAACACCAATCAAGCGTACTGTAACTTTGGAAGGGGAGGTTTCTACAGAATGAAAGATAATATTTAGTCATTTATGTAACTGGTGTTAATCTGGCAATCAATATATGCTAATCAGTGGGATTCCAACAGTCAATGTGGTCCCCCACCAGTGATTGTGGTCCTCACTCCCATAGAACTTAGAGTGGTGGTCTAGACACAGTAAACCAATAAACAAAGAAAAAATGGGCACAAAATAAACAATTACACACTCTAATAAATTCTAAAGAGCTGTAGTCCATATCCTAATAGCTCTTTGCCTGGATGTTGTAAATTCAGCTTGGTCATTGGTAAAATGCCTCCAAGGAGGCTTGTTGACAGGGGCATGGTCCTCCTTTTCATATAATTTATCAAAGTTTATTCACCTCCTCAAGATCCTGTAAATAGACAGAGGTTACACTCTTTCTTTGCCCATCTAAGTTTACCCTTTATTAATTAAAGTTTAGAGGTATTTCTAAATTCAGGCACTTTTCCAATGGCATGAATTCTGGCAACATCATGCAGATCTAGTGTAACTGATAATTAAATAATATGATTTTACTTATGGTGTTTTCTGTTGTGTGATAGTTCTCATACTATTGGTGGGATGTGAGAGAAACATGTTTTGCTTTAATATTTATATATGTCTTATTATAGATAGCTTCTATTTATGACAATGATTTGAAGTTTCTCTTTCAAATTCATTTAGGTAAAGATAGTGAGTGATTTGTCTTAAAAATATTAAGTGAGTTATGAATAGTATAGAAGTTGTAAATGTATGGCGAAAATCTTGAGTATGGTACTAGGATTTCTTAGTATATGAGCAACTACACTGCAAAAATACAATTTTTCTTTTTTATAAAGTAGTGATGATGCAGGATTTGCTGTTCCTTAGCTCAGGTAGGTGTGGGTTCTTGTCTTATGACCAGGAAGAAGTAGACACAAGGACGCTCAAAGAGTGAGCAAGATGGGAAGTTTTATTGAGTGATAAAATATATGTTAGCAGGGAGGGGATATCGGGGTGGTCCCCCTACCTGAAGGCAAGGCAGGAGAGTTCTCAATATGGCTGAGTCTGGGACTTTTTATGGGCTTAGAATAGGGAGTGTGTGCTGATTGGTTTGTGAGTATGCAAAAAATGTCAACGTGAAGATGCCACTCAAAGGTAAATGTGACAGTATAGAAAACCAATTAGGAAAGGGTAGGTATATGTAAAATAGGTAAAGGATGGAGATCAACCAGAGGAAAGTATACCAAATGGGAAGGTGGGTTTTCAAACTGGTTGGAGGATTTAACTTGTAGCTTGGCTTTCAGGCTTTAAACAGTCTTGGATTGAAGGTGGGGTTTTGCCAGGGACCCGCTCCTATCTACCTATGCATTTGGCTGCCTCCTGTCACTGTCAGTAAGGATTGGTAATTCTCCAGTCACAACTGGGATAGAAAGAGTCATTGCCCTTTCTGCAGACACTTACAGCTATCTTGGTTGAGTAGCTGATCCATCAGGTAATATGCTATTTGTTTGCTTAGAGTTACCAGTTGCAATGAACTGAATGTTTGTGTCCCATCAAAATTCATACATTGAAATCCAAACGCACAATTGATGGTATTGGTGGGGGGGACTTTGGGAGCTAATTAGGTCATAAGGTTGGAGCCCTCATAAATGAGACTAGTGCCCTTATAAAAGACATCCCAGAGAGCTCCCTGGTCCTCTCTTCTTCATGTGAGGACACAGCAAGAAGTTGGCCAGCTGTAAACTGGAAAAGGGCCCTCAACAGAACCTAACCATGCTGGCATCCTGACCTTGGACTTCCCAGCTTCCAGAACTTGAAAAATAACTTTTGTATTGTTTTCAAACAACCCCAATCTGAAGTGTTTTGTTATAGCAGCCAGAACTGACTAAGACATCAGTATTGAGCTGCGTTGCAAGTAAGCTGCCTTGACAAGATCAAAGTTGGTAACAACAAAGAAGAGATTCTTGGATGCATAAATGGAAGGACAATGGAAAAAATAAGCAGCTTCTTTTTATTTTGGTTAATTTCGACAAATTCACTCACTATTTTTAGTTTCCTATAGCAAATACAATTATATATTAATCACCTTTTTATTATAGTTCCCAAAGGACAAAAAAGTAGGTTTTTCTCTACCTCCTAAGTACTGCCTTTCTACTCCTGATACTATTGCTTTGAAGACAAATACAGTCTTATAGCAGAACTCAACACACAGAACGTCCTAGAAGAAATCCATCATATCATTTATTTCATTGCCTCCAAGAACATGTCAGGAAAATCCCCTGTAATTAGATTTTAGGTGTCATCTAAACAAGAATCGCCAAATTATCAATCTTGATGTTTCACTTTTCACTTCTTCATATATCCTTACTTTGCTGCTCCATTGAAAGGGACTTCTTAGAGTTTATAAAATTAAAACTCTGTAATTAGATTTACTCAAATGATCAGACAGTGTGCCACTCAATCAGTTAATACGTATTCAACATGATCTCTGCCATGTGCCTTGCTAGAAACTGAGCATATGAAAACGTGAGACAGAGGCTTTGCCCTCCCGGAACTTACTCTTTAATAGAGAAGAGGTAGTATCTACACATCTACTTTTTGTGAAGGGTAGAAAGTGTAATGGGGATTTTGCAGAGCTGAATATTGTTGCTAGCTGGAGAGACAAGGAAGTGTTCTGTATCAGTGGTTGCCAGCCCTGATTGCAGATTAGAATCACAGGGGAGCACTGAAAAAATATCAGTGTTTGGGCCTCTCTCTCAGAGATTCTGACTCAAGTAGTTTAGCTGAGGCTCCATTATCACCATGTTTTAAAAACTCCCTGTGATCTTAATGTACACCCAGGGATGAAAACCAGTCTTCTAAATACTTATCAATAATAACTGGATGGTTTTGAGAATTTTTAAGTGTAAGACGTCATATTTTCAATTAAAAAGAAAATGTCTTGATGGAATAGCCTACATAGATTTTGTACATTGTCAGTGTTGACATGCATCAATTTATTTAAAATATTTCATCAAACAAATGTTTTCCTTTGTGAGACTGTTTCACTGTATATTTTAACAAGTTATAGTAATCCAAGGCTTGGTTCCTATAAGGCACTGCATGCAACAATAACATTCATTAGCACATTGAAACAGAAGGTAAAAATATTGCTTATTTATAATGGATACAGATTTTATCTACTTTTGAATGTGAATTGGTAAAGAGGCAAAGTTTTAAGATTTTTTCAATACTCTAAAAATTGATCAATACCATTTGAATTCTTTTCAACTCTACTTTTTCTATTGTACGCAATCCTCTGCTCTTAACACAGATCTTAGGCCTAATTTTCATAATGGAAATGCTACCATAAAGAGTTTTTGAAGAGGAACTGTCCTAAAACTTGTGCATTATAATGGTAGAATATTTCCAAAACCATCCTTAAGTTATGAAATTGGCTTGCCTGCTTTCTGTTGGCCTGATGACTTCTATGAAGAGAAATTTGGATGCTGGGAACAAGTGTTGCCAAATGGAGATATGATGAAAAGGAGCTCTTATTTTCTCCTAAGGGCACCTCATTAAGCAGATAGCTTCCTGAGAATTCAGCCTTTAGCATTCTGGAGAAACTAATGTAATGCTCTTTTTAAAATTGTCTAGTTTTTTCTTTGTTATGGATTTTCTTCAACTGTGCAAAACCTGGCTCAATTAAAGACTCTTCTAATTCCAATCCTTTAGTGGAATTAGAAGGGCACTCAAGGAGCTACCAAATTTAGGCATGATTGTGCATAAGGCAAAAAATACAAGTCTATTCTAATTTTTGAATCATAGGAAAAATCTATGATTAATAAAGGAATAAATGAATGAACAAACAGATGTGAAAGGTACCAGGACCATTATACAGTCACCTTTCCCACATGAATAAGTATTTCATTACTCATCCTATTCTCTGTGAAAATAAACAGTATCTTCTCAATAGCTCCTCTATGGTTCCCATCTATGGCATAAACAAACGGGAAGAACTTGCTCCTCTTAATAAGAAAAGGCAGAAAAGCTCTACTCTGGGGTATCCTAGGGAGTCAATCTAAGTCAAATATTGGGAAGAGTCATATATATGGCATTTGTGGCAAAGAGAGTATTGCTCTCCACGTTCTGTATTAATCGCCCTATATTTCTCAGTGTGTTTGAAATAAGAAAAGGCTCATGGAACTAGTCTTGGTCAGGAAAATGTGAATACACGTGCGTCAATTGCACAGGGAAGGAGTGAAAAGCCCATGAACAATTTTCTCTCTCTTCCCCTAACATGGTGACTGAGAAGGCTACTTGTTATGAATGGCCAGCCACAAGAAGGTAGGGCCTCTGTGTGTCAGGGAGATCGGGGCAGAGCCTTCCCCTCTGCTCTTCACCAACGAACATGGGTCATATAGTGTGCCTGAGAAATAGTAAACCATTGAGGATTATGTCTTGTTGCTTCTGCAGCAGAGGCTAGTTATCTTGACAAATATAATTAGCTAACACTGTGATCGACTATTAATACAATATAATCTTCACGAATCTTGGCTCTTCTCTGCGTTCAATGATTCTAATTGTGCACATCCTTTTTACTTTTTGGAAGTCATATAAAATAACAACAACAACAAACTATTGGTAGCTATTCAATCAGCCCCTCTTGAGCCAAGTCTCAGTTTGTTGGGAGAATGACTACAAGGAGGCTGGGGAGGAGGCCCATCTGCTCTGTATCCAAGGGAGGCATGTTGCCAATGCCCTCCCTGGGCTTGAAGGAAATAATTGGACTCATTAAGTTGCTTTTCAGTCTTCTTTTCTTTAGTCTAAATAACCCTTGGGTTAATTAGACATGGTTTCTAGCCTCAGGAAATTTTTCTGTGTGTGGTTAGTAATGGAGAGAATGGTCATAAACTCAATAATTAAATTTTCAGTTTTGCAAATGCAAGAGAATGGCAAGGTACCTGTAAGATGTCTTTAAAAATCAATAGGCCTTGTGAAACTCATATCTTATATCAATAATTCTGCAAATATTAGGTCATAATTGAGATGGTTCTGTTAGGGTAACAAAACAGTTAATCTCAGTGCATGCCTGGCCAAGTGTGCCGTTCATTAACAGACAGAATCACGTAGCGCACTTGCTGCCCAGCCCTGGCTGCACATATATCTGGCTTTGTTTTTAAAATGTTGTTGCCTGGGCCTAATCCCAGTGCAATGGAATAAGTATCTCTGAGTCATTCTAATATTCAACTGTGGTTGAGAACCACTGGTGAAGTGAACAAGAACAGTAATCTAGAATCAGAATTTGAGTTTTGATACCATATCTTTTAATTAATCATGTAACTTCAGGCAAAGCATGCAGTCTCTCTGGGCTTCAGTTTTTTTACCCATATAGTAAGTATCATAATATTCTCCCTGTCTAGTTTCTAGTACAATTTTGATACTAGGAAAAATATATGTAAAGAAGTACTTTCTAAATTATGAAGAGTGAAAGTATACTATTTTCCTTATTACCATGAACTCATAGTCATGATTCAATTCCATTTCTAATCATCTCATTAAAGTAGTATGAAATAAGTGAATTAGTAAATTACCCACGTGAGTATCTGTGCCCAAGAGAGAACAAAATATCCAAATGGAGTGATTTTGCTGGTAGACTTCTCCCTTCCACTCTGGTGGTCTGTGTTTGCACAAAGAAGCATTACAACATTTTGATAAATTACCATTCTTTGGCTCCATTCAGGGCACGGTGGAGATAGTGATATTGTCAGAATTGCTGCTACCTTTGTGAGCTGACTCTTTCCCACTTTTCTCTAGGTATTTACTACTTTAAAGATCGTACACCTAAACCCAGACCCTGTAAAGGGTAGAGGCAGGATAAGAGTGTAACACAGGGGGCTGCTTTATACTTTGCATTCATATGGGCCTAGATTGGATTCTTTTTTTTTTTTGAGATGGAGTCTTACTCTGTTGTATAGGCTGGAGTGTAGTGGCACAATCATAGTCCACTGTAGCCTTCAACTCCTGAGCTCAAGCAATCTTCCCACCTCAGCCTCCTGAGTAGCTGGAACTACAGATGTATCCCACTATGCCCAGCTAATTTATTTATTTATTTATTTTTAGAGACAGAATCCGGCTATGTTGCCAGGACTGGTCTCCAACTTCTCACTTCAAGCAATCCTCCTGCCTTGGCCTCCCATCGTGCTGAGATTATAAGCATGAGCCACCATTTCTGGTCTAGATTTGATTCTTAACTTTATTATTGGCTAGTTGTGTAAACCCGGGTAAGTTATGTGACCTTCTAGAGCTTATTAAATCTTTATTAAGCCATTATTATTGCCAGACAATTTGCTTAGAGCATAGAAGATCATTTTTTTTAAAGCCCCTCCTCAGAGAGCTCACAGTTCAGAAAGGAACACCAACAACAAAGGTACCATCACGTTTACCTTCAGTGATGTTTTGTAATTAAACAAGCCCAGTGCCTGGCAGAGAAACTGTTCAGTAAATGGTAATGAGTATTATTATTATCCATCGTCTTGGGCATGCTGGAGGCACAAGCCATGGGACATGAACTGAAGCCCTCAGCCTAAGCAGACCTGGCAGTGGCAGATCTCAGCTTATCTAACCTTTCCTACCCCTGGCCAAGCTCTGGGCTGAAGGAAAGCAGGAACTTCCTCTGAATATAAAAAGGCCTTGCAGGGCCTGCCCTTGACCTCAGCCATCCCTGCTGTTGGACTTGTTCTAAAGCCAATCTATGGCTTTGGGTTTTCTCCAGGACTGACAGGGCATGATTCCAGATCACGATTTCAGAACGCATCCTGGCCAGCAGGGAGCTGCCTGAGTTATCCTCAGGAACACCTTGGCCTCCTGAGAATCTGCCCAACCAAAATTCCTGGGAGCAGGGCCAGACTCACTCAGGTGATTTCTGGTCTTGCTGGGGAACCAGTTTTGAGCCAGAACCTATTCCAAGTTGGGAGGTGAGTAGAAGTTCGCCCAAATATCAACCAGCTCTTCCAGCCATGGCTGTCTTTTGTAGGTTCATTATATCAAAATTAATGGAACACATTTTTGAATCACAGAGATTTATCTATGTGGTAAGAAAATATTAATATCTGACCATTCACTTTAAAGAACATAACCATTGTTAGCTTATGACATTAATTAATGGCATTCTACCATGTTATCAGGAGACTCTGCCAAGCTAGAATTTGAATCTGGTCATCTGCTGAAACCTACAAGTGTTTGTAGTTTAAATGAAAGCAAAATCAAAATAAATTTCTCCAGTAAAAGAAAAATTGAAAATTTGAGTCACAATTTAAAAGCATTTTTATGTTTTCTTTTTCTGTTTTCAAGCCGGACCTCAAACATGCCCATTTACTTATCTAAAGATAATCAGCTACATCACTATCAGTTCAAAATTGATGCATTGAAAGATCATTTTTCATTATAGCTAATTAAAAATGCATCAAGGGTCAGCCTGCTATTATAGGATCTGAGCAGTTTAAAAGGGAAGGGCTGACTGATGGTATCACCTGCCACGACATAGCACCTATTGACTTGTTCCTCATAGAGATACTTTCTGAAAAATACACCAACCTGGGCTATTTAAGGTTGTCACATGTAACAGAGGTTCTGTGTTAGACCAAACTTTATTCAGCCCTAGGCCCATTAGTTCACTTCCTTATAACATGAAATCTTAGCAAAGAACCCTGCTAAGTTAGTTTACCAAATATACTCCCTGCCAATATCTGCTCAACCTTGATCTCTGATTATCCTTGGTATGTGATCAGGTTTCTCATCCTCCACCATCCCCCACATGATATCTGAGCACCCTGGCCTGCCTTCAGCAAGAATGTCATGAAGTAGCTTCAGCCAGGATTCCCCCTTACCCTTGAGGATTCTCTTAGCAATTTTCTATCCACTGATGCCATGCTGCTCCTTAGGTATCAATTACCATTTCCCTATGCTGTATTTGAAGTAGAGCCCAGTCTCTCTCTCCCACAGCAAAATGTCACTGTAGAGGTCTCTACACCTATAGTAATCATCTAAATAAAGTCTGCCTTACCATACTTTAACAAGCATCATTGAGTAATTTTTTTCTTTAAGACATACATGCGGTGAGATCATCTCAGTAGTCTGCTTCTACATCGGAAAAGCTGTAAAAGTGTTCGAATCAGAATAGTGGCATTTTGTTGAAGATGTTTTCCTTCTTTCTCTGCTCATTTTTCATCTTCCCGGAGGGTCCTCCTTCTCTCCCTCCCCCACCTCCCCTCCTCTGCTATTCTTTACCCCTCTCACTTGTCTCCACTCATGACAAGAAGGAGTGCCTCCACAGGGCCAATACATCAAGCTGTGACACCAGCAGAGTCTCATTCCCTCCGACAGACGTCAATTTAAAAGGCAAGAGAAGATTTCAAGGCAGGGGTGAGGGACGTGAATTAGTCATCATTACCCTGAAGCAACATGGGCTGGCTGTAGCTGTTCCCTCATCAGGCTTCTCATGACTATGCCCTGAGGATCACCCCCATCACTCTAAATAGTCATGACACTGCCAATGTATGGGTTAAAATGATGAGCAGGAGAGACAGGCCGATCTCAAAGTAAATAGACTGAATTAGAGGCATTACAACAGTTAATATGTCAGGTCCCTGTAGGGAGGCCATAGATCCTGTGTGGTCTATTTCCCCTGCATATTGAAATTGATTGTGCCTTGGGCAATGGCAGGGCTGATGGGGGAGGGGAACTGACGATTCATCCTTCCCCTCATGTGGATCAAAGAAAGCAGATAGTGTTATGTGAAATTATTTGCTCTGAAAGTGCTGGGAATAGAATTTAATAGCGAAAGAAGCCATGAGTGTTAGCTAGTGTCTCCCTAGGCCACACCATCCAAGGAGCATAAATAAGGTCATGCTCTCACCAAAATCATATTTCTGTGGCAAAACTGCAGGAACTATACCCTCCTTTTCCCCCCACCTGGCCAACTGTTTCTCGAAACCTCAAGGGATGCCTCCTGTATTTTTGAACACAGTGCCCTTGGCCACCACATGAGGTTCTCCTCCCCTTCTGCTCACTGTGTTGGTATCTATTGGGTGAGGCTACCAACTCCTGAGCTAGTCCCTGATGCCAAACATTGGTGCCACTGTGATGTTGCTGGCACTGACACTAGCACCTATAATGCCACAGAGAGTCTCAAGTTAGCGTTCACAGGCCCGGCACCAACACTCTTAATCCAGTGGATTCCTTCTTAAAGCAAATTCAATGCCACGATAACTTCAATGAAACTGATCTTTGTGTTTCTATTTCCTCATCACTGCCACCCACCCCTTCAAAGCTGTAGTCAAGAATGGGCAGTGACTGGTTCAGAGGCTGGTCTGGGTAATTGTTAATGCCTTGGTTCAGGGTCTCCTGAGACAGACTCAGAAGGAGATTTGTGTGCAGGATGTGTACTGGGAGTACACTCAAGACCGACAATTGAAAACAACAACAAAAAAGAAAGAAGAAAGAAAGAAAGAAAGAGAGAAAGAGAGAAAGAAAGAAAGAAAGAAAGAAAGAAAGAAAGAAAGAAAGAAAGAAAGAAAGAAAGAAAGAAAGAGAAGGAGGGAGGGAGGGAGGGAGGAAGGAAGAGAAAAAGAGAAAGAGGAAGGAAGGAAGGAAGGGAGGGAGGGAGGGAGGGAGGGAGGGAGGGAGGGAAGGAAGGAGGGAGGGTATGATGGCTCATGCCTATAAGGTAGGAGGATCACTTGAGCCCAGGAATTCAAGACCAGCCTGGGCAACATAGTGAAACTCCTATCTCTATAAAAAAATACTGTTTTTTTTTTTTTTTAAAGACTGATGACTGGCCGGGCGCGGTGGCTCAAGCCTGTAATCCCAGCACTTTGGGAGGCCGAGACGGGTGGATCACGAGGTCAGGAGATCGAAACCATCCTGGCTAACATGGTGAAACCCCGTCTCTACTAAAAATACAAAAAACTAGCCGGGCGTGGTGGCGGGCGCCTGTAGTCCCAGCTACTCGGAGGCTGAGGCAGGAGAATGGCGTGAACCTGGGAGGCGGAGCTTGCAGTGAGCCAAGATCGCGCCACTGCACTCCAGCCTGGGTGACACAGCGCGAGACTCCGTCTCAAAAAAAAAAAAAAAAAAAAAAGACTAATGACTGTGTGAGGGGAGATAAAGAAGCTGATAAGGTAGAGGGAGAAGAAGATGAATCATCTGTGGGGGAGTGAGGCAGCAGGGGTTGGAAGAGGAAGCAGATTAATTGTGATGAGATTGCAACAGAGGCCTTCTCCGATTGCACTGGGGAGGTCTGGAGCTGGCCTGGCTGCTCAGAGTTGTCTGTCACTGAAGCAAGGAGCTAGAATTTGTACTCCCTCATCATGCAGTTATGAGATGTGGGTTGTCTCAGGTAGGAGACATAAACTTGAGTGAGGTGGTTCTTTTCAACTAAAGGCAATTCCCAAGGGATTCAGATGGGAGTGGTCTGTAGCAAACTCTGTTCAACTGGGGGAATGAGTATCTCGGTCTTCAAGGGGGATCTGGCTTGATCTCTCTCCCTCTTCTTTTCGCTATAGACTTTGTTTGTTGACCTTGGCCGAACACTTTTCCTTCTTAGGCTGAATTCCTTTTAAAGAAGATCCCTAAATCAAGGCAAGCCCCTTCACCTGAGTCCTCTTTGAGCCCTTGGATAAATGATTGCCAGTGCTCATAGTTGGACCACTGCCATAAGCACAATCAAAATATGTCTCATTTAAATCCTAGAAATAAAGGCAAGGAGCTTGTATAACACAAAGCGTGTGAGACCTGAGTTCCCTTCTGCCTGTCTTAGCAATTAGGTGACTTAAAACAATTACTCCACCCCACCACCAGGCCGTGCCTCTTAAATGCAAATTCAGACTAACTAATTTCCAAGGTCATTTTCCAGTTTTAGATTTCTCCAACCATGTGCTCATGGAGACATTAAAGAGGCAAATGGCATGATTTATGTCTTAGAGGATATTGAAACTGTTAATGAGGAAAATAAAGCAACTAAGAAACAATGAAAAAACTAGAATAATGAACCATAGTTAATACACTAAAATTCCAAAATATTTGCCAGAGGCAATTGATACTAAAGCAAGCCCTCTTTTCTGTAAAGGGATAAATAGCCAATATTTTCAACTTTAAAATCATACATGGTCTCTACTGCAACTAATTTCTATTGTTGTAATGTAAAAGCAACATACATAAAATGTTAGTGAATGAGCATGGCTGTGTTACAACAAAACTTTGTTTACGAAAACAGATGACAAGTTGTTGTTTGCCAGTCTTTCTGTAGGGTTAAAAAGAGGAAAGAAACCTTAAAGATTAATCCCTTGCATCTCAAAGAGCAGTTCATTTATGCTCAGCATTGGCATCATCTAAGAGAGTATCAGAAATGGAGAGTCTCAGGCAGCACATACCAGACCAGCTGAATGATAACATGCATTTCAAAAATACCACCAGGTGATTTACATATGCACAGTACAAGGCAAATAGCACAAATCTCATCTTATTTTCTCATTTTACAGATGAATATACTGAGGCCCATTGTGATCAGATGACTCATCTGAGGTCACACAGCTAGTTTCAGATCAAATTGAGATTAGATATCTGATTTTTTCTTCATTCTCCAATATTTATTGAGCATCTCCTACATGTCAGGCAAAACTACTCACTTTCATGTGTAAATTAGTTCAACTATTGTGGAAAGCAATGTGGTGGTTCCTCAAAGAGCTAAAAATAAAACTACCACTTTACCCAGTAATCCCATTACTGGGTATATGCCCAAGGGAATATAAATCATTCTATAATGAAGACACATGCAAACATATATTCACTGTGGCACTATTCACAATAGCAAAGATATGGAATCAACCTACATGCCCATCAATGGCAGATTGCATAAAGAAAATGTAGTACATATATACCATGAAATACTATGCAGCCATAAAAAAAAAAGGAGCCCTTGTCATTTGCCAGAACACTGATGGAGCTGGAGGCCATTATTCTTAGCAAACTGATGCTGGAACAAAAAGACAAATACTGCATGTTATCACTTATAAGTGGGGCCTGAATGATGAGAACACATGGACACAGAGAGGAACAACAGACACTGGGGCCTACTTATGATAGAGGGTGAGAGGAGGAACCGGATTAAAAAAATAACTATTGGGTACGAGGCTTAGTACCTGGTCAATGAAATAATCTGTACAATGAACTCCTGTGGTGTGAGTTTATCTATATAACAAACCTGTACATGTGTCCCTGAACCTAAGATAAAGGTTAAAAACAAACAAACAAAAAACCTACCCATGTTTATGAAACTTGTGTTCCTTTAAGAGGGCAACGGAATAAAAAAATAAAAAAATTGGCAAATTAAAAATTAATAAATGTTTTTGGGGAATAATAAATCAAGGATAGAGAATAGGGAGTACAGGGAGGTGCACACTACAATTTTATACAAATTGGCCAAGGGAGACATCATTGAGAAGTTGAGGTTAGCAGACAAAGGAGTACGTAAACATGCTGAACTTCCTGTCTTATGAAAGTGACATGAATATTGATGTAATAAATCAATTAGAGAAGGTAAATATGAGTTTGAGTCTACAGGGAGCAAACATGGGAACAAAATCAGAATGCATAACTTTTACACAAGCCAAAGGAAACTCAGTCTATCCAATGGGCATTAAGAATTAGTGGGGGAAGAGAATAAAAGTGAAGGAATGAATAATAAATAGATGTGGAAAATGTAAAAAATCTAAGATTGCATAAATTATATAATTCAACAATACGAGTCTCAAGAAACATGCTTAAAACCAAGACAGAAGGAATGTTTGTGGCTAAAAAAGAGAATAAAAATATACTGATGTGGGAATCTTAATATCTGGTAATATACAACTAAGGTAAACAATGTATTAAGAGCAAAAAAAACCCTTTGTATATTGATAAAAGAAATCATGTCGATAGTAAATTCTATGTCCTCAAAAATAAAGCCTAAAAGTATAATTAAAATAACTGACAGTACCCTAGAGAAAAATAGCTATATCAAACACATTCTTCTTAAAAACAGATTATAGAAACAGACAAAAATAGATGTCAAATACTTGAACAATTTGAGGTTTAAATTATATCAAAGGTTTAAGCTATATTATACCTATATTATGGCACATATATTTTGTACATATGTGACATCTAACTCCATAATTCATAAACAGAAAATGTACAACCTTGGGAATTTTTATAAAATTTGACTGTTAAGCCATAAGTGAATGTACAACCAATCTAAAACCATTGATATTATTGGGATTTTTTTAACATAATGTAGTAAAATTGGAAAACAAAATGGAAACTAAAATAATCTTTATTTGTAAGCTAAGCAAAAATTAGTAAATAACCATTGTATTGAAGAAGTAAACATATAATACTTAGAAAAGAATGATAATGAGTGAGGTAGGCAGAAATCTATAACGGCCCCTAAGATTCCTACCCGTGGTGTACACTGACCTTCTTCCAGTTAGTCCATCAAAGACAAATGTAGGTGGGACTGTGAAGGGACTTTGCAGATGTAATTAAGAGTTTAAATTATCTGAGTTGGAGGTAGACAGATTATTCTTGGTAGGGCTAATTCAGTGTGGCCTTAATGGAAACTGGGCTCTTCTTGGTGAAAGAGATTTAAAGAACAAGAAGGAATATGTGCAAGGGTTTTTTGTTGTTGTTGCTGACTGTGAAGATGGAGAGGGCCAAGAGGAAAACAACATGAGTGGTCTCCGGATGTTGAAAGTAACCACAGGTTAAGAGCCAGCCAGGAAATGGGCCCCTCAGGCCTACAACCACAAGGAACTGAATTTTGCCACAACCATGTGAATTTGGAGATGATCCAGAGCTCCCGATGAGAACACAGCCTGGCTAATACCTTGTTTTAGACTAACCAGATCCTGAGCAAAGAATCTAGCCCACTGTACGTCAAATTCTGCCCTAGAGAACTGTGAGATATTAAAGGAGCCTAGAGCTTTTTATATTGAGAGATTTGGGAGGATTTTACCATAAATTTATTTCTCTCTCTCTCTCTCTCTTTTTTTTTTTTTTTTTGAGATGGAGTTTCGCTCTTGTTGCCCAGGCTGGAGTGCAATGGCACGATTACGGCTCACCCCAACCTCTGCCTCCTGGGTTCAAGCGATTCTCCTGCCTCAGCCTCCTGAGTAACTGGAATCACAGGCATGCACCAACACGCCTGGCTAATTTTTTGTATTTTTAGTAGAGACAGGGTTTCTCCATTTTGTTCAGGCTGGTCTCGAACTCCTGACCTCAGGTGATCTGCCCTCCTCGGCTTCCCAAAGTGCTGGGATTACAGGCGTGAGCCACCGTGCCCAGACATTTCTCAAATAGATATGAAATGACTCAAGTGATCTATTTTTTTAAATGAAATTTTCTAATTTGTGTTTTTGTCCTCTATTTTTTGACAGATTATTGATAGCTATTTTCGATTACGTGTTTTATAAGTCCATTATCTGACTACCTTGTGGGTCTGTTTTATTTTCTGATTTTTTTTCCTTTGATTTTAGTTACTTTTTTTGTATGTTCGGTTGTTGTTCTTTACATTTGATTATTTATTATCGATTGGTTGATTGATTTATGTTTCCAGAATACTCTATTTTTGTTTAATCAGGATGCTGAAGCTTGCATATGAAAAACGTCAGAAATCATTTGAGGCTCAGGAGGATGTTTTCTTCCTCTAATGAGGTTTCACTTTATTTCTGACTGGCAGTTATTCTAGAGACACTAAGAATCTCAGGTTATCTAAATCTCAAAGGGTTTTAAATTATTTGAACCTAGACTTTGCTTCCTGTTTGGGCTGGTCTATTTGTGGTTCAATGTTTACCCTCAGAACCACTCAAAGGCATGAGTTTTTACAAGGACCCTCTGCCTAGGCAGGATCCGAGCTTCATTTTGGGCTCAGACCTATGAGTCTATTGAAAACTGTGCTTGCCTTCTCCACCTTACAGCCACTGCTTTTGGAAGTGGCAATCATCTTGAGAGAAGCTGCCACAAATGATTATTGCTGTGCTGTTATCAAACCATAGACTAATATCCCATAATATTGATTCGCCATCACTTAATATTAATATCTTGAAGACAATTGAGGTTACTTATAACTTTTCAAAATATGTATGCAGAAATCAAATATATTTCAGATGGGATTTTTTCTTAGACATTTGACATTTTTGTTTTACTATCTCACAGTATGCAGTGTTGTCAAGGAGAAACCTGATGTGAATATGCTTCTTTTCGTTTTGTAGGGAAGCTACAAAAGTGATACCTTTCTAGAATATTTTAGGAGTGGTATTCTTTTAGTCTTGGCTTGTAGAAGAATCACACCTTGGTATATTTAGCTGTGACATTTTACTCATTCTCCAGGTTTGTAAGTTTGGGTCTTTTCAATATGTTTCTTCTGCTCTGTAAACATTTTCTGTTTCATTGATTATGTATTTTTCTCTATTCTCTAGGTTTCCTTTTCCCGATGTTCCCATTAAATGGATTTTGGGTATACTGGATCTATTCTCTGCAACTATTTATTTCATTGTACTTTCCATTATTTTTTTCCTTTCACATTGTTCTGTGAAATTATTTGCAGGATCATCTAGCTCATTATTTACTCTTTGGCCTAATTCTTTTTGTCATTCAACTCACCTTTTGAATGCATAGTATTTTTATTTCCAAAATCTTCAGATTATTTTTCATAAAATGCTCTTTTATAGATATGATAAACATATTCATATAATGTCATTAGAATTTAGTCTGCTTGCTCCATTAAATATTTTTTCACATTAGTTTTGTACTTTTTGAATGGGGGTTCTTTCTTTTGTGGTTTTGGTTTTCCTCAGGTATTTGTTGATTCTTAGATATAATTCAAACTTTAAACCATATTTATTTTAAAGTTCCAGACAGTTAAAATGCTGGTGATGCATGCACATGTTTATCATAGCACTATTACCTGTTTGTGGATGCATGTTTTGATTGTAGAACCTGGTCTTTTGAGAGATAGAAATACTATGGAATATAGTGTGCTGCAGCCTGCTTTGCAATTTTGAAGGCACCCTCTCCATCTCTCACTGGATCTTTATATATCTGGAATTCTCTGGCTTTATTGCTCCATTCACTGATACCTCTGAGAGGAAACTTAGTTACTTTGTCCTCTCAAAACATTTCTACAAAGAAAGTAATAGCTCCAGTTGATAACTACCTAAGGCCTCATAATCATTACCTATATCCTTTGGCTTTGAATATTCCCCCAAAGCAGCGGTCCCCCAGTTTCGTGGAAGGCAATTTTCCCACAGACCAGGGTGCTGGGGCAGGGGGTGGGTTGGGGATTAGATAGTTTTTGGACGAAACTGTTCCACCTCAGATCATCAGGCATTAGATTCTCATAAGGAGTGCCACCTAGATCCCTTGCATGCACAGTTCACAATAAGGTTCCTGCTCCTGTGAGAATTTAATGACACTGATGATCTGATGGGAGGCAGAGCTCAGGCAATAATGCCAGCGACGAGGAGCAGCTGTAAATACAGATGTAGCATTGCTGTGCGGCCCAGTTTCTAATGGGCCAGGGACCAGTACCAGCCTGCAGTCCATGGGTTGGGGACCCCGGCCCCAAACCACTCTGATTTCAGTACCATTTCTTTACTTTGTATATTTTCATTACAATTCGATGTAGCCTTAGGTTCCTATTTCATTCCTATTAGCTTTCTATTCTTCACAAATTCATCAAACTTCTGCGTTTATCAGAGGCAATCTTTTTTATTTTCCATAACATTATAAAATATTTTAAAACAGTTTATGTTTCATTTCAATGAATTTTAGACTGGGGTGAAAGTGGTTGCTTATGCTCAGTCCACTCTGCTTTAATAGTTTTTTCAATGAAAATCGCAATGTTGCAGCAGCATAAATTGTAGAGAAAAAAGGCTCTGGAGAAGTTGATGCAGAAGACATAATGATGGTGCATGTGTACTGTGGGGAAAAGGATGAGGATACGAGGGTAAGCACGAAATTTCCAGAGACTGACTTGTATTCCAAGTTGAGTCTGATTAAATATTTCGTCCTTGGTTAGCCAAAACAAAGAGAGAGTAGTATAATAAAGACTGAGCTAGAGCTCAAATCAGATAAATGCTTCAGAATGAGTCAGGGCACATCTCACACAAATCCTCTTTCAAAAACACAGGACACAGGTGAGTATTTGATGACAGAAAGAAGTTTGAAGGCAAAAACCATGTTGAAGTGCAGGATTTGGGTTGCTTTCAGTATAGTGTTTATTGACAGTGATTGACATTTCATTGTAGCCATCACTGAAAGAGACTGCAATTATCTCTCAACTAAAGTACAGACCAATGTTTTTTCTATAGTATGTAAATAATAATGATCATTATATTTCTTGAACTCTTTTGATGTATCCAACCCCAGCTTAGGTACTCAGGGCACTTCAGAAGTCACTCAAAGTACAATAATAATAAAATAAAATTTTAACACGTTTAAAATCAGGCATTTTAAAATATATGTGCTATTTATAAAAGCCTATTATCAAAGATGCACAATGTGGAGGCAACACATTGAGGTCAACTCAACCATCTCTATGCATTTAAATTTGAAACTGAATATTAAGAGTAGTAGACTGTAGGTGGAGAGATCTGGAAACTTATTAGGCTGACATCACTAGTATTTTATTTTATTTTTATTTATCTTTAGAATCAGGGGGTATATGTGCAGGTTTGTCGCGTGGTGCCGAGGTTTAGGTTTCTATTGGACCCATCACCCAGATAGTGAACTAATACCTAATGGGTAGTTTTTCAACTCCTGTTTCCCCCACTTTCTCCGAGCTTTTGGAGTCCCCAGTGTCTATTGTTCCCATCTGTATGTCCACCTGTATCTAATATTTAGCTCCCACTTATAAGTAAGAACATGCAGCATTTAGTTTTCTGTTTCTGTGTTAAATTTACCTAAGATTAAGATAATGACCTCCAACTGTAGCCACGTTGCTGCAAAGGACATGATTTCACTCTTTCTTATGGCTGCATAGTATTCCATGTTCCACTATTGATGGGCACCTAGGCTGATGCCATGTCTTTGCTATTACAAATAGTGCTATGATAAACATGTGCGTGCATCACCAGGATTTTAACTGTCTGGAACTTTAAAATAAGTATGGTTTATGGCTTGAATTATATCTTTGGTGATCACCAAACATGACTGCATGTTAGAATCATTTAAAAAAATCCATGGGTGATATGGTTTGGCTGTGTCCTCACCCAAATCTCATGTTGAATTGTAGCTCCCACAATTCCCACATGTTGTGGGAGGCACCTGGTGGGAAGTAACTGAATCATGGGGGCAGGTCTTTCCCATGCTTTTCTCATGATAGTGAATAAGTCTCATGAAATGTGATGGTTTTACAAGGGGGAGTTCCCCTGCACAAGTTCTTGCCTGCCGCCACCCGTGTTAAGACGTGACTTTGCCCCTCCTTGCCTTCCACCATGATTGTGAGGCCTCCCCAGCCATACGGAACTGTGAGTCCATTAAACCTTTTCTTTATTAATTACCCAGTCTCGGGTATGTCTTTATCAGCAACGTGAAGATGGACTAATACACTGGGTTTTACTCAGATTTTGTTTCAGTTGGTTTTCAGGGTGCCTTGGGAATTAACAGTATTAAAAAGATCCTAGATTATGTACAACATGCAGCAAATTAGAAGAATCGTTAATATAGAAAACCAAATTCTTCATGGCTCTTTCACTGTAGAAATATGCACCTTATATATTTATATGTTCCTCTCTCTCTCTCTCTTTTTTTTTTTTAACTAAAAGGTCTAGAATTTCTCTCAAAATGCTCCCAGATCTCAATTTTAGGTAAACATGGGCATATAAAAATGAACTCTAGCAGGAAATTAACCTATCTCCATAGAACCTAAATGGCTTTTTTCCTTCCAACAAATGTTAGAAACACCACCCAACACAGAAAAAAAGGAAAAAAAAAGAATAGCTTTCATTGTCAAAAACAGGAAACATCTGAACTTTAACAAATCCTTTGATGAAAATTTGCAAAACTAACTCCTTCTAAAAGACAACGTAAATGAAACCCCCCATTTTCCACACATGATCATCGACAGAGTTCACTGCTATTCTCTAACTAGACACTATGAATCACCTACGAACTTTCGTAGCATGATTTGTATTTATTATTGGAGTATCCAAATTTGTCTTCAGTCTTGATATTCATTTTCCATTCATTTTTAAACTTGAAACAGACCAGAAGCATCTCACATTTTTAAAAGAACTAAGTGAATGAATGCCAATATGGAAAAATACGTGTCTTTAAATGCTGTGGTCTCATAAAATCTGTAACAAAAAAGCTCTAACTGCTCAATTTCACCTCTTAACTCCTGTGATTAAAATCTTTCAAGGGCTTCTTATTTTTCTTAGGATAAAATACAAAATAGAATATACTAGTTATTTTCTGCTCACCAGTCTTCCTCCCCCTCCTTTCTCTGCTCTGTTCTACGTTCAAAGAAAGGCCCTGGCTGGGAGGCATTGGCAGGGTGGAAGGAGAGAGTCGAGAGGTGTGTCTGTCTTGCTGCCCCTCTGTTTCTGTGTTGCTTCTCTGCCAGCGCTGTGGGCAGCCTTCCCTCTACAGGTCCTGCTACCACTGGACTCTAATAGCCCTATTCCCCTCTCCTTCCTCCTAGGGGCGAGGGTGGGGGATGATGACAGCTCCCTGATACCTGGTTTGCCTCCTAAATACTACCTATGCATGTGTAAGTATCACTTTTATTAATGTATCTTTATGAAACCATTTGAGTGATTTGTTTCTTCCTAGAACCTTGACCAAGAGGCTGAAGTTGTGAAGCCCTTTATGAACTAACCTCCCACCTGCTCTGCCTACATTTCACCTATATTCCAGCCATGATTTCTCCCACTCAAGGTCATGTGCTGCTGCCTTTGCCTAGACTGCTCTTCCTTACACTACTACCTGGCTAAGTAAGAGTCCCCATGTATTTGAAATGATTTGTAGATCAGCACCAAGAAGTTACCAGCAAATGTTCGACACCTAGTAAATACTTCGTGGTTGAGGACAGTACTCATGCAAATGCTTCATCATCAGTTTAGTCCAGGTAAGAGTTATTGACAATTCAGATGAATTTGCTTCTTTATAAATTTTTTTCACTGGTTTATTGGACATACTTATAGCTTATTGGACATACTCACGAAAATTATTTTAACCTGTGGAAGGTCAGATAAGTCTGACCACAAGACTTTTTTTTTTAGAATTTACTAGACAAATTTCATCCTTTTGAAATTTTATGGGAAGGTCAGGGATGGTGGCTCACTCTTGTATCTCAGCACTTCGGGAGGCTGAGGCAGGAAGATCACTTGAGGCTTGGTGTTTGAGACAAACCTGGGCAATACATCAAGACTCTGTCTCTATAAAAAGATTTTTTAAAAATTAGCCAGGTGTGGTAGCATGGGCATGTAGTCCCAGCTACTCAGGAAGCTGAGGCAGGAAGCTCACTTGAGCCCAGGAGTTCGAGGCTCCATTGAGCTATGATCGCGCCACTGTACTCCAGCCTGAGTGACAGAGTGACACCCTGTCTCAAAAAAAAAAAAAAAAGAAAGAAAGAAATTTTATAAGAAATACAGAAGAGGTTTAAGGAGGAGAATGTAAGTTTGTTCCTATATGATATTGTTCAGTATATATAAGTAAAGTGAGAAGATGAGAAGTGAAAGAAATTGAATGATCTAGTGTATTAATTGTTGTTACGAGTTGGCTTTAACCGGCTTGGTTCTGAAGAAAACCTTATGGATCAGGAACAGAAATTATTTAAACTATCGATGATCATCATAAACCATAGGATATCACCAGCTGTACCTTTTTAACTTGGTGACACTTCAGTTTGATCTCAGTGAGCATTACGAGTGTTTGTGAAAGTCACTTCTACTGACCTTATGATTGGAGTAAAAGCCCTATTTTTTTTTTCTTGAGATAGAGTCTCACTCTGTAGCCCAAGCTGGAGTGCAGTGGTATGATCTCGGCTCACTGTAACCTCTGCCTCCGGGGTTCAAGTGATTCTCGTGCCTCAGCCTCCTGCGTAGCTTGGACTACAGGTGTGCTCTACCAGCCCAGCTGATTTTTTGTATTTTAGTAGAGATGGGCTTTCACCATGTTGCCCAGGATGGTCTCGAACTCCTGAGCTCGAGCGATCTGCCCGCCTCGGCCTCCCAAAGTGCTGGGATTACAGGCCTGAGCCACTGCGCCTGGCCAAGTCTTGTCTTTTTTTTAATGTTTGCATAGAAGGTTATATCTTTCTAAGTTCCTTCACATGTCTTGTTTCATCTTGACCCAGTGAGGTAAATAGAAGTTCAGAATGTTAAATACTTTGGTGAAGTCCCCAGAGATGGAAGGGGGTAGAGTTTTCAAATCACCTCCTGGTCTTCTGTCATTAAGTCTGGTCTTTCTTCCACTGCTTCACGTTGCTGCTACATATATCCCTGATTATAAAATAAATGGACAGTCATCTTTCCCTGTGCTTCTGAAAGGAGACTGATTTAAAGAGGTTAAGGATAAGGAATATTATAGTTGAGCCAATGCTAAGAAACATGTCTTTTTTTAAAAGTGGCAATCATTATTATCTGGCAAATAGAAGATATTCTATACATACTCGTTGCTCTTCCTCATGAAGAGAGCTCTGAAAAAATGTTCCTCTGGAAATAAACAAATTAATAATTGAGATCATTGTGTCTTGGCAAAAGTTTGTCACTGGTATTTGAACAAGGAGCAAAAGTTGCCACTGTCCCAGAATAGACTTCAGCTATGCCTGCCTGTGGATACGATGTCTTTCCTGAATTAGAACTTAAAGACATTTGATCATTAATTATAAGGGTCATCGATTTAAAGAGAATTTGGTCACAGATTATCTGCTTAATGAAGGTCATTAGGCCAGGCGTGGTGGCTCATGCCTGTAATCCTAGCACTTTGGGAGGCTGAGGCGGGTGGATCACTTGACGTCAGGAGTTCAAGACCAGCCTGGCCAACATGGTGAAACCCCGTCTCTACTAAAAATACAAAAATTAGCTGGGCCTGGTTGTGCTCACCTGTAATGCCAGCTACTTGGGAGGCTGAGGCAGGAGAATCGCTTGAACCTGGGAGGTGGAGGTTGCAGTGAGCTGAGATTGTGCCACTGCATTCCAACTGGGGTGACAAGACCAAGACTCCATCTCAAAAAAATAAAATAAAATAAAATAAAATAAAGGGCATCAAGTGCATTACGAAAACAATTTAACACAGCAAATATATCTGTATGTCACTGCAGCAAGCAACTCCCCATGTGATCTGCAGAAAACGGTCAGAGCAGGACACAGGTGGTCAGGCCCTTTGCCTATCGCTGATTTGGTGGCCAATTCAATAAATTGATTGAATCTCCTTTGTATAATAGGCCCTTTTTCTACCTGTGTAAACTGATGCACTCATGAGGCAAATGGATGAGTGAGGGGTACCTTTTTTACTGGATTATGGCTCAAAGGTGGTCCTCCAATTTCACCCCTTACTTTTATAGTAGGATCAGGTGCTGTGTTTAAAACTCAGCAACTAGTGATCCAATGAGAAAAGAATATTTTAAGTGGAGGATGGTGAATTCCCCCGGTTCTCCATCTTCAGCCAATTGAGACATTTAGTTCATTCAGTTTCTTGAAGAATTGGAGGAAAAGAATAAGAGGATGGGGAAGAGGGAAAATCCTCTTGGATAAAAAAGCCAATCATCAGGTGACATCTCTGGCACTAACGTTTAGTAACTGATAATCGCTGTAACTAGGGCCATTGAGCTTTGCAAATATTATCTAGTAAATTTTAATTAGCACCCAGGGGATTGAAGAGTTTCGGAATAAGCTCTTGGGAGAAGCTTCCCCTGCTAGTGGTGATGTGTGCCGAGTTATTTTAGATCAGCTGGCCTGTCAGAGCGGATCAGTGTCACCGTACCACTTATCCGGAGGAAAATGCACCTGCTTCTACATGGAAATAAGGTGCATTATCTGCCAATTTGTGCTGCTTATTTCTACTGCTCCCCAGGTTTGACGAGTAGGGAGTGCAAGGGCTAAATCGGGAGGCTGTGGAGAAGAAAGGAAGGAAAGCTGTCCTTCAAGGACACACACTGTCAGAGGCTCCGGGTGGCTCCTTCTTCTGCTTTTGGTTGGGTTTGAGACCTCGCTTGGAGCTTTTTCAAAATGAGAGGCATTTTGCTATGAAAACTGATGATGCTGTTTTGCAATAAAATTATCAGTTTCTTATTTTTTTGTTTGTATGGAGAATTTTTGACTAATCTGAAGAACAGGGTGACCAATTAGGTATGGTGGGACACTGATCTCTGACAAGAAATCTATTAAAGCCTAAATGAAAATATTGATTGGAAATGTTTATAAACAAATAATATGTACAATTATAAAATGTACAATTCATTGATTTTTTTAATTGCACAGTACAGGAAACACCTCCTCATTGTTAAAGAGTCAATGAATGTAGAAGTACTTAGCTAATAGTTATAAACAAACAACTTAGCAGGCACTATGAGAAGCAAGTTATGTATGCTACTTCTATTGTTTCCACTTATAGATAGGGAAAATGAACTTACAGGAATTAAGCATCCTGCTGCAGGTCATTCAGGTAGTATATGACAGTGCCTGGATCTGATCTAAAGCAATTTAAACCAAGATTCCATGCTTTCAATAGTTCTGAGATGTACACAATTACATGTACATGTATACATACTTGTAAGACACACAAGCAGTATAAACACATCCCAATACGCATGTATACACACATGCATGCACGTTTATGTCAGCTTAGTGTATACATATATTCTCCTATTTCTATCTTACTGATTTAAGTATTTTAACATTGAATTGAAATACTGTAATAAATATGTTAAGGTGCACTTCAAGAAAAACCTAGCATTAACTATCAGAGAAATGCAAATAGAAACCAAAACGAGATACCATTTCAGACCCATTAAAATGGTGTATTAGTCAAGGTTCTACATAACAAAAAAGACAGATAATAACAAACATTGGTGATGATGTGGAGAAGCTGGAGCCCTCGTACACCACTGGTAGAAATACAAAATGATGCCTCCACTTTGGAAAACAGTTTTTTTAAAAAGGTTAAACATAAAGTTACCATATGACTCAGCAATTTTGCACCTAGGTGTATATCAAAGAGAAATAAAAACATATGTCTACACAAACATTTATGTAAGAATATTCATAGGAGCATTTTTTCTAGTATCCAAAAACTAGAAACAACCAAAATTACCATCAGTTGATGAATGGATAAACAAAATGGGCATAATAAAATATTATTCAGCCACAAAATAAATGAAGTACTGACATGTGCTATGACATGGATGAACCTTGAAAACATGTCGAATGAAAGAAGTAGTCAAAAAGACCAGATGTTTTAGGATTATTTTATGTAAAGTGTCCAGATTAGGCAAATCTATGGTGCCAGAGAGCAAATTGCCTAGGGCTGAAGAGATGGGGGAACTGGAATCTGACGGATAAATGGTGCAGGATTTGTATTGAGGGTGGTGAAAATATTCCAAAATTGATCGTGGCGATGTTTGCACAGTTCTTGAATATCCTAAAAGCTGTTGAGTTGCATTGTATAATTTAAGTTGGTGAATTGTATAACATGTGAATTACATCTTTAAAAGCTGTTTTTTAAAAAAGAGAAACCTACATGCATGTTGTGACTGAATGTTTTAGTTGGATGACATCGGTATGATGAGTTACATTTCCAACTCCTTGTTTCCCCATTTACAAAATACGAAAAATCATATTTCCAATCCAGAGTTGTGAGAATTAAACATAATACTTGCAACAGTTTTTATTAATATTGGATTCCATGTTGTTGCCAAAGAAGAGCCAGATTCAGTGAAAGCAGAGAGTAAAGGAGAGTTAGCACTGAGAAGGTAATAGAGAGACTCGGAAGGGGCTAGTGGGCAAAGGAGAGAAAAATCACATGGACATTTAGAAAGTTCAGAGATGAGGCATGATGTGAAATCAACTGAACACAGAAAGCCAGTGGAAGAGCATCCTCTGAAGGAGGGCTGAGGAAATCTCCCTGTTACACGCTGCTTTGTACTTTGTCTAAGGACAACCACGTTTTACTGCTGACTGGAATGTAAGAATTAGCTGATCGACCACCATTTCACTCTTCTATATTCTTGAGGGTCTAACACTCTGGGTTTTCATTCTTCCCTCCTTCCACTCCCATTTCCACCATGCCCAAGGTACACTTGTTACAACGTGATTCTCTTCTGGGGGCCATGAGTCAGACACTTGAGCCCTGAAGAGGGAATAACCATACAGCCTATACAAGATAACAGTCAGTGGCCTACAAAACAGGCGTGAGAACAGATAAAACGAAACCAAGGACTAGACTAGGCCCAGTTGGGAATTTATCACTTCTCAGCTTCATTCATAATCCCATCATTTTCTTTCCTCTCACACAGAAGTGGAATATTAGTAGCCAACACTCAGCAGGTTTGGTTAAGTTGGTTTGGGGATGCAAAATAGAATAGTGATCAGAAAATAGACTCAGCAATTTGATTTGTGTGATCTTGGGAAAACTATTTAGCCTTCTCTGAACCTATTTCCTCAAGGGCTATTGTGGCTATTTTACAGGCTTCTTGTAATTTTAAAAGGTAAAGATGCGTATTGGCAGCCTATTCCCTGATCATAGTCATTTTTTAAATGCTTAGTTTGGTTTAACTTTTACTTTTTACTGGTTTATCACCCCTGCACATTTAGAATGTACATTTTACCAAACAGGATTCACATAACTCATGCACCCATAAAGGCAAATATGAAGTAATTGATTCAAATCAAGACTAAACTTGAATAGGCTGAGGACGGTGGCTCACACCTGTAATCCCAGCACTTTGAGAAGCTGAGGCAGGCGGATCACCGAGGTCAGGAGTTCAAGACCAGCCTGGCCAACATAGTGAAACTTTGTCTCTACTAAAAAATACAAAAATTAGCCAGGCATACTGATGCACACTTGTAGTCCCAGCTACTTGGGAGGCTAAGGTGGGAGAATCACTTGAACCTGGGAGGTGGAGGCTGCCGTGAGCTGAGATCGCGCCACTACACTCCAGCTTGGGCAACAGAGCAAGACTCTATCTCCAAAAAAAAAAAAAAAAGACTTAACTTGAAAGTAAAGTAAGTTTTTTTGGTTTTGAAAAAACAATTCTACATAAATAGTCACATGGTGATGTGCATTTGGCAGATATTTGTGTGTATGTAAATAATATGCTTTGTTTCCTCTTAAATGTCAATACAAAAATAGAAATGCAAAAATATCACAAGGTATTTCCAGTTTTACTGTAAGTATCAAGAATCTTAAAGGTTCCCATGTCAACACAGTGAGCTGTGATCCTTTATATCAGGTCTTTATCCAATCTGTATATTTTGTAAAACATGTTAGCATTTCATAGAATTCATCAAATCTGCTAGATAAATTACTTTGAGGTTTCTCAATCTGTGGCACACTTTGATTTGAATAAAGGCAAACAAATATACATTTACCAAATAGCGCCTGTGGACTTAACCCTCTGTCATGCCTTGCAAAAGCCACAGAATATGAAGACCAGCCTTCATCTTAATTTTTTTAATTGGAGAGACAAAATAACTAATGCATGAAGTAACTGGAATACTGAAAGTAAAATGTATAGCAGTGTTAGCATTTTGGAAAGAACAATTTTAGAGATGCTAGGGCAAGAGGGAAGCTGGATGGAAAGATTAGAGGAGACGTTTGAGAAATGAAACCTGGTGGTGATAGCATACGCCAAGAGAAGGGGTTTTTGTGCAGTCATAATGAGCATGATGGTATTAGCTTTTCTTTTTAAAAATAAAATTCTTCTCTTAGCCCTTTTCTCCCTCCTCCCTTCCTTTTCTTCTGCACGACATATCAATTTTAAAACACTTTAGGCCTTATCTAAGAACTTAGATTGAAGGTTGGGATGTTGTCTGTATGCATCAGACTATGTTCAGGTGTGTATCTTTATGTAGATTTCCTGCTGGTAGACATTTTAAAAGCCTGACTCACTTTAATAACTGACTTTAATTTACATTTTACTTGAGTTATATTAAACATACTAACTAATCTTTCAATAGCACTTAAAAGTTTACCTAGAATTCCCACAGATTGTCTCATTTGATCTCATAATTACCGTGTCAAGTAATTTCCTATTAGCTCATTTTACATATAATATACTGAGATTTAGAGAGACTAAGTATTTTTCTGAGATCATTTAATGATGAAATGAACAATCCTAAGGCCTGAGTATCCTTTAATCATTAAAGAAAAAACATGCAAGACAAAAGATCGTGAAGTTTAACATATTGGGAATGACACCTTTCCGTTATGTTGGAATTTCAGAAAAAGTTCTAAAGCTGTGAAGGGTTTAAAGGGTTAAAAAAAATTCCAACTTAATTCCATAGAATTTGTGGGAAGTGGAAACCCTCTTCGACCATGGTCACTCCAACAGCCCAGGTATGAGAAGATCAAATATTCAAAAGTAAATGTGGTGAGGGAAATTTTCTTTGAAGAAAACTGACGGTTCTTGACTGTCTCTGTTAGGAAGAGAAGGGACTGCTTCCTGCCTCCATGCCAAGCAAGTGGAGCCCAATCACGAAATATGATGCTGTCTGCAAGAGGGAGGCTAGCATCTCAATCTGGCTTGAAGAGTGCTGAGACTTTTAGGCCACCCAGAGCTACTCCTGGAGTGCAGGGGCAATAATTCTTGGGAGAATTTGAAATGTGTCCTCCGGATCTGAGGAGAGGCATAAAACGTCTCACATGGAGAAGTTTGCAAGCCCTCAGGGCTGGCTGGAAGAAGCTGTAAAGAAAAAAAAAAAGGACAGAAAATCAGTAGATTTAGGAGAGCCAGGATAGGTGTTTTGCTGTAAGACACTATGAGAGGTAACCAGGCTTGGAAAGCCTTGAAAGGAGCTTGACAGAGGGGCATCTCCAAAGGCAATTCATATGCTATACAGCAGGGCTATCTTTTAGATGTTTACCATAGTAGACAGAAGACATTTGTATTTTAAAAAGGACTACTAAAAGCTCTGGCCAGAAGAAGTGGAGGAGTTAGAAGAGAAAGAAAAGTGAAAAAACCAGGAGCGATATTCAAACCATTTTACATTTGGTGGGACATGCAGGTTGACCACCAGAATAGATGCCTTCCAGGGCCACTGTGTACTAGCTGAACATTAGCCTGCAGAAAATGGATTTTGTTTCCCCTTCTGGGCTAGTACTTGCCAAACCTCAGAGCAGCCTTGAACTTGGGGAGCAGAGAAGCAACTCTACATTGGGTACGATGTGAAAGTTTAGGTACAGACTAGAGTAGAGCTTTCAACACAGATAATGAGACTTTCCAAATGTATGGGACCTGCTGAAGATTTGTCTGGAGGAGAGACTGTTGCCTCCTACTGGAGTCTTTTGAAACATTAAAACATTTGAAACATTGGAAAACATTTTGAAACATTAAAACACTGGAAAACAATTAAACTAATGTTGTTTGTACCCTAAGGAGTTCAGCAAGTTGGCTAAATGATTTACATGTAGCAAAATTATTTTCATAAAACAATCATGAACATAGAGGAAAAAAATTTGAGGTGGACTTGGCTAGCATTTTATAAGTGAGTTTCAGAACCGAGTTTCATACAGGGGAAGTTGCTTGGCCCAGGTCATACACACAGTTTAATAGAACACTGAACCATGTGCAGGATGCCTGCAGCAAGGTCAAACTTACCTTTTACTAATGAAATGACATATTGCACTGGTTAAGGTTACACAACACACATACGTGATTTCTCCAATAAACAATGGGAAAGCATAGCTTGTTGTAGGCCCAGGAGGATAGAGATATTTGGTAAGACTAAAGAAAGTGAAGACAAAAGGAGGACAAGCTTTATCTTATTACAAGTTGACTTAGTTTTGGAGGAAATATTGAAGGCTAGAAAACAGCGGGCAAAATCCAATTATTAAAGAACGGAATTAAAGCCATAACAGAGAATTAGTTAGTGACCAGTTTGAGTAACAATGATTTCTAAGCAACAGTCAGAGAAAATATTTTGGAGGATTCAGTATTGGAGAAAAAAAAAATTTTTTAAATCAAAATAGGCCAACGTATGTGAAAGAATGTCTCGTGTATGGAAAATACAATTGAGAACACATTTTTTTTTTCTTTTTAAAATAATTGATTCAAAACGTATCACTTTCTTCTAGTTTGTGTTCTTCCTATTGTGCTACACTTTGTTACATGGCATAATCTCTTCTTATTAAAAAAAAAAATATGTGCCTTAGGGGTAGATCTCTCGTTTTGGAGAAACTTAGGAAGAAAATGTGATAATGTAAGAGATAACTAGGACCTTAGAGCTACTCTCATGAAGTTCATATTCTGATGCAAATATAGAGTCAATCAAAAAAACATAATTAGTGAACTACGTACTGTGGAAAAAAAAATAGAGAACAAGTAAAGGGAAATTGAGAGTTCCAAGTGAGTTGCGGATAAGGAGATAGGTAGCAATTGTTAAGAGTAGCTGTTATTGTTATGAAAAAACATTATGGCAGGTTAAGCTTGATTTGGACGTGCAACAACAGACACCTGTGGCATGCTCACTTGTTGTATGTCTTTTCTGCTACATTAAAACAATAGCAGATTTTCTGCTTTTAAAATACCAGTTCCTTTCCTCCTACTTCTCTTCCTACTCTTCTCTTAACATGTCACTTCTACCTGCTACACTGCTAGAGGCTGATCAAGTGGCATCCGCTCAGGTTAGCGTAGGCATTTCTTATTTCTTGAGTCAAATATGTACACATGCCACCGCAAATGGATGACTGCTCGGTTTGTTTGCTTGTGGATTTTTACAGCTTCATCGGTGTTTTATCAGTCAAATTGTCAGTGTTTTTAACAGTTGATGGATATGATAGAAATTGGTACAGTGTAAGTCTGTGGTTCTCTAGCTGCATATGAGAATCACCCTGGGAGTTTGGAAAAATGCAGATGCCAGGGCCCAGAGCCAGGGATGTTGATTTGATTGGTCTCTATGAGGCCTGGGCATTAGTGCTAGGTGCTGGCCAGTGATTCTGAGAAGTAGCCAGGCTGGGGTATCTCGAGGTGTGCCAGGCAGCCTGCAGGTACTTTCAGAGGAATATGCCATGTGATTTAATCCTCATAACACTATAACAAAGGCATTGCAGTCCTCATTTTGCAGAAAAAGGTCTATATTTTTGAGTGATGGCATGATTTTCCCAGAGCCACATCACTAGGGTGTAGAAGGGTGTATTTCACTTCTGACATCGTATTTGGAAATTGTGGGTTGGAAAAGCTAATTCAGTTCCACTCAAATAAAATGGTTTACTTGTGAAACGTTTTTCCACCATCTGCGCCTCTGAAAATAGAGTGGCAATTTCCATTACGGAACTGTAGAAAGTTTGACCCCAAATGTACAACTGATAAAAAGTGAAATTAAGTAACACACCCTACTTTAGAGAAGGAATCCCCAAATAGGTATCTTAAAATTATTTCCATTTTTTTGCTTTTATGTTTATACATTTCAAAGAAGAGATTCAGCCAACCTTTATTTTTTAATGTTTGAAACAGCATTTTCCCTTGTTATTTCTGAGCAAGATAAACCCAGGAAGCACTAGAAATTTCAAGCAATAGGTTTTTTTTTTCTTGATGATCACACTTGAGTAGTGTAAAATATTGATAAAACAAAAAGTCACTCTTGTTATTATAAATGGTTTTGAATTATTACTTCAGTTATAAATAAATTCCAAATATAGAGAGTATTGTTACAATGACTTTGACAAGCATGGTTGCTCCCATATTATGCTCATATTACACCTCTGTACATATGTGAATCTTTGTACAAAGTGTCTTTTTTTCTCAATTGAAAGGCAATTTTTAGCATGTGATAAAAGATACAGAAGGTTAAAAAAAGAGATGATCGTGAAAAGGCAGCAAACCTGCTAGCCGAGAGTCACTATCCTACTGATCCCCAGAGTTAACCATTTTTACCAGATTTTTGTTTTATGTAGCTATCCTTCTGGCAATACTACATGATTCTACAAACATAAAATACATATATTTACCTTTTCACATAAATAGTAGCATACTATGAATTCACAGTTTTATATCTTGCTATTTTTACCGGCTAATACTTCTTTGAGGTCATTATATCAACACATATAGACCTACTTCATTATTTTTAGTGACTACATAATGTTATATTGAATGGCTGTGCCATAGTTTGTTTAAATGAGTACCCACAGGTAGGCATGAGTTGTAATATTTTTTGTTTTAAAACAATAGTATCAAATGCTCTGTGAAGTGTTTGAACCAACTTACACTTTGGCCAAAAATGTATGAATATCTGTTTCCCTATACTTTAGTCAACTCTATATTATCACATTTTAAAATGTTTATCTGAATCTAATCAGGAAAAATGCTTGTTTATTGTTTTAATTTATATTTTGCATTTATATCTTAGAAAGCAATTCATAATTTCTTCTGTGAAGTGCCTGGAACTGCTCATATATTTTGAAGGATAAAAATATAAATAACAATGCAAATATTCATCTATGTACCACCTAGCTTCATGTGTAGAACATTAGTGATTTTCTTTAAAAAAGCTCTGTGGATGGTTCCCATTTCTTATTCAGCATTCAAAGATCATGATTACTCTGAATGGCATCTTCTATTCTCTTGCTTTTTTCAATAGTTTAATGATATTTGATGAATCCCTAAATGTTAGATCACTTAGCTCTGCATGCCTTTTAAGTTTCCATGTATGAAACCAAACTACATGTATATATTTGTGACAGGATTGTTTTTTGCTCACTCAAAAATCTTTTTTATATGTTTTTTAATATTCACCAATATCTATACCTAAGAATGTGTTTCTAGTGTTCTGAAAAATTCTCCGGTACTGTCTCTTCAAAAGTTACATTCCTCATTCCAGAATTCCTCATCCTGATTTCCATGACTCTTAACTTCTTTATTATTTCTATTTTATTTGTAGTTTTAAAAATTTTATTTAGAGATAGGGTCTTGCTCTGTTGCCCAGGCTGGAGTGCAATGGCATGATCATAGCTTAGTGCAGCCTTGAACTCCTGGGCTCAAGCAATCCTCCCATCTCAGCCCTAGAATAGCTAGGATGACAGGGACATAGCTCCATGATTCCCAGCCAAGTTTTTTCTTTAATTTTAGAGACCGGGTCTCATTATGTTGCCCAGACTAGTCTTGAACTCCTGGTCTCAAGCCATCCTCCCATCTTGGCCTCCCAAAGGGCTGGAATTACAGGCATGAGCCAACACACTTGGTCTCTTAACTTCTTTTCAATATTTTTTATCAATTTTATGTTACATTTTAGAGAAAAAGTATTTATATCTCTGAATAAACTAAATATACCAGTCTATATAATCTATGATTTATCTGTTAAAATTTTTATATCAATTTTTTAACTTCCAAAATAAGTATTAGTTACTTTTTATATCTCTTTTGTCTTTTTATAGTCTTTTTTTCTTGCTTATATTTTAAGTCATTTTTATTTTAATGTAGAAATACAGTTATTTCACAGTTTCATTTGATAATGTTGATATCTGAAGTCTTACTAAATATAATTCTGCTATTTGCCATTTATTTTGGCTATCACTCAAAGTGCCTTGATATCTTTGCTATTATAAATGGTATCTTTTATATAATCCATCTTCTAGTTTTGGGTTACTGGTATACAGAAATAAAACTGATCCTCACTTTACATACTAATTTTATCCAGTGTCCTTGATAAATTCATAAATTAATTCTAATTTGGGTTCTTCTACATATACAATTCTTTGTAAATAATGACAGCTTCCCAATCTTCATTTATTTAAACATTTATTTATACGTTTTGTTTCTTTTCTTGCCTAACATCATCCACTAAAATCTCTAGGTCAATGTTAACTAGAAATGATTATACTAGACATTCTCATCTCCTTCCTAATCTCAGGTGACTAGCTTTCAGTATTTCATCATTGAGCTCTAAGTTTGCTATAAGGTTTTTAAAGATATTTCTTAATGGATTAAGGAAGCTTCTTCTATTACTAGTTTGCTAAGAGGGCTTTCTTCATTTATCATGAAAGGACATTGAATTTTATTCATTTTTTGCATCCTCCAAAACATGGAATGATTTTCAGTTATTACTCGACAAAAACCCATCTAGATTGTGATATATTATTATTTTTATCTAACGTTAGAGTCAATTCATTAATTTTTGTTTAGAAATTTTGTATCCATGTTCATGGAATTGGCCTGTCATTTTCCCGTCTTGTTATGCTCTTTTCAGGCCTACATATAACTATTTAAAAAGCATTTCCTATGTTTATATTCTCTGTAAGAGTTTTTGTAATATTGGTGGTGTTTCTTTCTCAAATGTTTGGTAGAATTCACAGGAAAGCCATCTGGACCTGCAGTTTTCTTTGTGGAAACATTTTTTTTAAAGCAGCTTTATTGAGACATAATTTACATACCATAAAATTCATCCATTTTAAATGTAAACCTTAGTGATTTTTAGTAAATTTACAGAGTTGTGCAGCCATCACCAAAATCCAATTTTAGAACATTTTCGTCACCTCAGAAATATTCCTCATACTAATTTGTAGTTCTTTTTATTCCAACCCCCAGTTCCAGGCAACCAGTAATCTATTTTCTATCCTATAGGTCTACTTTTACTGACTATTTGGTGTAAATATAATCATACAATACATAGCTTTTGTCCCTAGATTCTTTTACTTAATATAATAATTTTGAGATTCATGTATATCATAGCTAGGTGATCAGCAGTTCATTCCTTTTTATTGCTGAATAGTATTTGACAATATGAATATACTTTATATTGCTTATATATCCACCAGTTGATGAATATTGGGCATTTTATGTTTTAGCTATTACTAATAATGTTGCTATGAACATTTATGTGTAAGTCTTTGTACATACACATTTTCATTTCTTAGGGTGGAATTGTCATATCATATGGTGTATCTATGTTTAACACTTTAAGAAACTGCCAAACTATTTTCCAAAGTGGTTGCACCATTTTACATTTCTATATCCAATGTTGCAGTGTCTTCACATCTCAATAATACTTACTATCTTTTTTACTATAGCCATCTAGTAGGTATGAAGTGATATCTCATTGTGGTTTTGGTTTGTGTTTCCTAATGACAGATGGCATCAAGCATCTTTTCATGTGCTTGCTTGCCATGTGTATATCATCTTTGAAACAATAATTATTCCAGTTATTTGCCTGTTTTTTAAATTGGACCACTAACTTTCTTATCATTGAATTGTTAGTGTTCTTTATATATTCTGGTTACATGTCTTTTATGAGACATAGGATGTGCAAATATTTCATCCAAGTGTGTGGTTTATATTCCCATATTCTTAATAATTTTGAAGCACAGAAGTTTATTAGTTTGATAAAGTCAATTAAAATTTTTTTTTGTTTATAAGCCATGCTTTTCTAGGTATTATAAAATACTATTATGTATTGCATCTAAGAACTCTTTTCTTAACCCTCAGGGTCAAAAACATTTTCTCCTGTGTTTTCTTCTAAAAGTTTTAGAGTTTTATCAGTAACATTCAGGTCTATGATCCATTTTGAATTAATTTTGCGTCTTATGCAAAGGGTCTAAATTAATTTTTATGCATGCAGGTAACTAATTTTAAATGAAAAAGAATAGCAACACTGGATGTTAGTGAGGACATGAAACAGATGAAACTTTCATAAATTGTTGAGAGAATATAGAATGGTAGGATCTATTTAAGAAAATAGATGGCTGTTTATTATAAATTATGACATTTATTGACCTTATGACCAACCAATTCCATTTTTACCCAAAACAAAAGAGAATATATGTCCATAAAATAAGTTATACATGAGTAGTCATAGCAGTATTATTCATAAAGGCCCCAAATGAGAAATGGCTGCAGGGACAATAAACTGTGGTATATTCATATAATAGAATACAATACTCAACACTAAAAATGGTAAAATAATGTTGTTACATGCAACAACATGGTGAATTTCAAAAACATTATCCTGAAAGTAACAAATCATACAGACAAGAATGCCTATGTTTTGATTCCATTAATATGAATTTCTAGAAAAAGCTAACATATTATTTTCTTTACAAAGCACTGGAATAAAGGGAGAAAATGTCAGAACAATGGGCGTCTCAGGGTTAGAGGGGGATGAGTATTGCTACAGAGGGAGGGTGAGAAACTTTCTGGAATGATGAACTGTTGTATATTGATAGTGGTTTAAAATACCCAGATGTATATCAAAACTCAGTGGATACACCTGAAGAATTTTACATTTCGCTATGTGTACATTTAATTTCAAAAGAAGAAAACTATTGAAAAATTAATTAAACTGTCGTCAGAAATATATATGTTGAACTTGCAGTTTCACTAAAATATAAGATGATTGATGGTTGAATGGATAGATATGTATCTATGGATGGATAGATCTGTAGTAAAGTAAATATAGCAAAAAGTTAATGGTAGAATTTAGGTGGTAGGTGTATGGGCGTTCACTGTAAAATTTTTTCCACTTTACTGTACATTTGAAATTTCATATAAAAATACATTTGGAAATTTTAAAAATGTGCTTCATTGTTTCCTCAAACCCAAACTTATTTATTTTACAGTCACAGAAAGAAGGAAGAAAGCTTGGATTCACTTCAAGGCATATTCTAGAGAAGGCCCTGTCTTCTCTTTATATATTTATCTATATTTCAAGTTAAGAAGATGTGGAACTTTAGTCTACATCTTATCTAAATGTATTCATCTCTTTAGGGTAGCCAAACTTGCTCCTTTTTAAATCATGATAATATCCAGGGACTTTAAAGAGTATCTTCGTTAATTTATTCATTTCGTGTACAGAAGCCAGTCAAAAACGTTTTTTGAGGAGCTTAATCTGATGTCTTTATTTAAAAAAAATTTTTTTACTGGTTACTGAATTATGCAGAATGCACAAAAGTATCCCATGATCCATAGGAAATAAAGTTATTGTTTCTATTTACTTTGTTCCTGATGGTTCAAATGATCTTACTCTTATCAAAGCAGTATAACCCTCATTTCACATTTACAAAATGTTTATTGAGAGCCTGCTATAAACCAAGTTCAAGAGTCACAAAATCAAACAGATCACACTTCATATGATTTTGCTCTGTGTCCCCAATCAAATCTCATCTTGAATTGTAATCCCCATGTGTTGGGGCAGGGGTCTGATGGGAGGTGATTGAATCATGCGGTAGATGTCCCCGTTGCTGTTCTCATGATAGTGAGTTCTCAAGATATCAATTTGTTTGAAAATCTGTGGCACTTCCCCTTTTGTCCTCTCTCTTTCTCATGCCACCATGGTAAGACATGCCTTGCTTCGCCTTCCTTTTTCCCCATGATTGTAAGTTTCCTGAGGCTTCCTTAGCTATGAGGAACTGTAAGTCAATTAAACCTCTTCTCCTTATAAATTACCCAGTCTCAAGTAGTTCTTTACAACAGTGTGAAGCCGGACTAATACAATATCCATAATGAGTTTAAAGTCTACAGAAGAAACTTTCTCTTTCTTACGCTTTCCCTTTAATTTATTGTGAAAATATTGAGTTTTTAAATAATAGACTCTCCTCAAAACTGCCAAGCCAATGTTACTATTTTCATTTCTCCACAGTACAATTTATTTATGCCACTATTTATATTACATTTTTACATAATTTCTGATTTTTACATTTGACTTTATAGTAATCACATTTTCTCATGTATATTACTCTGGAATGACCTCTTGTCATAGAGTGTAAGAGAGACTAGGAAAGAGTATAATAAAGATAGGCACAAACAACTTTCTTCCCAGGAAAAATGAAGCAATGAAGTTAGTCTAGACTTTATTTTCCAGGAACTAGTAGCTTCCTCTCCCTTCTCTGTAGAAGAGCTAGGAGTACTTGTCTTTCTTACACTCATTTTTCTACATTTTCTTAAAAGACTGCAGATAGGCCGGGTGCAGTGGCTCACACCTGTAATCTCAGTACTGTGGGAGGCCAAGGAGGGTGGATCACAAGGTCAGGAGTTTGAGACCAGCCTCGCCAATATGGTGAAACCCTGTCTCTATTGAAAATACAAAAATTAGCTGGGCGTGGTGGCAGGCGCCTGTAGTCCCAGCTACTTGGGAGGCTGAGGCAGGGCAATTGCTTGAATCTGGGAGGCAGTGGTTGCAATGAACCGAGATTGTGCCTTTGCACTCCAGCCTGGGTGACAGAGCAAGACCCTGTCTAAAAAAAAAAAAAAAAAAAAAAAAAAAAAAGAAAAAGAAAAGGTTACAGATATAAAAAGATTTTGTCTTTATCAATAAAATTGCAAGCTCTGAGGCTGGACAGGGTTGCACTTTGGGAGGCCAAGGCAAGTAGGCAGATCACGAGGTTAGCAATTTGAGACCAGCCCGACCAACATGGTGAAACCTTGTCTCTACTAAAAATACAAAAAATAGGCCAGATGCGGTGGCTCACGCCTGTAATCCCAGCACTTTGGGAGGCCGAGGAGGGCGAATCACAAGGTCAGGAGCTCGAGACCATCCTGGCTAACACGGTGAAACCCTGTCTCTACTAAAAATACAAAAAACTAGCGAGGCGTGGTGGCAGGCACCTGTATTCTCAGCTACTCAGGAGGCTGAGGCAGGAGAATGGCGTGAACCCAGGAGGCAGAGCTTGCAGTGAGCTGAGATAGCACCATTGTACTCCAGCCTGGACGAGAGAGTGAGACTCTGTCTCAAAAAAAATAAAAAAATAAAAAAAATTGTAAGCTCTATGAGTTTTCAGAAAAAGTAAGGCTTGTTTTAAACATCTTGATATATTTAAATAACAGTGCTTTTTGGCTAAAAAAAAAAAAAACTAAAGAATTAAAAACTATAGCTTTCCATGTTAACATAGAAAAACTATTTGTCCTGTTTAGTAAAATGTTGTTAGGACTTGTCTTTTGTTGATTCTCAAGAAAAGGACAGTAGAAGGTGAAAATCAGAATTTGTGAGTCAAGAAAGCACACATACACATGAAAGCTTGGGAATTGAGAATTTGTCTGGGAGAAATCTAAACACTTATAATAAATTCTTAATTACTTAGCTTCGTGTCTGTATTTGCTTTTTCTCTAAAACAAATGTTATTTACTCCAGAGATGGGCAGCTGGATTTGTGAAATATGTGTGAAGTGTTGCTTGAGTTGGAACTATTTTGGATGAAATAATATTATCACAGTATCTAGTGAACCAGCAATCTTCTGAAATGGGGCAGGAACTATGAATGGTTTTACCTTCACAATTTTTGAAAAAATCATAGTCATACCTGAAAGTGACTCTTCCTATTAATTTATAGATATGGTATTAACTGTTATTAGTTTATAAGACAAAACTTTACCTGAATGCATTTGGTTGAACATAATTGGTGCTAGGCTAGGTGAGTAGCAAAACTCAACAAAGAACTTGGCCTATTGGCAGGAAGGTTTCTAAGAAGAGAAAGAGTAGAGGTAATGGTGTGTTACAGAAATAGGCATAGCAGGAATTAGAAATAGGTATTAGGCTATGTGGGTTAATTTTGAGTATGTCTTGGAAGACCTCAGTTGATTTGGAGTCCTTTTAGGACAAGATAGGGGTGAACAGATAGAATAGCCTCCCCTCTGTTGCTCCCCAAGAGGCAACATGGTCCGTGATTAAGGATATTCAATCTCTGGAGCCAAATTGCCTGGGCATAAATCCTGCCTGACACTGATTAACTGTGTAACTATGAGCAAGATAAACTTTCTGAGCCTGTTTCCTCCTGTGTAAAAAAGGGCTAATAATGGTATATTCCTCATAGTGTTATGAGAAAAATTAAAAATGGAAACAATGCCAGGATAGTGCCTGGCACATAGTAAGCATCTCGCATAGTAATAGTAGTAGCAGTAGTAATATTTGTGTTGTTATTCTAAAAAAAAAAAAAAAAAAAAAAAGAGGGTTGGGATATTTTGCCCATTGGCCGAATTTAGTGACTGCCAGCTTTTGTACATAAAGTTTTACTGGAACACAGCCATGCTTATTTGCTTGCATATCTCTATGTCTGCTTTCATATAATGATGACAGAATTAAGTTGTTGGAACAGAGACTATACGGCCCACAAAGCTGAAAATATTTACTATCTGGCTCTTTACAAAATACGTTTTCAGACCCTTACTCTAGAGGGATTAAGCACTGCTTGTCCCGTGGACCTGAGCCATCATGGGTTCCTTCAACAGTTTTCTGAAGACACTGTAAAAACTCTCTTTCCATATTTTGAGTCCTTATTCTACTTTCTAAAAGTGCACTTACTCTATATTCTAAACTAGCTTCCAGAATCTCGACTCTCTCTTTTAGTCTATCTTAATAAGAGATTCTTAATGGGAACCTCTTACTCTACTAACCTCTCCAGTTCTGGGTTAACAAAATACTCATGACTCTGCTATAGCTTTTTAGAACTGTGATACTGTAATCTTAGGCTTTGTCATTGTAGGATTGGTCCTAGATACCACCTTCTTCCCACCTAGCTGAAATTATATGGTACCTGGTGGGATTCACCAGAGGCTCACCCAGCTTGCCCTGAAACAAGTCCTCACACTGAAAGACTGAAGTAAAATACAATATCCAGAGTTATAGAGGACTTACTGAGTTCCAGGCATTATTATAAAAATATTGAACAGATTATCTCATTTAGTTCTCAATCTGATAATCCAAATTTTATAAATTAGGATTCCGAGGATTAACAGAAACAGCACCTTCCCCAAGGTCTCCCTGCTTGTCCCATGTCTAAGCCCAGCCAGTGTGATTGTGGGGCCACTTCCTTAACCTCTTCCTCCTGTGAGAGCTGATGCCTGGCATTCTAGGTACAAGTCCGCGAACCACAATCTCCACTTCATCTAAAGAACAGATGGAAGAGGAGGAGCAGTAAGAGCTCAGTAAGACAAGGAGTCTGGTCCCTGGAAGGTTAAATTCTCATGTCCACAAGTATAGATATCCAGAAAATCCATCTGGACTGCAGATTAAGGGAGGAACACCAAGAAGACCCTGAAAACTGAGGCAAAATTTTGTCTCAGAGAGATTTTTACATGCTTTGGGAAAAAATAAACCAAACCAAACAACACAACAGTATAGATAGCTTGGAGCCCAAAGGTTGAAGAATACAGGCATACCTTGGAGATATTTGATTCTAGACGACCACAGTAAAGCATATTACATAAATATTTGATTTCTTAGTACATAATAAAAATCATGTTTACACTATACTTTAGTTTATTAAATGTGTAGTAGCATTATGTCTAAAAATGCAATGTACATATATCATAATTTAAAAATACTTTATTGCTAAAAAATGCTAACAGTCCTCTAAGCCTTCAGTTAGTTGTATTCTTTTTGCTGGTGGAGTATTTTGCCTTGATGTTGATGGGTGCTGATTCATCAGGGTGGTGGTTATTGAAGGCTGGGATGGCTATGGAAATGTCTTAAGAGAATAATAATGTTTACCATGTATATTCTTTCTTTCTTTCATGAAAGGTTTCTCTGTAGCATGCAATGCTGTTTGATGGCATTTGCCCGTGGTAGAACTTCTTTCAAAATTGGAGTCAATTCTCTCAAATCCTGATACTTCTTTATTAACTAAGCTTATATAATGTTCTAACTGTTTTGTCATCACTTAAACAATGTTCATAACATCTTCACCAGGGGAAGATTCTATCTCAAGAAATCACTTTCTTTGATCATTCATAAGAAGCAATCCTTATCCACTCAAGTTTTATCATGAAATTGCAGTATTTAGTCACTTCTTCAGGCTCAACTTCCAATTCTATTTCTTTTGATACTTGTACCTCATCTACAGTTACTTCCTCCATTGAAGTCTTAAAACTCTCAAAGTCATCTATAAGAGTTGGAATCTTCTTCCAAACCCTGTTCATGTTGATATTTTGACCTCTTACCACAATTCTCAAATGTTCTTAATGACATCTGGAATGCTGAGTCTTTTCTAGGAGATTTTCAACTTATTTTGCCTACCCACATCAGAGGACTCATTATCTATGGCAGCTACAGCTTTATAAAATGTATTTCTTAAATAATAAGACTTGAAAGTTGAAATTACTCCTTGTTCCATGGGCTGCGGAATGGACATTGTGTTAGTAAGCATGAAACAACATCAATCTCCCTGTGTATCTCCATTAGAACTCCTGATGGACTAGGTTCACTGTCAATACCACTAGCATTTTAAAATAAATCTTTTTTTCTGAGGAGTAGGTCTCACCAGTGGGCTTAAAATATTCATGAAACTATACTGTAAACAGATTTGCTGTCATCTTGGCCTTGTTCCATTTATAAGGGCACAGAGTAGATTTAGCATCATTCTTAAGGGTGCTAGGATTTTTGGAATGGTAAATGTGCTTTGGCTTCAGCCTAAAGTCATCAGTTGCATTAGCCCCTAACAAGAGAATCATTGTGTTCTTTAAAGTTTTGAAGCCAGGGACTAAATTCTCCTCTTTAGCTATGAAGGTCCTAGATGGCATCTTCTTCCAATAGAAGCCTGTTTTTTCTACGTCGAACATCTGTTTAGTGTAGTTACCTTCAATTATCTTAGCTAGATCTTCTGAGTAACTTGCAGCAGTTTCATTAGCACTTGCTGCTTCACCTTGTACTTCTACGTTATGAAAATACATTATTTCCTTAAACCTATGAACCAATCAGTGCTAGACTCAAACTCTTCTCCTGCAGCTTCTTCACTTCTCTCAGCCTTCACAGCATCGAAGACAGTTAGGGCCTTATTTTAGATTAAGCTTTAGCTTAAGGGAATGTTGTAGCTGGTTTGAGCTATCCACACCACTAAAATTTGCTCCATATCAGCAATAAGTCTATTTCACTTTCTTTTCATTGGTATGTTCACTAAAGTAGCACTTTTAATTTTTTTCAAGAACTTTTCCTTTGCATTTGCAACTTTGCTAACTGCTTGGTGCAAGAGGCTTAGCTTTTGGCTTATCTCAGTTTTTGACATGCCTTCCTCCCTAAACTTAATCTTTTCTAGTTATTGATTTAAAGTGAGAGACTTGTATATTTTTTTCTCACTTGAACACTTCTTGGCCACCGTAGGGATATTAATTGGCCTAATTTCAATACTGTTATATATCAGGAAATAGGGAAGCCCAAGAAAAGGGTGAAAGACAGAGAAATGGTTAGTCAGTGGAGCAGTCAGAATACATACAACATTTATGGATTAAGTTCTCCATCTTATCTAGGCAAGGTTCATGGCACACCAAAAAATTTACAATAAGATCATCAAAGATCACTGATCACAGATCACCGCAACAGATATAATACCAATGAAAAATGTTAAAGTATGTGAGAATTACCAAAATGTGACATAGGGACACAAGTAAGCACATTAGAAAAATGGTATCAATAGACTTGCTCAAGGCAAGGTTGCCAAAAATGTTCAATTTGTAAAAAATGCAATATCTGTGAAATACAATACAGCAAAGCACAATAAAACAAGTATCCCATATCTACCACATTTTATTTATCCATTCTTCCACATATGGACATTTGGGTGGTTTCTAGCTTTTAGATATTGTGAATAATTCTGCTATGAACACTGAGGTACACATATCCATTGAAGTCCCTGATATCATTATTTTTGGGTATATATTTGGAATTGCTACATCATGGTGCATTTGATGGATTTTCATATATTGAACCAGCTTTGCCTTTCATAAATAAATCTCATTTCATTGTGGTATATAAACTTACTATGCTGCTGAAGTCAGTTTGTTCATATTTTATTGAAGCTTTTAAATTTTTTATATCAATTTTCAAAAGGGATATTAATCTGTAGTTTTCTTTGTCTTGTAGCATTTTTTTTTTGACAGGGTCTCACTTTGTCATCCAGGCTGGAGTGCAGTGGCACAATCTTGACTCGCTGCAGCCTCGACCTTCTGGGCTCAAGCAGTCCTCCTGCCTCAGCCCCTCAAGTACCTGAGACTGTAGGTGTGCATCACCATGCCTGACTTTTTTTTTTTTTTGTAGGAACAAAGTTTCCCTATGTTGCCCAGGCTGGTCTCAAACTCCTGAGTTCAAGTCATCTGCCCACCTCGGCCTCCCATAGTGCTAGAATTACAGGCATGAGCCACCACAACTGGCCAGCATATTTGTCTGGCTTCAGCATCAGGGTAATGCTGGCCTCATAGTATTAGTTAAAAAGCCATTTTCTCCTCTTTGTGTTTGAGATTGATTGAGAAGAGCTGACATTAAGTTACTATGTAGCATCCTTCCATTTCAATATGAAAGACTTCTTTTGTCATTTCTTGTAAAGCAGATCTGGTGGTAATGAACATGTCAGCTTTTGCTTATCTGAAAATGTATTTAATTTTCCCTCATTATGGTGGAAAGTTTTGCTGACATAGAATTCTCAGTTCACAGTTTTTTTCTTTCTTGTAACACTTTAAATATATCGGCTCACCAACTCTGGATTCCAAAGTTTCTACCTGATAAAGCAGTTAATAATTGTATTAGTCCATTCTCATGCTGCTCTAAAAAACTGCCTGAGACTGGGTAATTTTTAAAGAAAAGAGGTTAAATTGACTCACAATTCCACATGGCTAGGGAAGCCTCAGGAAACTTATAATCATGGTGGAAGGGGAAGGAAACACGTCCTTCTTTACATGATGTCAAGGAGAAGTGAACGAGCACAGGGGAAAAAGCCCCTTATAAAACCATCAGATCTCATGAGGGCTCACTCACCATCATGAAAATAGTGTCAGGGTAACTGTCCTCATGATTAAACTGTCTCCCAATGGGTCCCTTCCATGACAGGTGGGGATTATGGGAACTACAATTCAAGATGAGATTTCGGCGGGGATGCAGCCCAGTCTTATCAAGAATCTTACTGATTGATTTGCCCATGATGAGTCACTTTTTGTTGCTGCTTGAAAGGTCCTCTCTTTGTCTGCGTCTTTCAACAGTTTGGTAATAATGTGCTTCAGTGCACTATCTTTGGGTTTACCTTACAAAGCATTTAATGAGCTTCTTGGATGTATAGATTCATATCTATCATCAAATTTGGATATTTTAAGACATTATTTCTTCAAATAATCTCTTTGCCCTTTGTTCTCTCTCTTTGCCTTCTTGAACTCTCATAATGCATATATTGGTCCTCTTGTGGTGTGCCACAGGTACCTTAATCTCTGATCTCTTTCTTCATTTTTTTTTCCAGGCTTTTTCAAGAAGGATTTCTGTGACTCTATTTTGTTCCCTTAAACAGATCATGTTTTCTTATTTCTTTGCATGTCTTATGATTTATTGTCATTGTTGAAAATTGGGTATCTGGAAACAGCCACATCTTCCAGTTTTTGAAGACAGACTCTGTCTAGGACTGTACTTCGCTAATTAGCTGGATTGGCTCTGAGCCTAGAGATTAGCTGAAGGTGGAAGTTTAACGTGTTTTTGGAGTACGTGTCTTTCCTGGGTCTGAAAGTGGCCTTCTCAACTCTACCATATACATGACTTCTCTCAGCTGTCTAAATTTCCCAAAGAGTCTCTCTAGGTTCTCCTTGGGGCCTTAGATGGTCTATTCTATGTCTCCACCTGTAATCTTTTATCAGAGATATCATCAGGTCTAAAGTCTCTCTGCAGTTTGTACAAGCAGAGACTGACACTTTTACTACCTGAGATGTGAGTTATAAGTAACAGAAACCAGGCCTTTAAGCAATCCCCAGACCGTTTAGAACATTGCAAATAAGATCTCCTCTCTCCCCAGTTTGAGAGGGGGAATTGGTAACTAGGCTGCCACCTCTTCCAGGCCAAGACCACGATACACAAGAAGAGGGATTGGAATTTGAGAAAAGGTAAGTGAAAACACCACAGAATTTCCCACCATTTGAAGTTAGCTTTCTCCTGATTGAGCACACATTCATTTGCTGTAAATCTTTTTTTCAGAGCTTTTAGAAGATTAGTTTGGCCAGTTTCTAGTTAGTTTTTGGTGTTTTGGTATTTTCAAAGCTTGCAGATTCCTAGTCTGCCATTTTGCTAATGTCGCTATCATCAATTAGTCTTTCCATTGAACATTTCAATGGGTCCTCCACATTCATTGATAACATGACGGAGACCATTCATTCTAACATGCCACCTATATACATTTTCAAAAGTCCTTGATGCTATTATTTTCCATTCACATTCTACAGGCAGTTTCTACCATTCCACCAAAAATTACTCCCAAAGGCCACTTGATGACACAGAAACAGCTTGGAGTTCTGAGTTCATCAGGATTTGGTTGTAATTTTAGTCCACCATTACTTGTTTTTATATCTTGGACCATAATCATAAGCTCTGCAAGTCTCAGTATAGTGAGTTACGTCGTTACTTCACCTGTAGTATAATCACTTTGCAAATTTGATTTAAAAACAAGATTAGGCCAAAAGCGAATTTCCCTGTAATGCATCCCTATAGATTAACTCAAAAGCGATCTTTCCCTTTTTCAAATGGCTTCTCCTATGGAAACTCAATGGGAACTTTTGCGCCTCCTTCGAATTGCTGTAGCACTTGTTATCTGTATCATTTACATGTCAGCTGCCACTGTGTGCCTGGAAACAAAATTTTTCTCTTTGCTCATGTCTTGGCACTTTTTAAAGAATGTGTTCATCTGGAAAGAAGGTCATGCCTCTATCTGTTAATTTATCTGTTGCCTATTTATTGACTGTTTTTCAGACATCATACTAGGTTCTGGTTAGAGATGTGAGTGAAATATAGTTCTACCTCAGAAGCTTAGAGTCTTTGTGGAAAAAAAAACCAAGCTTATACCTCAAATAGCTTTACATTTTCCAAAGAGAATTATTAGGTACAATACATTCATGAATTACAGGTAAATATATAAATACTTATTTGGTATCAAAACCCTGTTAATCACTTTTCTATTTTTAAAAAGAAAATTTCTCTTTTCTCCTCGGTTTGCTCCTTGCTATCTGGGATAAACTTCAGATATCAAGGAGCAAACCTAAAAAAGGTTCAGAATGCTAGTTCAGAGAAGCAATGAGAAGTTATTATCTGGCACTTATACAACATGCTTGACATGAAAATAGAGCTGGAAATCTCACAAAGTTAGGTGATCTTTCAAGAATTTCAATACTTCCTGCTGTCAGTTGGAAGACCTAAAAGAATAGCCTCCTTTATAACGCAGTTAAGGTGGGAGGTGGAACAAGATGGTGGACTAGAAAGCTCCACCAATTGTCTACCTCACAAGAACACGAAGTTAACAACTGTCTACATGGAAAAAACACCTTCATAAGAGCCAAAAATCAAGTGAGCAGTTTCATATTGCTGAAAGAGGCACTGAAGACATAAAAAAACAGTTCTGAATCACTGATGACACCCCTCCCTAGCCCCAGCCAGAAGTGGCTTCGTGTTGGGAGCCTCTGAATGCTGGAGGAGGGAGAACATAGCAATTGTGAGGCATTGAAAGCAGGGCTGCCTTGTTAGCATAGAAAGGAAATCCCAATGAAACTCTGCTGCCGTCTGCTCACAGAGGGAGCATTGAAAGCAGCCCTAGCCAGGGAGAAAAGCAGATCTCATGGATGGGAGCTTGAGTGCCTGCAAACCTCACTACTGGGGGCTAAAGCACTTTATGTCTGCAAGTAAACTTGAAAGACAGTCAAAGTCATGAGGACTGCAACTTTTAGGTGAGTACTAATGCTAAACTAGGCCCAGAGCCATTGCACTGGGCGGGGCATGTGACCTACTGAGACACCAGCTGGGATGGCTAAGGAAGTGCGGGCATCATCCCTCCCCTAACCCCAGGCTGCACAGCTCCTGGCTCCAAAAGACACTATTCGAAATAGCTTTTCTGCTCTGGTTTCTCCCCATCTTTGCGGTGTTATCTACCTTTTGTCTTTAATATTAGTGACCTACAGATGGGGTTTTGGTGCAGATGTCCTTTTTGTTGATGTTGATGCTATTCCTTTCTGTTTGTTAGTTTTCCTTCTAACAGTCAGGTCCCTCAGCTGCATGTCTGCTGGAGTTTGCTGGAGGTCCACTCCAGACCCTCTTTGCCTGGGTATCACCAGCAGAGGCTGCAGAACAGCAAATATTGCTGCCTGATCCTTCCTCTGGAAGCTTCATCCCAGAGGGGTACCCTCCTATATGAAGTGTCTGTCAACTTCTACTGGGATGTGTCTCCCCATTAGGCTACACGGGGGTCAGGGACCCACTTGAGCAAGCAGTCTGTCCGTTCTCAGAGCTCAACTGCCATGCTGGGAGAACCATTGCTCTCTTCAGAACTGTCAGACAGGGATGTTTAAGTCTTCAGAAGCTGTCTGCTGCCTTTTATTCAGCCTTGCCCTGCCCACAGAGGTGGAGTCTATAGAGGCAGTAGGTTGTGCTGAGCTGTGGTAGGCTCTGCCCAGTTTGAGCTTCCCGGCGGCTTTGTTTACCTACTCAAACCTCAGCAATGGTGGACACCCCTCCCCCAGCCTGGTGTATATGTGGCACATTACACCATGGAATACTATGCAGCCATAAAAAAGGATGAGTTCATGTCCTCTGCAGGGACATGGATGAAGCTGGAAACCACCATTCTGAGCAAACTATCACAAATAGAGAAAACCAAACACCACATGTTCTCACTTATAGGTGGGAACTGAGCAATGAGAACACTTGGACATAGGGTGGGGAACATCAAACACCAGGGCCTGTTGGGGGGTAGGGGGCTGGGGGAGGGATAGCATTAGGAGAAATGCCTAATGTAAATGACGAGTTGATGGGTGGAGCAAACCAACATGGCACATGTATACCTATGTATCAAACCTGCACATTGTGCACTTGTACCCTAGAACTTAAAGTATAATAAAAATAATAATACTAATAAAAATGAAGAGACAAAGAAGGTCACTATATAATGATAAAGGGTCAATTCAGCAAGAGAATAATAACCATTGTAAATATACATGCATCCAATACTGGAGCACTGAAATATACACAGGAAATATTATTAAAGAGAGAGATAGGCCCCAATTTAATCATAGCTGAAGACTTCAGCACCCCACTTTCAGCACTGGACAGATCTTCCAGATAGAAAATCAACAAAGAAACAGCAGACAGTATCTGCACTGTAGACCAAATGGATCTAATAGATATTTATAGAACATTTTATCCAAGAGTAGTAGAATACACATACTTTTGTTAGTACATGAATTATTCCCAAAGATAGACAATATGTAGGTCACAAGACAAGTCTTAAAACATTCAAAAAAATTAAAATGACATCAAGCATCTTCTCTGATCACAATGGAACACAACTAGAAAATAGTAACGAGGAATTTTGGAAACTGTGTAACTACATGGAAATTAAACAATTTGCTCCTGAATGACCACTGGGTCAATGAAGAAATTAAGAAGGAAATTGAAAAATTTCTTGAAACAAATGATAATGGCAACACAGCATGCCAAAATCTATGGAATACAGTGAAAGCAGTACTAAGAGGGAATTTTATGGCTTTAAGTTCCTACATCAAAAAAAAAGGAAAAAATTCTATGAAAATCTAAAAATGCATCTTAAAGAACTAGAAAAATAAGCATACCAAACCCCAAATTAGTAGAAGAAAAGAAATAACAAAGATCATAGCAGACATAAATATAATTTAAATGAAAAACAGTACAAAAGTTTAATGAAACAAAAAGTTGGTTTTTTAAAAAGTTAAAACTGACAAACTTTTAGCCAGGCTAACTAAGAAAAAAAGAGAGAAGATCCAAATAAATAAGATAAGAAATGAAAAAAGAGACATTGCAACTAATACTGTAGAGATTCAAAGGATCATTAGTGTCTAATATGAGCAACCATATGCCAATAAATTGAAAAACCCAGAAGAAATGGACAAATTCCTAGATACATACAGACTACTAAGAGTGAACCAGGAAGAAAACCAAAACCTGAACAGATCAGTAACAAGTAATAAGAGTAAAGTCATAATAAAATGTCTCCCACTAAAGAAAATCCCATGGCCTGTTGGCTTCACTGCTGAATTCTAGCAAACATTTAAAGAAGAACTAATACCAGTGCTACTCAAACTTCCAGAAAATAAAGATGAGGGAACAACTTCCAAACTCATTCTACAAGGCCAGTATACCAAAACCAGACAAAGAGACATTAATAAAAAAGACAAGAAAAGTAAAGTAAAGAAAGAAAACTACAGGACAATATCCCTGATGAATATTGATTCAAAAATCCTCAATAAAATACTAGCAAATCAAATTCAACAATACAGTAAAAACATCATTCATCATGATCAAGTGAGATTTATCCCTGGGATAGAATGAAGAATAAAAACCATAGGAGTTTAGCACTGGTGATTAGCCTTAAAAAATATCACATGATTATTACAATTGAGGCTGAAAGAGCATTTGATAAAATTCAACATCCTTTCATGATAAAAACCATCAAAAATTGGGGATAGAAGGAATATACTTCAACATAGCAAAAGCCCTACATGACAGACCCACAACTAGTATCATACAGATGGGGAAAAACTGAAAACCTTTTCTCTAAGATCTGTAACATGACAAAGATGACCCCTGTCACCACTGTTACTCAACATAGTACTGGAAGTCCTAGTTAGAGCAATCAGACAGGAATAATATATAAAGGGCATCCAAAATGGAAAGGAGAAAGTCAAATTATCCTTGTTTGCAGATGACTTAATCTTATATTTGGAAAAAGGTAAAAACTCCACAAGAAAACTATTTGAACAGATAAACAAATTCAGTAAATTTGCAGGATACAAAATCAACATATAAAAATGTAGCATTTCTATATGCCAACAGTGAACAATGTGAAAAGGAAATTAAAACTTAATCCCATTTACAATAGCCACACATAAAATTAAATATCTAGGAATTCACTGGGGGAGTGAAATGTTTTTATAATAAAAACTATAAAAGACTAATGAAAGTAATTAAAGAGAACACCAAAAAATGGGAAAATATTCCATGTTAATGGATTGGAAGAAATCAATACTGTTAAGATGTTCATACTATCCAAAGCAATCTACAGGATCAATGCAATCCTTATCAAAATACCAAGGACATTCTTCACTGATATGGAAAAAACTATCCTGAAATTTATATGGAACCACAAAAGACCCAGAATAGCCAAAGCTATCCTAAGCAAAAAGAACAAAACTGGATGAATCACATTACCTGACTTCAAATTATACTATAGAGTTCTCATAACCAAAACAGCATGGTACTGACATAAAAACACACATACATAGACCAATAGAACAAATAGAGAACACAGAGACAAATTCACATACCTACAGTGCACTCATTTTCAACAAAAGTACCAAGAACATACACTGGAAAAAAGACAATGGTGTTTCAAGAAATGGTTCTGGAAAAACTTGTTGTCCATATGTGGAAGAATGAAACTAGACCCCTATCTCTAGCCCATATACAACAAAATAATCAAAATGGATTAAAGACCTGAATCTAAAACCTCAAACTGTGGAACAATCACAGGAAAAAACATTGAGGAAAAAATCCATTGGTCTGGGCAAAAATTTTTTGAGTAATACCCAAGAAAGACAGGCAACCAATGCAAAAATGGACAAATGGGATCACATAAGTCAAAAAGCCTCTGAACAGGAAAGGATACAATCAACAAAGTGAGAGGCAACCCACCAAATGGAAGAAAATATTTGAAAACTACCCACTTGATAAGAGATTAATAACCAGAATATATAAGGAGCTCAAACAACTCTATAGGGAAAAAATCTAATAATATGATCAAAAATGGGCAAAAGTCTGAATAGATATTTCTCAAAAGAAGACATACAAATGTCAAGCAGTCATATGAAAAGGTGCTCAACATCACTGATCATCAAAGAAAGGCAAATCAAAACTACAATGGAATATTATCTCACCCTACTTAAAATGGCTTATATTCAAAAGACAAGACAATAACAAACGCTGGCAAAAATGTGCAGAAAAGGGATCCCTTGTACACTGTTGGTGGTAACATAAATTAGTATGATTACTATGGAGAACAGTTTGGAGGTTCCTTAAAATCTAAAAATTGAGCTACCACGTGATTCAGCAATCTCACTGCTGGGTATATGTGCAAAGGAAAGGAAACTAGTATATTGAAGAGATATCTGCACTCCTATGTTTGTCGCAGCACTGTTTGTCTACAGTAGTTAACATTTGGAAGCAACCTAAGTATCCATCAACAGATGATTAGATAAAGAAAATGTGGTCCCTATGAAAAATGGAGTACTATTCAGTCATAAAAAGAATGAGATCCAGTCATTTGCAACAACATGAATAGAACTAGAGATCATTATGTTAAGTAAATTAAGCCAGGCATATAAAGACAAATGTCACATGTTCTTATTTATTTGTGGGATCTAAAAAAAACAATTGAACTAATTGACATAGAGAGTAGAAAGATGGTTACCAGATGCTGGTAAAGGTATTGGGGGTTAGTGAAGATGAGTAATGGGTACAAAAAAATACACAGAATGAATAAGACCTACTATTTGATAGCACAATAGGGTGACTATAGTCAATAATTTAGTTGTACATTTTAAAATAACTTAAAGAGTGTAATTGGATTGATTATAACTCAAAAAATGAATGCTTGAGGAAATGGGTACCCTATTCTCCATGATATAGTTATTTCGCATTGTATGCTTGTATCCAAACATCTCATGTACCCCATAAATATATAAACCTAATATGTACTCACAAAAATTATAAACGACAACAAAAAAACAGTTAAATATGAACAAGCTGATATGGTTTGATTGTGTCCCCACCCAAATCTCATCTTGTGTTGTAGCTACCATAATCCCCACATGTTGTGGGAGGGACCTCATGGGAGGTAATTGAATCATGGTGGGGCAGGGGATTTCCTGTGCTGTTCTTGTAATAGTGAATAAGTCTCATGAGATCTGATGGTTTTATAAAGGGCAATTCTCCTGCACATACTCTCTTGCCCGCCACCATGTAAGACATGCGTTTTCTCCTCATTTGCCTTCCACCATGACTGTGAGGCCTCCCCAGACATGTGGAATTGTGAGTCCATTACATGTCTATTTTTTTGATAAATTACCCAGTCTCAAGTATTTCTTTATAGCAGTATGAAAGTGAACTAATACAGTAACTTAGTGCTGGTAGAAGGCAGTACTGCTACTAAGATACCCTAAAATATGGAAGCCACTTTTGAACTGGGTAACAGGCAGAGGTTGGAACAGTTGGGAGGGTTCAGAAGAAGATGGGAAGATGTGAGAAAGTTTGGAACTTCCTAGAGATGTGTTGAATCGTTTTGACCAAAAGTCCAGGCTGAGGTAGTCACAGATGAAGATAAAGAACTTATTGGAAACTGGAGCAGAGGGGACTCTTGTTATGTTTTGGCAAAGAGACTGGTGGAATTTTACCCCTTCCCTAGAGATTTGTGGAACTTCGAACTTGAGGGAGATGACTTAGGGTATCTGGCAGAAGACATTTCTAAGCAGCAAAGCATTCAAGAAGAAGAAGAGCATAAAAGTTTGAAAAATGTTTAGCCTGATGATGAGATAGGAAATCAAACCTCATTTTCTGGGGAGAAATTCAAGCCAGCTGCAGAAATTTGCATGAATAATGAGGAGCCAAATGTTAACTACCAAGACAATGGGAAATATGTCTTCAGAGCATGTCAGAGACCTTTACGGCTGCCCCTTCCATCACAGACCTGGAGGTCTAGGAGAGAAAAATGGTTTCAGGGGCTGGGCCTGAGGCCCCCCTGCTCTATGCAGCCTCAGGACATGGTGCCCTTTATCCCAGCTGCTTCAGCTCCAGTGGTGGCTAAAGGGGGCCAAGGTACAGCTCAGGCCATTGCTTCAGAGAATGCAAGCTCCAAGTGTTGGTGGCTTACATGTGGTGTTGAGCCTGTGGGTGCACAGAAGTCAAGAATTGAGGTTTGGGGACCTCTGCCTAAATTTCATAGGATGTATGGAAACACCTAGATGTCCAGGCCAATGTATGCTACAGGGAAGGAGCCCTCATGGAGAACTTCTAGTAGGGCAGTGTGGAAGGAAAATGTGGGGTAGGAGCCCCCACACAAAGTCCACACCAGGGCACTGCCTAGTAGAGATGTGAGGTCATTGTCCTTCAGAGCTCAGAATGGTAGACCAACTGACAGCTTACACTGTGCACCTGAAAAAACTTCAGACACTCAATGCCAGCCTGTGAAAGCAGCCCTGAGGGAGGCTGTACCCTGCAAAGCTACAGGGGCAGAGCTGCCCAAGACAATGGGAACTCCTCTTGCATCAGCATGACCTGAATGTGAGACACGGAGTCAAATGAGATAATTTTGGAACTTTAAAATTTGACTACTCTACTGTAGCCCCTCCATTTTGGTCAATTTCTCCAATTTGGAATAGGTGTATTTACCCAGTGCCTCTGCCTCCAGTGTATTTAGGAAGTGACTAACTTACTTTTGATTTTACAGGCTCATAATCTGAAGGGATTTGCTTTGTCTCAGATGAGACTGGATTTTTGAGTTAATGCTGAAATGAATTAAGATTTGAGGGGACTATTGGGAAGGCATGATTGGTTTTTTAAATGTGAGAACATGAGATTTGGGAGGAGCCGGGACAGAATGATATGGTTTGTTTGTGCCCACATTCAAATTTCATCTTGAATTGTAGCTCCCATAATCCCCACCTGTCATGGGAGGGTCCCAGTGGGAGGTAATTGACTTATGGGGGTGGTTATCCTCATGCTACTGTTCTTGTGATAGTGAGTGAGTTATCACCAGATCTGATGGTTTTATAGGACTTTCCTTCTTTTGCTCTGCACTTCTCCTTGCTGCTACCATGTGAAGAATGATGTATTTACTTCCCCTTCCACCATGATTGAAAGTTTCCTGAGGCCTCCCCCGCTCTGTGGAATTGTGAGTCAGTTAAACCTCTTTCCTTTATAAATTACCCAACTTTGGGTATGTCCTTATAGCAGCATGAGAATGGACTAATACAGTGACTAAGTCACCAAAAGCAATTGCAACAAAGCCAAAAATGGACAAATAGGACCTAATTAAACCAAAGAGCTTCTGCACATCAAAAGAAATTATCAGCAGAGTAAACAGACAACCTACACGATGGGAAAAAATATTTACAAACTATGCCTCTGATAAAGGTCTAATATCCAGAATCTGTAAGGAACTTAAATGACTGAAAAAGCTAAATACCCACATCAAAAAATGGGCAAAATACATGAACAGACACTTCTGAAAAGAAGACATACAAGTGGCCAGCAAACATATGAACAAATACTTATCATCGCTAGTCATCAGAGAAATGCAAATGAAAACCACAGTGAGATACCATCTTATATCAGTCAGAACGGCTATTATAATAAGGTCAAAACAAAAGATATTGGTGAGGCTATGAAGAAAATGAAACACTTATACACTGTTGGTGGGAAGCCACTGTAGAAAGCAGTTTGTAGATTTCTCAAAGAACTCAGAATTACCATTCAACCTAGCAATCCCATTTCACGTTATATATATATATATATATAAAGTTATGCCAAAAAGACACACATGAATTTGCATGTTCATCGTAGCACTATTCACAATAATAAAGTCATGAAGTCGACCTAGGTGCTGAGCAATGGTGGATTGGATAAAGAAAATAGTTTACAGACTGGGAGTGGTGGCTCATGCCTGTAATCCCAGCACTTTGGGAGGCTGAGATGGGCAGATCGTGAGGTCAGGAGATCAAGACTATCCTTGCCAACATAGTGAAACCCATCTTTATTAAAAATACAAAAATTAGTTGGGTGTGGTGGTGCGTGTCTATAATCCCAGCTACTCGGGAGGCTGAGACAGGAGAATCGCTTGAACCAGAGAATCGCCAGCCACTACACTCCAGACTGGCAACAGAGAGAGACTCTATCTCAAAAAAAAAAAAAAAAAAAAAAGAAAGAAAAGAAAAAGAAAAAGAAAAGAAAAGAGAAAGAAAAGAAGATGGGTTACATATACACCTGGGAATGCTACACACACACACACACACACACACACACACACACACACGCATCATGTCCTTTGCAGCAACATGGGTGCACCTAGAGGTCATTTAAGTGAACTTATACAGGAACAGAAAATCAAATACAGCATGTTCTCACTTGTAAGTGGGAGCTAAACACTGGGTACTCATGGACATAAAGACGGCAACAAATAGACATTGAGGACTGCAAGAAGTGGACCTCAGCATCACACAATACACCCAGGTAACAAACTCACTCATGTATGTCCTGAATCAAAAATAAAAATTGGAAGCTACCAAAACAAAAACAAAGTCCCTCTTTTGTTTTCTGGTACACTCCTTCATTTTACACCAGAGGCTGCTGTTTCTAAACTGTTCTCCAGAATAAAGTTTCTTTCCTTCAGATTCCTTTCTCAGATTACTTTTGTTCACAGGAGAGTAATGTGTAGTGGCTGAAAACAAGGAGACAATAGGTATTTTAGAGTAAAAAAAAAGTTCATTTAATGAGCTCCATGGATCGTTAGAGACCAGAGAACTCTGTATGTCCTCACATTACAATGCATTGTCGGTGATGAAGACAAGAAAAGAGGGAGTGAGGGTGTGAGGGTTACCGGCTATGATTTATTGTCACTATCACAATTTCACCCAAAGCTGGCCATTCCCAGGTTCATTTGATATGACTGGAGATTGATGCTTTGTCAAATGAAAAGTAATCTCACTTGGCAACTATAAATATTTCTATTAATTATTAAATTATTTTTTAAGAAAATATATCACTTTGACAAATTTTACCTCAATGTGTTTGCTTCTGCAAAGCTAAATGATCTCAGGATAACCACTTACTCTCTGATGTTATTTGACTTTACAAGGACAAGCAAAAGGATATTCTATATCTCAAAAATATATATATTGTCCCTCTATTCTCACTGGGCAAGAAGAATAAATAGGTGATTTTTTTGGTGGAATATCCTTGTCCAAACTTCCTTATATTGTCTGGAAGCCCCAATATGGATTATATTTTTAATGAATTTATCCTCTTTGGGGAAAAATAGAAATAACATAACTGTAAGATATTATTTTCAAATCAGTCTGACACATAATCATCATTTTTTCAGAGTTCCAATAGGAAATCTTTGTCCAAAATTTGTATCAGCTCATGATTTTTGTATCAACAAACAAAATCAATAGATTGATTTGAACTCTTCAAAAATGATTTCAATAAATTGTGGTTAAATGCTATATCTGTAAATGATTTCTGACCCTGGAGATGTTAGAAAGTGCTTACAGTATTTCTCGTCTTTTCAAACATAATTGGGGCCTCAGCAAAACTTTTTGTGTTCTGCTGACCTCAGACTGGTTGGGGATGGAACTCCAAATTTGTTCTGGCATGCTATAAAAGAAATTTTATGAGCATAGGGCTAAAACCAATTTTGTAGTATGTTAATTATGTCCAATGTTATTTTAAATAGAAGTTTTCAAATGTAAAAATATATGAAAATATTTTTAGAGAGCTCTGTTCTTGGTTCTGAAACTTCTGCATGTCATATGTCTTGTACACAACATCAGCCCCAAGAGAGAAAAGCACACAAAGAAATAAGCCAGATAAACAAGGTTCAAACTAGACAAATTCCTGTATGATTTTCTAAACCTTTCTTGTCAAGCTGAAGCTTCCAAATCCTAGGACAGTAACACACATTTCTCTAGTCCTGACAATAAAGAGCATGTCTCCTTTCTTGGATGTAAGAAAGTCTAGAGTGATATTTAGGTGACAATAATGTGTGGTGAAGAGTGGGCCCAGCAGGCATGCTCACAATGACAAAATCGTATTGATCATATTTTAATCCGGTACATTGCTCCACTATTAACTGGCAAATAAATGATGTATTTGCTTTCTAGACATACTCCAGGAAGGCCAGAGAAACTGGATTATTATCCATATGGAATAGTCCACTGGTGAAATTCTTGCAGGGTATACCAAAATGGATCAAGAATATGATCTTCACATATTATATCCTTTACTTGGAACCAAAAAAAAACCCATCTGGGCTGCAAGGCTCCATTAGAAGAGAAATGTGGCATGTCACTGTGTGACAATTGCTGGTCCCTGTCCCACATCTTCTTAGAGGGCTGGAGCCCAGTGTGGGACACAGACAAATTATGAGTTGAGGTAAAGGCCTCCTCTTAGGTGTGCATGTGCTTATTACACATATGCCACTGTGCTAAGTACCCTATGGGCAACAGGAAAGAATGAGAAAACACGATGTCTCCACAATAAGAAGGCACACAGGCTGGAATGTAAGCTGTGGAATCACACAGCCCGAGTTCAAAGCCACAGGCAGACAACAGTGAAAGTCTGGGGGCACAGCACAGGTGAGCATGACTAATTCCTAAGTCAGCCCTCCCACTTTGTGGATGGAGGCAATGCTCACATCCATGGCATAGACAAGGTCTGGGGGACTCAAAGGTTACCAACAGCAAGGACAATAGGCAGCATGTGGGTGAGTGTGGATAATTCCCATTCCCTAAGCCTCCCTGTTAACATGGGTGAAAAGCCACATTGGCACCCATGGGTGGTACCCTGCTGAGGTTGCCAGGACATGGGAATATGAGGACAGAAGAAGGAAAGAGGATGCTTCTTCTTTCTCTGCTTCACATACCCTAGGTATTAACTAGGAAGAGAAAGGAACTAGGGTCATCTTGTCCCCCTCTTTCTAGATGACTCACCGATCATCTTCAGTCTATACTTCTCTCAAATGCCTCCTGAATCACTGGGACTTCTTCAAAAAAAAAAAAAAAAAAAAAAAAAGCTTTTATTTTCCTTTTTCCTCTTCTGTCCTCTCTTCACGGATGGGTAATTGTGTTCCTGTACCACAGGACGCTCTGCTTGGATGGATCCCCCAAACCAGGAAAAGTTAATTTCCTTAAACCTTGAACTGCTTGACTTAAAATTGAAGTCAGGGGAAGGGAATCCAGAAGCCTAGTGTGCTGGCAAAAGGGTAAAAGTTTTTTGTTTTGTTTTGTTTTGTTTTGTTTTTTTACCAGACTTCTGGTCTCCCTTTCCCTGTGCAAACTGGTTGAATGAATGTTAAAATCACTGTTTATATTCTCTATAAAGTTCTGATTAATGAAAAAAATGATTTGTGAGGCTAGTCTCATGCTGTAGCTAATCTGGTGTGCTTTGTGTGTCTTTATGTATGATTCTGTCATAAAGAGGGGTACCTAAGATAGAATGTGAGCCTAGGACCCCATAAGCCCACTGTTCAAGCCGGCTGAGCAAACTGGTCAGTAACAAACTTTGCTGCTGGTCTCCATCTTGTTTTATATCCTTGGAATCTTGACCTTATAACTACACAGCAGTACTTTCTCTTGGTCTCTGCCTTTTTTACAATGGCAGCCTGGGTTCAATCCTGGATTAGGGAATGAGTGCTTTCTGATTAATATCTGTGAGACTTTTACCATTTGCTGATTCCCCCTCCATGAACAACTTCTAGCTTCCTTTCTTAAATCTTCCTTTCTCTGAGCTACCATTAAAGATTCTAGGTTTTGTAAAAACTGCTTAGCACCTCTTTGAGAATACCTTGTACACTTGTGGTTAACTCGTACCTTAGTTGAGGCTTGTTGGTTTCACCTGTGAGGTTACTTTTGGTAAAGTTTAAAAGCTAGAAATATTGGCAATTTGGTGTGGCTAAAGTCAGGTAACAAGGGATTTAAAAGGATTTTCTTAAAGAGATCTATGGTTAGAAGTCAGCTGAATTAAAAGCAGCTATCTAAGCCATAGGTAGAGTTAAAAGGCCTGTATGTTTTTCTTTTCATGGATCTTGTTTTTCTGGAAAAAGATTTTTTTCTCAGTTGACCTAATTATTTTTCTCCACTTTGTCTTGGCCACTCTTAGTGCACACATAAGAGGTGCTAAGATAACTTCGTATAGCCTGGGACTCTTTGGAAGGAGCCATGGACCACATTTTGAAAAACAAACAAACAAACAAGCAAACAAACAAACACCTCCATTTTCCTCATGGAACCCCAGAAACTAAAAGTGAATACGTCCCCCTCAAAATCTGTTGTTGTCTTCCAGCTATGCCTGTTTATTAGGCCCTAGAAACTGCGTGTTTTCCTAGCACTTTTTCTTGAAGGGCGCCACCCAGAGGCCAGCAGTCCAATTAGGAGATTGGCAAATGAAAAATCTTACAACTACTGGATCTTCTTCTGTCCATGTAATCATATATGTGTTATGCATGTGATGCTTATAAAAAACAGAACTCTGATTAATTGGCTTAAAAAATAAGTGTTTAGATCTAATATTTTTTGAAGGAAAAATAAAAGCCATAATGCCTTTTCATTCACGTGACTTTAATCTTTGAGAAATAAAAACAGTTTTGAAGATAAATAGTAAAAAAAAAAAAAAAAATCTTCAAAATGTAAATGTGTGCTCTAAATCATGCAAGTCAGATATGAGGTTTGCTAAATGTTGTAAGGTTATAAACTGCTTCTTTGGTTTTTGAGAACTGTTTGACTTGCCTGCTTTGCAACCTAATAAGGCCTGGGTACCTGTGGAATTTAATCACAACCTTAACTATGCTGAAAAGACTCAGACTTTACCTGCACCTAGTACCTAATTAAAACAACTTACCAGGCTTTACACTAAAATTAAAAATTGCTTAGATTTGCCATTATAACATGTAATTGAGACTACTGAAACTATTTACATGCAAGGTGTGTAAGGAAAGTAAAATGTGTTTTTGGTAAAAGATTATAGGAATGCATGGGAATGTAAATTTTTGTTTAGTTTAGAGGGTTAAAGGTTGTTTTAAATTAGATTAAGATAAAGCTAAAGGCTTAAACAAGTGGTGGAAGGTTTGTAAAAATTAATCTTGCAAAAGGAATTCTGTGTGTGAACATATTAACTAAATTCAAAAGGGTATTATACGGTTTTTCTGTAAATTGAGCATTGAAATAAATGCACAACAAGGTTTTCCTAAGGTATCAATCTGCTCTTTAGCAGAAATTTATAAAGGTTTATAAGAGATTTATAAGAATCTCACCTCATGATCAAACTGGTTAATATTGAATAGAATTATCTCTAAGATTATCTATAAGCTTTCATTAAAAGTTAGGTTGGACATTAATAGTAGACTAATGAAAAGGTGAAATTTGGCTTTCTCTCTCCTGAACAGGATTTTCATGTAATATTAAAGACAGATTGCTTGGAAAGCTAACTCTTACCAATTACTAAGCAAAGATTTTTGCCTTCTTTTAAATTTTTGAGTCATCATTTTGGCTAAATAAATTTTGGCTAAAACTTATGGTAATCTGGAATGCTGTGTCATAATATCAAGTGTTTTAAACCTTAACCTGTTTGATATGCTTCCCAAAATCAAACTTCAGCTTCCAAAATTGACTTTTCTGACCCCTAACTTTTAGATGCTACAGAGGGTCCATGGAGCATCCAAAAGAGAGTTAGACAGGTTTATATTACATGTTTAGTCATGTGGGATTGAAAAAATAAGAATAATGTTTAGCCTTCTCCAGGTTATATTTCAGTGAATAATGTTAATATATGTTCCAAAATTATATGGTATTTCTAAAATTCTAATGTATATGCTATCAATAATAATTAAGGTTATTATATTAAGTTATTGTACACCACAGAAATAACAACATTTCTTTGCGAATTGTGTTTTTGACTATAACTACCCTGGATATTTTGTCATTCATAGACAATTGTTTTCTTGCTTTGATCCTTTTCAAAAGATGCTTTATAGTCAGCTACAGGACTTTGGTAGATGCTCTCAAATGCAGATTTCTGATATATTTGGAAACTGTGACATTCAAATTAAGGAAAAACATACAGAAATCATGAAGAGGTGAAATGTTAATGAATATCAAGCAGAACAAGAGTTAACTGAATGGACTGAACTAACAGAAAACTGAAGTAATCTTTTTTTTTAACTTTTTCTTAAAACATTGCTGATCCTTGTTTTACTTTTCAGAGCCAAGGAAACTTTTTTTGCGCTATCTACTGCTTTTAACAATTGAGTAAGGTATACTTCTGTGAACAAAATTTGGAGCATATTTGTTTCTTTCTGCCTGGTTTCTCTAGAATTTGGAAATATTTGTGAGTATTCTTAACTTATGGCAATATACTTGTATCAGTGCAACAAGAATTCATTTTATTTTGCGACAGGACACACTTAGAGAAACTGATCGTTTTATCAAGGCTTTGACTGGAAGAGTGTGCTTCCTTTTAAGGAATCAAGCTTGACTTGCAGAGCCAATAAAAGCCCCTTGGGAAAATTGGCCTCATTCCTTATCTACACAGTCCCCATACAGGTTTCCTAATCTGTGGTGAGTAAAGAATGCCACTTTCTAACAGGTCCAGGAGCCCCATGTTCTTGGGACTTCAAGAAAGGAGGAATTTACCCAACTCATAGGTGTCTGAGGGTACAAATCCATGGCTTGGCTCAGCTTTAAAAGGTCTTATCTGAGACTCTTTGGGAACAGACTTCCATCAAAGCCAATTTAAAAAGCCCATGTGAAAAAAAATTATTATTACTGTACTTTATGCAAATAATCAGGCCTAGTATAAGACTACAGTTTATTTTGCAAACAACTCAGTCCTATCATAATTTGTTTTTGACAAAAATGAGGACTGGAGAGAGAAGAATGATATTTCCAAAGTTATCATACACTTGTCATTAAATTCTAATCTCATTAGTTGCTTTTAGGTTTTGCTTACATTTTAGACTAACCCTGCTTATTCCTGTGAACCAACCAGCAATCTCCAGCTGTAGCTCAGATGAAACAAAAGGGATAGGATATGTAAAAATGTGGATCAATATTCTAGTTCTGGGTAAATATCCTGCAAATCCTGCCAGGTGATAGGAGTAAATAGGGTGCCTATAACCCAGAGGTTTATTTATTTGAGAAAATAAGATCAAGGGAGCTAACCAAAGTCAAGCCCCATGCACCCAAATCTTAGCAGGCATAACTATAGTCACTAGTTATCTGGATATGTCAGCAGCCTTGGGTTTTTTTAGCTGTCGTTACCCCCTTGTTTCATTTTGATATATGTCATCTAATAACCTGAATTGTTTCTTCTTGCTTAGAGGCCATTAAACCTCAAATAGTGATGTGAATGGAACCATGCATGGATGCACCATTCTTCTGGGGACCTTTAAACCAACCTCAGGAGGAGCCCTAACTTTTGCTTTCCCAAAACAGTGCCCCCTGTCAGCAGAACACAAGTAAGAGCAGTCATCGTCCACTTTCTTTAATAGCAATTGGGATCTCCACTCCCAAAGGGAGAACGAGAGGAGTTAGCCAGCTTGCTTTAGGCAGATAGTAAGGGAAGAGGCCCCAGAGAACCTCTGACCCCACCACCCACAAGTGCTTACACCAGATGTTTTGTGCAGATAAGGGAACTTGCATAGAGGGCTTGCCTAAACATGCCCACAGTGGAAAATTCATTCCTTAAAACATGCACAACAAGGGAAATAAATCAATATGGAGCATCTCAGACTAACGGTCTGCATGCACACTGGAAGGATGGGGTGAAGCTGCCATGAATTCATGCCTTAAGCCCTGATATTCAGCTGTGAAGGGGGCAACTGGCAACCTTTCAGGACACCTCTTTTTGCTGAGAGCTTTCCTTTCACTTAATAAATTTTACTCCACTCACTCTCTGGTGTCCGTGCACCTAAACACATCTGCCCACCAGAACTTGCAGCCTCCTTCAGACTCTCAGGTCATTGGTAGAGACACCACTTATCCTCCTAAGGCTATTGTGTTCAGAACCTCCCCAAGCTCCAGGAGAAGAGCTCTCTCGGTTTTTCAAATTAATGGCAGTGCACAGCAGAAGCTCCCCCGGTAATACTCAACCTACATCTACCCAGCTACATTTATATTCCACAGCCTGACCCCTCAGCACAAATTTGGGGCCCCTGTTTTGGCCAAGGGAAACTGCAACACCTGTCCCTGCTGTCTCCCCACCTGTAGAAACTTCAGACTCTCTGTGCCTGGCCACCTTCACTTCTAGGTCCCAGCTCCTCCTCCCATCCCTGACTTGGGAATTGCCTCAGCCGAAATCTCCACCAGTTTGCCTGCACAACCAGTCATGGGACTAATGACAACTTGCAACCACACTGTAAATCTGGGAGCCACTGCTCTACTCACTTTGGGGGCCTCTGATGAGCAGTAGTGGAACGTTTCTCTCCCCAGTATCCCTGTTATGCTGAGCCATCATCCATTCCATCATCCATTCCATCATCCATTCCATCATCCATTCCATCATCCATTCCTACCATTGACGGCAGTGTTCTGGATACCACCCCTTATTCAAAAGCTGTCATCTTCTAGTCTACTACTGTCTCATGGAAGAAGTACAACCTGTTTCATATGGGACTCTCTGGGAACACACAACCCAGTGGGAACATTGCCTCAGTTCACATCTCTACCAATTTGTCTATGCAGTCAGTCATAGGACCAACTGCAACTGTAGTATGGGAGCCACAGCTCAGCTCACATTGGGGGCCCCTGATGATCACAGTGGAAAGCCTCTCTCCCCAGTACCTCTGTTATTCTGAGCCTTGCCATTATGGCTCCTCCAGACACCTGTAGTTTAGGGAGCATCACCTCTGCAACATCATCATTCATTCCTACCATTGACAGTGGTGCTGTGGTTACCACCCCTTATTCAAAACGATGATGGATGATGATGTTGCAGACCTTTCAGTCTGTTATGTCTTAAGGAAGATGCCCATTTAATCTTACCTGGGGCTCTGTGGTCCTGGGAACCCAAAAGCAACATTGCCTCAGCCTACGACTCCACTAGTTTGCCTGCACAGTCAGTCATAGGAAAAACCGACTTTCTGCCATGCTATACAGGATTCATCTTCCAGCCCATATTTGGGGCTTCTCATGGGCAGGACAAGTCAGACCATTCTTTTATTCTGGAAAACCCTGCAACCCCAGCATCAGTTATAGGCCTAAGGTTTCCTTGCAGCCCAGCCACCCAGTGGCAGCATAGCGGCAGCAGATCTCACTGGTGTGGCATCACCATATTCTGCATTTGACCTGCCTGTCAAATGCACCCAGACATGATTAGAAACCCAAGTGCCTTCCCCATTGGCAAAGCCAAGTCTTCCACATTTAGATTTACCACTGGGATGCTTGGTACTGGGGACAATAACCTCAATGGTTTGCAATTCTACTCTAGGCCTACTGCAGACTATCAGACCAAAGCCCCTACAGATGGTGGAAACATTGGGGTTGGCATGTCTGCCTCAGGCCCCAGTTATACATCAGGAACACTGGAAGCTACTCCAGGATGGAGGGGAACACTCAGCACCAATTCTGTCTCCCCATTTTTTGGGGGGTAGCCTGGGCCCACCTGCCCAGGACGTGGACTGTGGTATGGTAGGGGATAGCAGCAAACCCATGGTTGGAGGCTCTGGTACTCCTGTTTTTAATCAAGGCACCTGGAGCAGACATAGACAGAAGAAAAATTTAACACTTAGAGGGCCTACCACCATAAACAAGAGACATGTGTTAGGAGACATGTCTCTTTTTAACCTGGATAAGAGCACCTGGGGCTCACCTGGCCACACATCAGTTGTGGCCACAAACACTGGCACCATCCCTGCTTGTTCCACCTCCATACCAAGTACCTGGCATGCACCGCTCCAGGACCCAGGTGTTGCACCCAGAGGGATAACCACATCCCCATTGTTGGAGGCCCTTGGGCTCCCTTTATTCATCAGTCTATGGTAGGTCTGATGGTGCATCTGCAGTGAATGCCACCATAGCTATAATGAGAGGCCTTCATGTGCTGGCACAGCAGCCAAGCACCCAAGGTCAACCTGGACAAAGAACAGATGGTGCAATGGGGGACAGCACCACAAATGCTGTGAGTGGCCACATTTATGGTCCCCCATTCACAAAGAGCACCTGAGGCCCACCTGGTACACACAGGTGCTGTGATGAGGGACAAATAAGAAGTAAGTCTCCCTCATGTGATCCCCGTGAAGGAACTTTGTCCCTAGAGGAAGGAGCTCAGTCCCTTTAAGTTAAACTTAAGCTTCTGTCTCCCTTTAGAAGACAGAGGCCCAAAACCTCAATGGGTGTGTGTGTGTGTGTGTGTGTGTGTGTGTGTGTGTGTTTTGGAGGGCATGAGACCCCTGTGGAGAGTAGAAGAAAGAAGAAACCAGCATGTGTCAGCTGTGCTCTCCCTGGCTTGACTGTTAACCTGGCTGCCCCAAGTCCCCAGCCAGGGGACTTCTAATCTTTGAACTGCCAGGACGCCCACTGCTATTTAGAGGTGCTACTTTCCCCCGGCCCGTTTCCAAAATGGGCCCATATCTTTCCCCATTGTGTGTATTAAAACCTTGTTTTTGCTAATGTGCCTCTGCTCATGTGTCTTTCCTCTTTGACTCAACTGTAGAAAAAGAATTCACTTGCATGAGGGGTAATGTATTGAGACAGACTTTGTGCAAAACTTTCTGTGTCTCAGGGAATAAGATCTGGAAGCAACTACCCTTTCTGAATTCACATGCTGATGTTTCTGTGTGAAGTTTGAGCATCAGGGATGACAACGCAGTGGGACATGACTTTCATACTGGAGAGATATCAGGTGGCTAGCCCTTGCCTCTACCCTCTGTTTGTCTCTCCAACCACTCTGACTTAATTGGAGTTCATATCCTCCCAAATGTGTGTTAGGATACTGCACTTTCTAATTTTCATTTTTAAAACTGTTTAAATGTCTTTTGTGTGTGTCTTTTTGTTTAATTTAGACTTAGACATGTCATCCTTACAGATTCCCACTTCACCCAGAGAGGTTGGGCTTGGCATCCAGCTTCTTGCGTGTAGACGAAGAAAGAAAGGAAGCATTCATGCCTACTCCGTAATTATTGAAAATTGGTGTTTACTTAGAATTTATCATGCTGCTTAAAATGATCAGAAAAGATTGTCTTTAATAACTGTATTGCCTCTAGTCTAAATCACTAAGATATCAAATCTCAAGAATTACAAATACACCCAGATCTGGCTGACCCTAGCATTCTTCTAGGTCTCCACTAGAGTGAATTGCTGAAAATACAATCTTTTCTAAGGTATTTCACAATCCAGGAGAACCATCTCAAGATGGTTCTAGCATCTCAAGCTTCTAGCATATTAAATATTTGCTAGTGATGACTTTATAGTAAACTCTGTGCTAGGCCCTGGAGATACAGAGTTGAGACATCTCTTGTCCCAGAAAATTTACAATGTAGCGAAGAAGGCAGATGACTAGACCAAAATTTCAACTAGGTAGGTAAGGTGCTGAGATAATGGGAGCAGGTAAGAAGAATATTAAATACTTCTGGGGGTAATGAAACATGAAATGCCCCTACAAGTAGGAAAAGGGAATAGTTAAGTGGAGAACCACTTCTAGGTTAAAGGATCACTTCTAGGTTAAATCCATGGCATTGAAAAGTTAGGGAAAGAATGGAGATGACCAGCCAGTGGGACACCAGACAGATGGCCAGGTGTGGCTGAAGAGTGAAACCAAAGCTGGGAGATGCACCTGCAGTGTTCAACAAGGGCAAAATGAACACAAACTTAAACACCACAGTGGGGCACCCGTCCAGTATTCTGAAAGCATGAGAAGTAATGAAGGAATTTTAAGCAAAAACATGACAAGATTATATGTAGATTTTTTTTTTTTTTCTTTTTTGAGATAGAGTCTTGCTCTGTCACCCAGGTTGGAGTGCAGTGGCAGGATCTTGGCTCACTGCAAGCTGCGCCTCCTGGGTTCACGCCATTCTCCTGCCTCAGCTTCCTGAGTAGGTAGGACTACAGGCGCCCGCCACCACGCCCAGCTAAATTTTTTGTATTTTTAGTAGAGACGGGATTTCACTGCATTAGCCAGGATGGTCTCGATCCCCTGACCTCGTGATCTGCCCGCCTCGGCCTCCCAAAGTTCTGGGATTACAGGCATGAGCCACCACACCCAGCCGATTATATGTAGATGTTAGAAACCTCTCTGTGACTGTGTGAGAAAGAAGTAAATGGTGCCAGGGCAGAGGCAAGGAAACTTAGTGACACTACAGTGAGCCAAGCAAAGATGAAGCAATGAGCTCCTGGTGCAAAGGACCTGACAGCAGGGATGGTGAGGAGGTCAGAGAAGAGGGAAGTGAAATGGGTGACAGCAACAAGCCGAGGCCTATCTTCATCATCTGGCTTGAGTAAACGAACATGAGTGATTTTGGCAAAAATATAAGTTCTACTTTTCATAGTGTGAGATGATGATGGAAAATCTAGATTCGATTTGGAAAGCAGTTCATTCACTCTATCAAGTTAACGTATCTGTCGAGCATCTGGGATGTGCTGTGGACTGTTGTAGGTAGTAGCGTCAATTACAAGAAAGGAAAAATTCCTGATTTTATGGACCCCACATTGTAGTTGAAGTGGAGAAAAGAAGCAACAAACTTGCAACTTATCTGGTAGATTAGTCAGTAACAAATGCTATGGAGAATAAAGAAGTACATGGAGGATTGAGATTGTGGATAGAGAGAAGCAGGGGTTTCCATTTAAACTATGGACAAGACAAGCCTCACTGGGAAAGTGAAATGTGAACATCAGAGCCAACTGAGCCAGATATCTGAGCAAAGAGCATCCCAGATAATAGGAATAGTCACTGCAGAGGCTCAGGGGAAGGACACCTGGGGTCTTCAGGGAGCAGCTAGTGAGATAATGTGGCTGCAATGGAGTCAGTACATGGGAGGGATGGAGGGAGGGAGGGAGGAGGGGACAGAGAAGATGTGGGGTGAATTCCTTGCACCACCACTTATTAATTGTTTAATGACAAACAGTGGACTCCAACCTTCAAGAGTCTCAATGAAATCAGTTCTACTATGGACTGTTTACCTGACAAAATTTCTAAAACGATAAAATGAAATAAAATAAGGAAATGACTTGTAAGTCATTATTGTTATTGTTCTATACATTTGGATGGATAAATGGATATATGGATGGATAGATGCATGGATGGATAGATAGATAGATAGATAGATAGATAGATAGATAGATAGATAGATAGATAGATAGATAGATAGATAGAAACTGAAATTTTGTGTCCCCTCAAAAATTCGTATTTTGGAAACCTAACCCCCAATGTGCTGTTAATAGGAGGTGAGGCCTCTGGGAGGTGTCTAGGTTTAGATGAAGTCATGAAGATGAAACCCTGTGATGGGATTTGTGCCTTTATAAGAAGAGCAAGAAACGTCAGTGCTTCTTCTCACTGCCACATGAGGACACAGCAAGAAGGTGGCAGTCTTTAAGCCACAAAAAGGGTCATCACAGGAACCAGAATCTGCTTTCATCTTGACTTCCCAGGCTCCAGAACAGAAGACAATAAATGCATTTTGTTGAAGCCATGAGTCTATGTTATTTTGTTATAGCAGCCCAAGCTAACTAATATAGATAGGTAGGTAGGCAGATAGATAGATCGATGATAGATAGATAGATAGATAGATAGATAGATAGATAGATAGATAGATATATACATACATACATAGATACATAGATAGATATAGAGAGCATATATATATATATATATATTCTGTGAATGAGTTCTTTAGGCAGTGGTCCTCTGATTGCCTTTACTAGGCAATGCAAATAGAATAACCCTATTTTAAAGGAAGCATAAAAATGCTTACTTTTATGAAATGAACACATATAAAATATGATAACTGAAGAAATGCACAGCATTGTGCCTAGTGCAATATTTATGAGATTAGCCCTGTATCAACAAAACCATCACAAAGAGACTAGTGGACTCCTCCTGATGCCCTGCTGCTTGATTCCTTTACTCTCAGTTGTTTAGTACAGTTCCAGAGGGTCAAAGTTCCTGCTCACTGGCTGCAGAAAATCACCTGCCTTCTGTAGTCAAACTGCCTCTCGGAAGCAGGGTCAAAATCTGTTTGCTTCTAATAGTCCTGCACCCTGTCTCTACCATGCCTGGAATATTACCAATGACAAATTAAAAAATTCAAATTTCTTGACTTTTTCTAAAAAGGCCTTCAGTTATAATTCTGATGAGGCAAATTTTTAAAGAATATGTGAGTGATATGAAGATGATTTTGATATTTATGTTTTGATGCACTTACATAGCTAAAACTATTTCTAAACAAATAGAAATATTTTTCTGTTTATTAAAATAATATATGAAGATGATATCATTTGAATAATGCTAAAATTCAACCTTTCCTACTCTAGTTCCAAAGACAGTCGTTTGCTTTTACTCCCATAGTTCTAAACTTTACGCTTATTCTGCTCTGTCATGATGTACCCATTTTAGAAAATATTTCTACCACCCTAACATAAGGGAGGATGACATACTCCCACTCCCACTCGTATTCCTTCTCTTCCTTTCCAATAGTCATGTTCATTTCATTGATTTTGCTGCTTTTGTTTTATAACTTCATGTAATTTTACTAGTTTTATTGATGAGGGAAAGTGGTTAAAAGCGTTTGTTCTTAAAGTAGACAGCTTGGTTTGGAATCCTTGCTCTTCAGCTTACCAGCTTTGCAACCCCAAGTAACTGATGGAGCCTTCCTATGCCTCTCTTTCCTCACCTGTATATCAGGGAAAAGGCTAATACCCGCCACATGGGGTTGCTTGTAATGCTTAAGTGGAACAAAGCATTTGCAGACTTTAGCGTCCAACACATAGATGCTCTTAAGTATTTTCTATTATTATCAATTTCTTGTTATATCAATATTCACTCTAATCTTATGACTGTATGCACAAAACTGTTTTCCCATGGCTCCTCTGTCTTTCCTTTCCTCTTGCACAACTCAGCTCTGTCTATAATGTTTACTTTTGTTTGTCTGCCCCCTAAACACTTACATTTTGTCATGCACTGGCAACAAAGTATCCCATGTTTTATCCGTAAGTTGACTCTAAGGGTTTGACATATTTTGGCTGTGTCTGCACCCAACTGTCTTCTTCAATTGTAGTTCCCATAATTCCCACCTGTGGTGAGTGAGACCCCATGGGAGGTAATTGAATCATGGGGGCAGGTCTTTCCTATGCTGCCTCATGGTAGTGAATAAGTCTCATGAGATCTGATGGCTTTATAAAGAGGAGTACCCCTGCACAAATTCTCTCTTGCCTGCCACCATGTAAGATGTGACTTGCTCCTGCTCGCCTTCCACCATGATTGTGAGACCTCCCCAGCCATGTGGAACTGTAAGTCAATTAAACCTCTTTTCTTTATGAATTACCCAATCTTGGGTATGTCATTATCAGCAGTGTGAAAATGGAGTAATACAGGGTTGAAAACTAATAAATTGTATTGACTATTTAAGTACTGCTCAGTCCTGGAGAAAATAGTGAGATAGGATTATATTTTCTTCTTGGCAGGTGGAAGGCCCCAACTTGTGTCTTTTCTATCAATTATTTAAAATTGTACTTTTCTCATACAGATGTTATTGCTTTTCATACCATTTGAATTCCCTTCCTCTTTTTTCTCCTTGCATTCTTTGCCCATAAAAAAAAATGTATTTTGTATTTTTAAACTCAATATTGCTTATGTGACTACTTCCTTTACTTTTCCTGAAACCTTGTGCCTCCCCAACTCCATTGGAAGCTCTAGGGCCAAAGTAAGGACATGGTCTCAGAAAAAAGAGGGCCAAAGCGGCTACTCAAATTGTTTTTAGGCAAGAACAGAGCTGCTCACTAATTACTCATTACAAAAAATTGTCTAATTCTGACCTCGTCATCCTAACTTCTTAGATCTGTGGTAGAACCAATAATCTGCACTTCAACCAGCACTCTGGGTAAGTATGATGCAGACAGTCCACACTTCATATTCCTCCAAATGCTGCTTCAGGCCTTAGGTGAAAGCTTGCCAAAGGCCCATTCATTTTGTCAGATAAATAATTATATATAGGACGTGCGGCTAAACCAGTAGTTATTAATAAGCAGAGTATCTCTTCTGCATCTGCTTCTCAGGAACTAGAAAGCAGCTTGTGGGAAATGTGAGAATTTCAGAGATGTGGATGCATGCCTTTCTGGCTCTAAATATTTTCATTTTAGAGATCTAGAAATTGCCCCTGGCTGTAAGGACCGTTCCCAGACCCTCCCCGAAGCAGTCACTGCTGTAACCCCAGGGCGATGTGATGCAGTGATGGCCTCCTGAACCACAGCTCATTCTTTTCCTGAGATAAAGCTGGGAATGACTCTCCCAGAACTCCCAGGACAGGAGTGTCATCTTCAGGAGTGCCTTCTGGATAGGGAAACTGAGGATCCTAGCATCAAATAGCTGCTAAGTGTTTGAGCCATGATCTAGATCCTGGGTTTATTCAAGGCAGGGTCGGGGACATGGAAGGGACCAGAAAAACAAAACCAAAGAGAACGTCTGCTAAAAAACGGTTTATCTTAGGTAAATAGCACCTTTTCCTTAAATCCATACTATGTTTTAAATAACTGTTATCAGAGCCTTTCTTGGAAGTAGGTTTCATAAGCTGGAAGGCAAATGAAAGTTTATGGGCAGAGAGATTAGGGATGGTGGGGAGAAGTACATTGAAGTTAAGGATTCACAGCACAAACTTGGACTGGATACAGTGGATCTCGGCTGTAATCCCAGCACTTTGAGAAGCCAAGGAAGGAGGATTGCTGAGCTCAGGAGTTTGAGACTAGCCTGGGCCACATGGCAAAAATACATCTCTACAAAAGAAAAAATAATAAAATAAAATAAAAAGTTATCTTGGAGTAGTGTTGTACACCTGTAGTCTCAGCTACTAGGGATGCTGAGGCTGGGGAATCACCCAAGCAGAGGGAGGTGAAGGCTGAAGTGAGCCGTGATCACACAATGGCACTCCAGTATGGGTGACAGACTGAGACTCTTTGTCAAATGACTAAAACAAAACACAAACTAGGTCAATTTCTAATTTGCCATTGGAGTAGCGTAGGCTGTTGTACAGAAATTTAGAAGCACTGACTGGTGAAAATACCTGAGTTAGCCACATTGACAATCGCTATAAAAGTGTTTTTCTGTTTTCCTTGAAATTTTATTGATCTCATCGAATACGTATCTCACATATGCAGGGAAATGTGAGCCTTAAAAATGCTAAAATATTTGTGAGCCTAACCTTGATGGACCTCAAAACTTATGACAGAATGCTGACTAACTAATGAGCTTGGAATTTGCATTTATTATTAATAAAAACATTCATAGTGCTTACTCTACAACAAGCACTATTCTAAGTGATTAGCAAATACAAGCTCACCGAATCTTTGTAATAAAAATAAAATTGGTAGGTATCATTTGTAATCCCACTCTTTTTTCAGTAAACTGAGGCCCAGAGAGGTTAAATACCTCATTCAATGTCACACAATAGGTTGCAAAAAAACCAGAAATTACAACCAGATCATCTGAACTTTTGTCACTGGGCTGTATCATCTTATTATAAGCCGTGTGTAGGGAAAGGACTAAATTAACAAGAGTCTGAGGTAAAGACAGAAGAGGAAGATGCGAACATGAATGATGCTGGAACCTGGGGAGAATTTAAGTTCGGAAGTTCTCAGTGATGAGGCCTAGGAGGGAGCATGAGACGTGGCTGGAATATTAACTTGGGATGGCATTGGCATCTAAGTCCCCTGAGACGGGACTCTCTTCTCCTTAAAGACCAGAAAGACAGGTTTGATGAAGCATAATGGAAAACAAGGTAGAAAGGAAAAGAATAATGTGACTTCAGTGAGGAGCAGTAACATTTTTCTTTTAAGTAACAGAAGAAGAGAGGGTCTCTGGGGAAGCAAAGACCTCTTGCTGCCAGGTGTCTAGGTATCTATTCCCCGGATGAATATGGGGAAAGGTGGCAGTCATTGTATTGGCTTCAGAAATCCTTTAAAACCAAAGCTTCAGTTCCCCAGATCAACGTTAACAGTTGTGTCAGGTTCTCCACTGTGTCTGCAGTCACATGTTTTCACTGGAGTAACAGTTCCTCACAGGTATGCATAAGTCTCCTATGGTCACCACAACAAATTACCACAAACTTAATGGCGTGAAACAAAATACATTTATTCTCTTACAGTTCTTGAGGTCAGAAGTCTGAAAGCACTTACACTGGGCTGAACTCCAGGGGTGGCAGGGCTGTGCTCATTCTGGAGACTCGAGAACAGAATCAGTTTTAGATGAGATAGCACCTACAACCTAAGCTGAGAATGCAATGTAAGTTGGGAGGAAGTCAGTGATAACAGATATGAAGGCAGTACGAGTTCAGAGAAAGAAATCAGAGAATAAAGGTTTATTTGTTAATATTTGGGAAGGTTTTAATCTTCTACAACAAACATTTATGGAGAAAAGGTGACTGGAGAATAGGAATGTGCATGGGATTTGGTAATTGGTAGTGGGGTGTCTGCTGTTACAGACACGAATCCACATGCTTTGTCCTCAAATGGCAAGCGGAAGTCTGTCGCCCACCACTGACGTTGTCAGCTAGAACTGGATTTTGGCATTTCATTGGCTCAAGTCACACTTTTGGTGTTAGAATCTTCCTATATTACAGTTTTGCAATCTTGTGTTCTACTTAGGTTATTTTTTAAATGTTAAATTCCAGCACAGGCTGGGGTTTTACCTACAGAGTCTCTGTCATAGGTGACACCATGAGCATCCTAGGGTGTCCAATTCAATCAAGTTGTCAGAAGTGAGCAGGAAGCTGGAAGACAGCTGGTGAAGTTACAAAGGGAAAGTTAAACCTTAAAATGGGCTATGAGAGAGGCTGCCCCGTGACACAGTATATTCTAGGCCTTATTGAATCCACTAGGTCCCCATAGCTGAGCAAATTGGAAACCGTAGGGCTTCTTAGATGAAAGACCTTCTTTGTTACTTAACCTCTACCATGTACCAGACCTCAGAGATTCTTGAGGCAACTGCTACTTTTCAATCCAGAAGGAAATCGATAGAAACACACTTTTCAATGCAGAATTTTATACTCTCAAAAATAAGAACTAAGGTTTCCTTACCTATTATTTATGAAAATCATGATCTATTTTTAACAAAAATTTTTAAAATTTAATACTAAATTATGGGTGAAATTCAGCATCAGTTCATATGTTTCCAAGCTATTTGTATTTTTCTCCAAAATGTATTTCTTCTTAAAGAAAGGCAACTAAAACTATGTTCTATAATTACATAAAATAATAAAGTCATTTTTTCCTTAAAAATATTACTGTCTTTTGATAAAAAGCAATGAAACACTGATCCAAGGATAAAATTGGCAAACCTTTATACCTACAATTTTTTTAGGGTCAAATATCTTAATGTGACATCTGAACAAATGCTTAGTAGCATCCATAATTTTATATTAAAATTAAAACAACTGTGGATTACCATTTTAACTTTCATATTCATCAGAAAAATTATTGTTGAAGACGTGGAGAAATGAACATTTTCAAGCATTTTTAACAGGAATATACATTGGATTATCTGCTTGGAAGCATAATTTAGAAATATCTTTCCAAGTTTTCAACATATATACTATTTGACCTGACAATTCCATATTAAGGACTCTTTCCTATGGGTATATCTAATGTGTAAGCAAAGATGCATGTCCATTGTTATTAGTAGTAACAGTCTAGAAATATTTTAAAAGGTTCATTAATAGGAAACTGATTAAAATAATTATAGTGTATTCATGTAATGGATCACCTTGCAACCTTTTTAAAAATGGGATACCTCTGTATGTACTGACATGTGGACACAGAACTTTCCCTAAGATATATTGTTAAGAAGAAAAAAAGAAAGGTGTTGAAGAAGATAACACAGGGCACAGTCATATTCATAGAAAAGTCGAGAGAATATACATAAGAACTTTTAAGCAGTAGTTCTCTGTGGCTTGTTGTAGGATGACAGAAATAATTATTTTCACTGTCTACTTGTTTTGCTACCTTGTGTGTACATTTCCTACCTTAATTGTAAAATTTAGCTAAGGATAAATAAAGTATACCATGTCAGAATAGTCTGAGTTCTACAAGCTTTTTAATATCTCTTTAAGAAAAGGAGGAATTGGGAAGCTGAGGCGGGTGGATCACCTGAGGCCAGGAGTTTGAGACCAGCCTAGCCAACATGGTGAAACTCTGTCTCTACTAAAAATACAAAAATATTAGCTGGGTGAGGTCGCTCATGCCTGTAATCCTAGCTACTCGGGAGGCTGAGGTGGGAGAATCGTTTGAGCTTGGGAGATGAAAGTTTTAGTGAGCCGAGATCGTGCCACTGCACTCCAGCCTGGGTGACAGAAGAAGAACCCATCTCAAAAAAATAAAAATAAAAAAGGAGGAAAAGCATTCAGCTTAAATATGTCAAGAAGCCGGGAACCATAGGCACTGTAGCTCATGCCTGTAATCCCATCATTCTGGGAGGCAAGGCAGGCGGATCACATCAGCTCAGGAGTTTGAGACCAGCCTGGGCAACAACTAGAGGCAGCGGCACCACCACTGGCTAATTTTTGTGTATTTTAGCCAGGTGTGGTGGTATGTGCTTGTAGTCCCAGCTACTAGGGAGGCTGAAGCAGGAGAATTGCTTGAGCCTGGGATGTCGAGGCTGCAGTAACTTGTGATCATGCCACTGTACTCCAGCCTGGATGACAGAGCAAGATCCTGTCTCACTACATGTCATATACATATATATTTTTTTATATTATATAATTTACATAGAAATTCCAGAAAATATACATAAGAATTTTTAAGCAGTAGTATATATGTAAATAAAATTACATATATATTTTGTATATACATAATTCATATGAAATTACATATATACAAAATATATATGTAATTTTATTTAGATATATATCTCAAAAGAAAACTACATGAGGAATGAGTAGATATGTGAACATCCAGGATGCATGCCACTTTCAAATCCAGGCAGATCATTTGTACACTAGTCTCACTGGCTACTTCACGTTTTATGTAATTCATGCAATTCCTCACATTAGGTTCAAAGAACACAATTGTACCTAAAAGATTAATAGAGATACTACTACAATTTTTGTTATTATAAAAGAAAGATGCCCATCCTGGGCAACATAGCCAGATCCTGTCTCTACAAAATATATATACATATATATACACACACACATACACATATATATACACACATATATAGATATACATATACATATACACACACACACATATATACACATATATTTACATAGCTTGGCATGGTAGCACACAACTGTAGTCCTAGTTACTAGGGAGGCTGAGGCAGGAGGATCACTTAAGCCCAGAAGTTTGAGGCTGCAGTATGTATGATCATGCTACTGCCCTCCAACCTGTCTCAAAAGAAAGGGGTGGGGGAGATGCATAAAATTCTCTCCCATATTGCCAAATCATTTTTTCGTTCTGGTTTATATGGTTGGGTAGTAATTTTCCCAGCTGCCATCAATTGCAATGTGTTTTCTTTTATCCACTGTAATAACACCTAGCTATTTGTTAACATTTTCATAACACAGGCTTAGCATATGGTTGGTACTTGATTTACTTGACATTTTGCTTAAGCTGTTTAAAGGTTGGTAGTTGTTTTTCTGAAGTAGCACTAATTTGTGGGAGTTGCAACATCCCTGTGGCTTCATGGTTTCTGCTTTCCTCCCCACTGAGGTTTCCACTGAATTCATAAGAACCAGTCATGAGCTTTTATTGAAAGCTCATGACTATATAGGTAAACTATACACTGCTAGTGGACTTCTAAAGAGCTCTTGTTGAAACGAAATGCATTTTAAATGCATCAAGATTAATGTACGTAGGCTACATACTTCTCATGTGTTTTGCTCTGTCAATTTGCAAATTAACGTCAGTTGGTTTCCAGTCCATAGCCTATAAATACAGAGTCCAAATTCTTCTTTCTTTCCAATTTTCAATGAGGACAATAAAACCAGTTCATTTGGATTTTATGTTCTAAGGCTCTCTTATTGAACAAAATTTGAGTTGAATATTCCCAGCCTCTAGAACTTTCCCTCTCTCTTCCTCATTCTAATAGGAAGTTATATGCCCAAGATGAACTTCATGAACAATCATGTACATAATGAATATTTTGAAAACGTTTTCTTGCCACAACACTGCCTTTTGATATTACAGTTGTGTTTAGTCTGTCTCTCTCTCTGTCTCTCTCGTTTTGGAATTCAATATCACAGTTGATAAAGGATCATATCTACTTAATATTCTACGTCTAGAACCTAACATATATAACTTAGCATCCATTTTAAACCACTATCCTTGTAAAAGTCAGCTAAAGACTAATATATTGATTTTAAGTGTAGTTCTAGTTCCAACCAAAATGTGAAAGGTAAAGTAATACATTGTGATCAAAAAACACTTTATTTTAGAACACACCTTGGAAGATAAGAGATTATTTTTTATTTTTTATTTTCAAGGTAGTTATTATGAGTGGGTAAGATTAATGAGCATTGTGCGATTGCAGTGGAATGGATGAGAAACAAGGTGCTGGGGTATGCATTGGGCATAGGTCAAAGAAATAGCATTTCTTTTTACAGATCCTTTGCTGAAATTTTCAACAGCAAAGCCAAATATTAAATGTTCTTTGAATAAATATGCCCCTAATCACAAGAGTAGCCAAGTAAACCGCCATGAGGCATTGTCCTAATAGCATCAGACAGGCCGTGTGGCCACTGTCCACTGTGGATTTGTTGTGTGATAGATTCTAGTACTCTCCTTCTGCTGATTTTTTTATGAGTATGCAAATTGAAGGCTAAAGTAAAAATAAAAATAGCATAAAATAAAAACCCAAACAAAATCTTCCAGGGGGAAAGAGGATGAATGAATGAGCAACAACAATAAGAACTGCTTACTTAAGTAGAGGCAATTTTTGAAAATCACTTTCTGCAGTCTTAGAAAATATCCACATTTTACTTTCTTGGGTTTGTCCTTATTTAAAACTGATTTGGCTGGCTATGTTTTGAAATTCATTTCCTTTTCATATTTTCCAAGGTAATACAGTCTGTGCACGCACGTGTGCGCACACGCACACACACATACACACACACAAACATTTTACATTATGTAACAGCCTCCACTGGGGTCTAGGGCAATTCCCCTTTATAAAACACATTAAGATTTCTATAATAAAAATCATCAATATTTACACTAAGGAAGATAAATCAATTCCAAATAGTCTCATATCAGTTCATCACATTTTCCCACTAAATAAATATGGTGCTAATTGTAAAAAATAAAACAAAACATTTTTAATTTTTAGACCTTCTGTTTTTTGCATTTATGGTTAAGGGATAATGGATTTGTACTAAACTGGCACTATCCAGCATGCAAGAGTACGTAAAAGGCTTTTTCAATGACATCAAAATTAGTTGCCTAGTCTTTTCCTGTAACTTGGATAAAACACCATTGGTAATGAGTTAGAGTTCAAGAACACAATGAATCACAGGCATTGCCACCAAATACTTAAGCTTACTATTCGAGCAGAATTCTCTGGTCTGGAAGCTTGAAAAACACATGAGGTTAAAAAAGAAAGAAAGAAAAAAAAGAAGCCCCTTTAAGGCCAGACGTGGTGGCTCATGCCTAGAATCCCAACACTTTGGGAGGCCGAGGCAGGCGGATCACCTGAGGTTGGTGGGGAGTTCAAGACCAGCCTGACCAATACGGAGAAACTCCATCTCTACTAAAAATACAAAATGAGCCAGGTGTGATGGTGCATGCCTATAATCGCAGCTACTCGGGAGACTGAGGTGGGACAATTGCTTTCACCCGGTAGGAGGAGTCGTGGTGAGCCGAGAACGCGCCATCGCACTCCAACCTGGGTAACAAGAGCGAAATTTTGTCTCAGAAAAAAAAAAGTCACAGTAGATGATTTGAACCAGGTATCATTTCTGTGAAAAAGTGAAGCCCCATGCTTCTCACTGAATTGGTAAGCTTTAACTGATGTAATTGAACTTTGATCTCAAAGATTAAGGCGTGATCAAGACACTGGGGATTTTGTTGCCATTAGGGATCTTATCCTACTTGCTGCCCGTCTGACATTTCTGAAACTATTACTGCTTTAGAATGGTTACTATTTTAATGAAAAATGTTGAAGTCAATGTTTCTGCTAACCCAACTGATTAAAAGGCATCAACTACATGATAGAAACTTATTATTAATTGGCATAAAATTGTATTAAAAGACCATTGGTTTAATAAACTTAGAACATAATGGAAGTTATATACAGAAATAGGCTGACTGAGGATAAGAAAAAGGAGAAGACTTCACATGCCTAGAAAGTTTCATAAATTAAATGTATATTTTTTCTTGAGTTGAATGTGTTGAATGTGGCCTTCTGGTAGTGAACCAAAAATTTTAGACTGCCGTGGAAAGCCCTGTTCAGAACACAGGGTACTTTTAAGACCCAGGGGAAGTGGAGAACTTCTCAGGTAAGAATGCTTGGGAAGTCCCCACCTGCCCTCGTGACAGGGATCAATGAACCATGTCAATGAAACCCGCCCTTTCCCCCCTAACTTTCAGCTCTTACATAGATGTGCCTGACATGCAAAGCTATCGTCCTTAGCTCTTCTTTTAGACTTTCCTAACAAACAACCATAACTTCCTGATATTCAACCCTGTGCTTTGTTTCTGTATGAGTATCTAACTCCTGTCTTCCCCACCCTCCCCACCCACATTAGCTTGATCTGGTTATAGGGTATTTGATATTTCCAAATAACCTATACTTATTTCTGCTCAAACCAAAGTTTTAGTCCCTGTCAACAGTCTTTCTGTTGTTCCCAAATGTCTGCATTAATTCCCATATCAAGGCCAAACGAACTAGACTCCAGGTGAATTTCATTAGCGTCAGCATCCTTCTGAAAAAGAGTCAGTTGGGAGAAGAGCAAAAAGAACTTTCAATAGAAGCAGAAACTCTTTCACTTACCAGTTGTCTAATTTTGAGCAAGCCACATTACTTCTCCAGAGATGAGATTCCTCTCTGCAGAAATGGGAGATAATTAAATGACTGCCAAACCTTGCTTTGACTTTCAACGCTTATTAAACTTTGATTCTTCTGTTTTGGACAGACTCTGCTATCCCAGCCTCTGGCCAGTCTTACTAAGAAGTAACAGAGCTGACTTTACTAAATTTGTTCTTTTTCGTCCCTGTTAAGCTATTATCTACCTGCTCTTTCATGCTAGCTGTTGGTCCTTCCTTCATTGCCCTCTCCCTCAGATTGATTAAGTGACGATCGTTTGCACATGTGCTCAATATGGGTTTGTAGTAGATGAGATTGTGCATATGTTTTTCCCAAGCCAAAAGCTTGAGCAATAGTGCTTATTTGTTTCAGGATTGCACTTGAGAGTTGGTCAAAAGAGTCATTTATCTGGCAAAACCATAACTCAATAGGCAACCACATACATTTAATATTTTCTAAAAACATTTCTTGGCTCTTGGGTCTTAATAGCATAATTTTGTTTCCCTGATTCTGACTAAAAGAGTAATTACTGGCACTTGGTGGGCATACTTTAAAAAAAGAAAGGGTACGGGAAAAAGAAACACATAAATATATATTTTGCTCTCTGGAATTATCACAAAACTGTGTAGTAAGTGACAATTTAGAATCTGAGGTTTGCAATTTGTTTTCTTTCTTTTTTTCCCACTTTTCCTGTGCCTACGTTGTACTTGGAAGGAAAGTAGACGGAAACTAAAACCAAAACATTGGTATTTTAACAATATTTACTAATATTAATTACATGTGAAACATGAAATTTAAGCAAAATAGATAGATGTTATTTATGTAAATGGACCCCCAGTCACACCAGAATCTGTGATTTTGTTATACAATTTTACTTCTCATAGACTATGTCACCCAGGAGAGTTACCCCTGAAGTATTTATTGACAAAAAAGAATGCTCCCACTCAAGGAAATCTAGGAAAAGAGAGATCCCATCTGATGTATCTTCTCAAGAAAGAGCCAGTTCTGCAGCCAGAGCATGAGCTGCAGAGAAGCCTTAAGGCAGAAGAAAGAAAAATAATTGCAGTCAACTGCATCTTAACAGAAGTAAAGCCAGATGCCATTTTAAATATCTGAATAATTAGTCGCAAATCAGCTGGTTCAGCCCTTCCCAACTAGAATCTGGGACAAAGCAGAATTAGGACTTGACAACTGCTCGAACATGTTAGGATCAGGAATTTGTACTTAGGGAAAAATAACACACAGATTTAGAATTTTGACCTTTAAAAGGTTTATTAATCTCTGCAGTTCTGTATTTTTCAGTCAATGAAATGAGATAGTTGCCAACTACACCCCACGAAGTTTGTAATATGACTGTGAGTAAATCTTTTAGAAACAGAGAAAAAAATGAGTCCAACAACCACAGTCATTTTCTTAATTTATTTTGTATTGATTTAAGAAAATTAAAAGTGGTTCATGCTTATTAAAGACAATTTAAAAACAGAGAGGTGATAGATATATCTCAAGACTTACATTTATCAGAACATTTCAAGTCTAAATGGATGTCAGAACCTTTTACTCTTTTGATGAGAGGAAATCCAGTTGTCCCTAGGACTCTATTTCTAAATCATTCCCTCTAGGAATCTCTGCTGTGGATGGGGGGTGAGTAGAAACAGGGTTTTTATTCTCCAGCTCCCTGTTCTCTCTGCTGTGGAATCTGGTGATCTATTGTTTTGTCTTCCCGCTCCTAAGACCACCACTACTCAGCTGCTTGCAGGCTCCTGTCTCCCTCTTCTTTCCTTCATCCACCAGCACCTTCAGGGTCGTTTCCTCTGGAGATTCTTCTTCCTGGTATATGTGCCTAGAGAATACAGGGTGTTGCAGGATTGCAGCTTGGTGGGGATGGCTGTTCTGAGTCTCCCCAGCCTTCCTGTGGGACATGACTCACAATAATTTCATCTCAGAAACTCCATCATTTTTCATGCCATCCCAGCCTCCATTAAATTAAATGACTGGTGCAGCCTGGCCCATTCAACAGGAACTTGGGTCGTGTGATGGCCACTGGGGGGAGGCTGTTGCCCTGGGGTGCAACTGAGATGTCTAAGTACCCTGGATTATAGTTTCCCAACATCCTTCTGAAACTGGAGCCAGTTTGACTGCTTCTTTTCCTTTTGTTCCATGAAAAACACATGACCTGGCCCTACTGAATCTAGGGTGAAAGATGGAGCTGAATAACTTTCCGTGAGACTCAGTTTCTCCCTTGCAGTGGTCCTAGGCTCAAGTAACTATTTGTGTGACAGTTAGGACATTTCCAGAACAGCCTTTAGGCGGATTATGTGACTGTTTCCCCTAGAGCATATGCAGCTTTGCCTCCAGTGCTGATCTAACATAGTCTCACCTCTAACAAAGCAAGGGCCCCTAACTCTTTTAAATTTCCACCTTCCGTATCAGAGATCTAACGTGAAAGTTCCTCACAGCTTTTTCTTGAGTTTTATTCTTTCCTCTCTCCTCACTTCCTCTTTAACAGATCTCTATTCCCAAGGCAATCAAATGCATCAATTTGCTGGTGACTCCATAATTTGCTGGTAACTCAAGGCAGATCTCCCTTCTGATCTCCAAGGTGGGGTGTTTTGAAGAGTGGGGGTGATAGAAGTATAAAGCGTGTCTGGGTTCTTGATCTATTTTGAGTATACGGACAATGAAATGTCTTGGTTGCTGTAGAAAAAAGAAAAATTGGTCGCGTGCGGTGGCTCATGCCTGTAATCCCAGCACTTTGGGAGGCTGAGGCAGGCAGATCATTTGATCTCAGGAGTTGGTAACCAGCCTGGGGAACATGACAATACCCTGTCTCTGCAAAAAATACACACACACACACACACACACACACAAAGTTAGCCAGGTGCAGTGGTGCACACCTGTAGCCCCAGCTACTCTGGAGCCTGAGATGGGAGGATCATGTGAGCCTGGGAGTTCGAGGTTGCAGTGAGCCATGATCACGCCACTGCCCTTAAGCCTGGGTGGCAGAGTGAGACCTTACCTTAAAGAAATAAAAACTAAAAAGAAAAGAGGAATCAACAAGAATCCTAAGCTCTTTGCCTGAAGTAAATGATTGGAAAGAGTTCCCGTTTGAGATGAGGAAGATTGTGAGATGAGCAGGTTTGGCAGAGAGGGTCAAGAGTTTACTTTGAGATGCCTAGTAAATCATCCAAGAGGGCTTGAGAAGGCAGGTCTCTGTTGGAACAGAGAGAAAGGAGAGAGGTCTGATGGTGGTCAAACACAGAATTCATGGAACAAGACAAGGTCACCAGTGGAATAATATAAATGCATTAGGTATATTTGTATTATGTTTTCATGTTTCAAGAATTATATACCATTTATTTATAATATTCACATAGATATGTATATAAGTCTAATGTAAATGCATGTACTGTATGTTAGTAATATTTCCAAGTTTTTGATCGTATTGCATCATTACTTTTAAAAATGGTTGTATGATTTACACTGCCATTGTTGGTCTATAAATGTATCCATTTCTCTCTAGAACAGTGGTTTTTACTTCGTTATCACAACCCATGTGGGTTTAAGATACCCAGAAACTGGTGAAGTGTTATATTTATCTGCAGGCCAAAAGATGGCACTTCTCCAAGATTATGAACAGTTCAGAGATGTTTAACCCCGTATATATGAGATGGGCTCAAGGGATTTTTGCCTTGAGTTTAAAAGATTAACTCCAAGGGAACTATCCTTGTTCAAATAGCCACTGTGAAAATCTGATGGAGATTGGGATGACACACTTCTCCAGGGTTAAAGAAGAGAATCAGTCTCCCTGTTACTGCCACATGCTAAATTGTGAGCAGCAATAAGAAAACCAGAAAATACACTCTTTTTAAGAAGATGGATTTCCACTTATGAATAGGTAATGGAGTTTCTTAAGTACATGTTTTTGTTATCATTACAAGTCATTATAAGCCTGTATTTATGGCTGATACAGATTTGGTAAATAGATTAGTGTCCCTTTGGCTAGTATTTTCTCTGTCCTGTGCCCCAGTGATCCCATTCCTTTACATTTTACCATGCCTGGGAGTTAGGCTGGTTTCCTGCGAGCTTGGGAAATGAGTCAATGATTGTTAAGTGATCATTCTCTCCAGGACAGCATTTTCAAGCTTGGGGAAGTAGTTGAAATTTATAGTAATACTATACCTTTAGAGAGCATCTTTCTCTTAGGAGCTTGCTGTATTTTACAGGCATTCAGCTGGACTCTCCCCAGGACCCAGGAAAAACTGGTAACAGTAATGACATATACAAATACCTATAAACTTTAATGATAGGGGCAGATATTGTCCTAGGAAGGAAAATGTCTATCTTGAGTGTAGTATTTCTGTTTGATGCAAAACCGCTGAGAGACTCCACTGTTGCGGGCGGAGCGTCTCCCCCAAACCCTAGAGGCTGAACGGCATTGTGGCACTGAGTGGATTTCCCTTTGCAAAATATTAGAGGGAAAATGGTTCTCATCAGTGCTTTAATGTGGGGATATCACCATACAGATTGAAGGTTCAACAATTCAGTTCAACAACAATTTATTGAGTGACTCCTAAGCCGGGTCCTTTTGTGACAGACCTCGTCCCCGACCAAATGCCTAGATTCTAAGACATGATTCCCAACAATGTACCCACAAAATCTTGCTAGGCAGGCTATATGACAATTGACTGAGGAGGTAATGTAATAGATTCCAGAGTCCTACCTCTAGTGGGTCTAGGCGGGTTCCAGGGTTTTGCCTTCTTAACAATCCATTTAATAAAAAGTGATTTTATTGAGCTATCGTATCCAGGAGTTCTTATTGATTTGTTACATATGATAGCATTATATTGTCAACAATTTGGAAAAAGTAAGCTGTAGAAGTACCATATCGTTGAACTGGCAGGAGGTAATATTGTGCAGTGGTAAAAGTTAGATTTTGGAATTAGACTGTTTGAATTCCTCCTTTTCCTCTTAGTAATTATGTGACATTTGGCAAGCCACTCAAGAGCCTTAGCATCAGCTTTAGTGTATAGTTCTCTTTTCTATTTTACAAGTTGTTTTGCTGATTAAATAAGATATTGGATGAAAAGTGTGACAATGAATAGTCTATTAACAGTGGTTATCATTGTTGCTATCATTGTTGGTAATTCAAAAGAAAATCAAACCATCCATATGCATCTCCTAATTAAAATATGGGCTTCTCCATTATAACCCCGCAGTGGCAGATATCAATCAGACATACACACACTCACACTTCCATAAGTGGAAATTATGACCGATAGCTCATCTCAAATAGCATTCTTTTTTTAGTCTTAGTCTAATTTTGTGTTTTAAGGCATAAGTTAAAAGAAGACAATCTTGTTCACATATGAGTTCTATGTTATATTTCCTCTGAGAAAATGTTGACATCACTAGCTTTGAGTTTTTCTGAGCAAGGGCATAGGGCCTCTCATATATAGACCCTATTCATGATTATATCCAATGTTAGCATGGAAATGCTGACCAGACGATATATTCTATTCTAGGACCCTAGATTTTTCTCCTGAGGAAGACAGGAAAAGTGATGAGACACTTCCTGAAAAATCAATGGACACCACGTAAAAACTGCAGGAGAAAAATCCCTTAAGATTTTTATTATATGTGGCTTGCTGCCTATTAGTTTTAGCCAGTACCAGTTACAACAACACATGCCCCCTAGGGAAGAAAAGGAATGTAAGTTCCAAGACAAAATGCAGAACAGAGCTTCCACCACTGAGCCAGGAAGGAGATGGTTAACAGAGCTAGGATTCCTTACCTGTTAACATCTGTGAGGATGTTTTATAGACCCAGCAAGTAAAACAGGCCAGGTTCCCTTTAACACAGCTGAGGCTACCAGCCTCTGGAGGAATTCTCCGAATCATCCCTCTTAATTCCTCTTTCTTCAGAAGGCAGAAGGAAGAGGGCAAAAGTTGGAGAAAGCAACCAGGGAGGAAAGAGGTGGGGAACAGATGTAAACAGTAAGAAAAATGCACCTAGCATAAAATATGTTGATAAAAATGATCAACATATTTTAAAGACTGGTTTCACAGATGTCTGATCTAAAAAGTGTGCAGCAGGCATTTTCTGCTGTTTCTGTTACCATGTCACCCTGTCTATCACCATGATTTTAGCAGTTTTAAATTTCTACCATACTGTACTTAAAAATGTTCACTATTTCATTTATTCATTTACTCATTCATTCATTCACCAAAAATTTATTGAGGTATTTTCTATAAGTCAAACAATAAGACGTTAGAGTACATACATGCCCCTTATAGATCACACTACAATTGGGAGGTGGAGACATGACCAGATAATTATCCTGTGATTAGATATGTATGAGAGCAGAAGTTGCCAGGCCTGGAAACAGAACTTAAACGATTTGGGAAAAGTGAAGCACATTTCTGTGTTGATAGGCCACTGGGCCATTGGGTGGGTGGGAAGGGAGGAGGCCACTCACTGGGATCATGCTGGGGAGAGAAGACTTTATCTCATGAAAATAGGGAAAATGCTGAATTTTCTATTTGTTAGGCAGAAAGATCGTATGTTCATTAACAAAATAAAGAAAGAACAGAGATGATGGGGACAATGGTGAAGAAGAAATCAATTAACAGGACATGAACATTAACTACAAACCTGCCAACCTGCAGGCAGAGAGCCAGGTGCTTCCATAAATAAAATTATTTATGAAATTCATGCCCCCCCAACCCCAAACTGCTATGTAGCAATAATTCCTTCCATATCCAGATAAGAGAGTTGAGGCTGGTCAAGGTTATGCAACTGGCCCAAGCTGCCAAGTTAATAAATAGCTGCTGTAGAACCCAAACCTAAGGATCTCTTGATGTAAAAAGGCATACTCTCTCCCCTCTCAACCATGCTGCCCCAGGAGTAAATTGCACCAGGTCAGGATTTCACAGGGTTTGAGGGATGATGAGAATCTGTCAATAACTTAAAAGAAGGCTTGAAATAACAAAGTGAAATACAGTCTAACTGCAACAATTGAATAAGACCCCAATTCTTAATCTTCCTGTCACAGAAGACAAGGAAGGATGGTCGGGATTAACACAGTTGGCAATCTCAGCAGCCCGCCATCAGCTGCACACTCCAAGAACACACAGAACAGCACTTAGTCCTACCCAAGCCATTGTGACTGACAAGAGAAGCGCTCTGTCTTCTGAACATGCACAACACGGATGATTTTTTCCAAATGAATTATTCATTCAAAGCTTCCAACAAAAAATTCATTGCTTTTCATTCAGCAAGGGGGCTGTGAGGAGGGGGATTAGAAGTGTGGAGGTGATGGGAAGGATGTTGACGTTACTTAACAGACAGAGGTGCTATAATAATAAGCTTTAAGGCAACAGTTACTAAATAAAGGAAAGCCTACTCAAATATGCAATTTAAAAAGCATAGAAATTGATTGGTGAAAAAAAAGTCAGGGATCACAAATGCAAGTTGGTTTAGCACCTAAGGTATGAGAAGAATGTAAAGAAGAAACAACTTTCTGAAGACAGTCATGGTTTCTGAAAAAGTCAAATAATTATTAGAGATTCAGATGAACTCTTTGATGAACACTGAATTGCATGCCATAGTATCACTGGGAAATTTACTAACCATAAGAAATCTCAGGCAGATGGTGTTTTAAAATTGTTTTCCTCCCAAAGGAAAGAGGCAATTCAGGAATTGTCTTTCAAGGATATCTTTAGGACACATAAATAAAACAGACAGTAAAACATAAATCAGAAAAAATTAAGGGCTTATAAGACACAGGGCTTAATATATCAAAATCTTACAAATCAGTTAGAACACTTTAAACTTCTTAATTAAAATGGGGTAAGAATATTAACAAGCAACTCACAAAAAAAGGATATCAATTGGTCAATATAATTTTACATGAAATAATTCCCAAAAGCAATAATCACAGAAATTCAAATGGAAAGAATAATTTCAGATACTACTTATTTAGGCAAGTCAATTGGCAGTTTTTATTGTATTATTTATTTATTTTAATTTTAGATTCAAAGGGTACATAGCAGGCTTGTTACATGGATATATTGCATGATGCTGAGGTTTGGGCTTCTAATGATTGTATCTCCCAAGTAGTGAACATAGTACCCAACAGGTAGTTTTTCAATCCTTGCTCTTCCCTTTCTCCCTTTTGAAACACCCAATGTTTTATTGTTTCCATGTTTGTGACCATGTGTCCCCAATGTTTAGCTCCCACTTTAAGTGAGAACTTGCAGTATTTTGTTTTCTGTTTCTGTGTTAATTTGCTCAGAATAATGGCCTTCAGCTGCATCCATGTTGCTGCAAAGGACATTATTTCATTCTTTTTTATGGTTGTGTAGTATTCCATGGTGTGTATGTACCACATTTTCTTTAGCAAATCTACCATTGATGGACCTCTAGATTGATTCTATGTCTTTGCTTTTATGAACAGTGCTGTGATACACATACAAGTGCAGGTGTCTTTTTGGTGAAATGATTTATTTTCCTTTGGATATATATACAGTAATGGGATTGCTGGGTTGAATGGTAGTTCTGATTTTAGTTTGTTGAGATAGTTCTATTTTTAGTTATTTGAGAAATCTCTAAACTGCTGTCCACAGGAGCTGAACTAATCTGCATTCCCACTGATATGGTTTGGCTCTGCATTCCCACCGAAATCTCACGTTGAATTTTAATTTTCAATGTCGGGGGACGGACCTGGTGGGAGGTGATTGGATCATGGAGGCAGATTTCCCCCTTGCTGTTCTTGTGATAGTGAGTGAGTTCTCACGAGATTTGGTTGTTTAAAAGTGTATAGCATCTCCCCTTTCACTCTCTCTCCTGCTGGCCGTGTGAAGATATGCTTGCTTCCCCTTTGCCTTCCACCATGATTGTAAGTTTCCTGAGGCCTCCTAGCCATGCTTTCTGTACAACCTTTGGAACTGTGAGCGAATTAAAGCTATTTCTTTATAAATTACCCAGTCTCAGGTAGTTCTTCATAGAAATGCAAATGGACTAATACACCCATCAACAGTCTGTAAGTGTTCCCTTTCTTCCACAACCTCATGAACACCTGTTATTTTTCTTTTGACTTTTTAATAATAGCTTATGTTAGCTGGTGTGAGATGGTATCACATTATAGTTTTGATCTACATCTCTCTAATGATCAGTGATGTTGAACATTTTTTCATGTTTGTAGGCCAGTTGCATGTCTTCTTTTGAGAACTGTCTGTTTATGTTTTTGGCCCACTTTTTAATTAGGTTATTTGTTTTTTTCTTGTTGATTTAAGTTCCTTATAGATTCTGGACAGTAGTCCTTTGTCAGACGTATAGTTTGCAAGTATTTTCTTTCGTTTTGTAGGTTGTCTGTTTATTCTGTTAATAGTTTTATTCTGCTATGCAAAAGCTGTTTAGTTTAATTAGGCCCGAATTATAGTTTTATTTTTGTTCCATTTGCTTGTGATGATGTAGTCATAAATTTTTTGCCTAGGCCAATGTCTAGAATAGTATTTCCTAGGTTTTCTTCTAGCATTTCTATTGTTTGAGGTCTTACACTCAAGTCTGTAATCTATCTTGAGTTAATTTTTATATATCATAAGAGTTGGGGGTCCTGTTTCATTTTTCTACATATGGTTAGCCAGTTTTTTCAATACCATTTATGGAACAGGGTATCCATTCCCCATTGTTTATTTTTGTCAGTTTTGTTGAATAGTAGTTGATGTAGGTGTGTGGCTTTATTTTAGCTGTTTCTATTTTGTTCCACTCGTCTATGTGTCTTTTTTTTTTTGGTCAATTCCATGCTGTTTCAGTTAGCATAGCCTTGTAGTACAGTTTGAAGTCAGGTAACGTGATGCCTCCAGCTATCCTTTTTGCTTAAGATTGCCTTGGCTATTTGGTTTCTTTTTTGGTTGCATATGAATGTTAGAATAGTGTTTTCCTGATTCTGTGAAGAATTAGGTTAGTAATTTGATAGGAATAGCATTGAATCTGTAGATTGATTTGGGCAGTATGGACATTTTAATGATACTGATTCTTATAGTCCATGAGTATGGAAGGCTTTTCCATTTGTTTGTGTCATCTATTATTTCTTTCAACAGTACTTTCTACAAGTAGCTTTACTTGTAGAGATTTTTCATCTCCTTGGTAAGATGTATTCCTAGGTATTTTACCTTTTTTGTGACAATTGTATATGTGATTGTATTGTTGATTTACTTCTCAGCTTGAACCTTATTGGTATATAGAAATGCTGCCAAGTTTTATACATTGGCATTGTATCCTGAGACTTGCCAAAATTGTTTATCAGACTGGGACATCTTTTCAAAGAATCTTTAGGGTATTCTAGGTATAGAATCATATTGTCAATGAGACAAGATAATTTGACTTCCTCTTTTCCTATTTGGATGCCTTATATTTCTTTGTCTTGCCTGACTGCTCTGGTTAGGACTTCCAGTACTGTGTTGAATAAGAATAGTGAGAATGGATATTCTTTGTTTGTTCCAGTTCGTAGGGAGAAAGCTTCCACTTTTTGCCTATTTAGTATGATGTTGTCTGTGGGTTTGTCGAGATAGTTTTGATTATATTAAAGTATGTTCCTTTGATGCCTAGTTTGTTGAGGGTTTTTATTGTAAAGGTATGTTGGATTTTATCAAAAGCTTTTTCCACGTCTATTGAGATGATCATATGGTTTTTTAAAAATTATGTTTATGTGTTGACTCATATTTATACATTAATGTACATTGAACCTTCCTTGCATCCGAAGATTCGAGCACACTTGATTGTGGTGAATTAACTTTTTGATGAGCTGCTGGATTTGGTTTGCTGATACTTTATTGAGAATTTTTGTGTTTATGTTCATCAGGGATATTGGCCTGTAGTTTCCTTTATTGGTTTTGTCTTTGCTAGAATTTGGTGTCAGGATGATACTGGTTTTGTAGAATGAGTTAGGGAAGAGTTCTTCTTCCTCGATTTTTTGGAATAGTTTCAGTAGGATTGGTACCAGCTCTTTGTACCTCTGGTATATAGAATTTGGCTGTGAATTCATTTGGTCTGGGGCTTTTTTTTGTAGGGTAAGTTTTTATTACTGATTCAATTTCTCATTATTAGTCTTTTCAGGATTTCTGGCTCTTCCTGGTTCAATCTTAGGAGCTCGTATGTTTCCAGGAATTTATCTATTTCTTCTAGATGTTATAGTTTGTGCACAAAGAGAAGTTCATAGTAGTCTCTGAGGATCTTCTGTATTTTCCATGGGATCAACTGTAATGTCCTCTTTGTCAGTTCCAGTTGTGCTTATTTGGTTCTTGTCTCATTTTTGCTTTGTTAATCTAGCTAGAAGTCTATCAATCTTGCTTATGTTTTCCAATAACCAAGTTTTTGTTTTGTTGATCCTTTGTATGGATTTTTGGGTCTCAATATCATTAAGTTTTGCTCCGATTTTAGTTATTTCTTTTCTTCTGCTAGCTTTAGGATTAGTTTGTTTTTATTTTTCTAGTTCCTTTAGATGTGAGGTTAGGTGGATAATTTGTGATCTTTCTGTCCTCTTGATGTAGGCATTTAACACTATAAACTTTCACCTTAACACTGCTTTTGTCAAATGGCAATTTTTAAATGATACAAACATTATCAAGTTTTTTAAGGAAATGGACACTGTCATACATTGTAGGCAAAAGTGAAATGAGTACATATTTCTGGAGATCATTTTGATAATACCTGTATATAAAATTAAGCGAATTGTATACACTTGTATTCAGCAATTTATGTGTAGGAATTCACTCAAGGAACTAATGAAAATAGTATGCAAATATTTGTGATTTATTGAGCAGTATGCAATGAACATCTTTACTTGCAAGAACGATGTTAGTACTGAACTTACCACTACACTGTGAAGTAGATATTATTTTAATCTTCATTTGACAAGAGGAGGGAGCAGAACATCTTAGATATTAATTAATTTGCTCAAAGTAACCTAACTGGTAAGATACGAGTGAGAATGAATTAGAACTGATGTCTGCCTGCAGAGCCTGTGTTCTATTGTTTGAGCAGAGCAGGAGCTTTCTTCAAAAATCTTCCACTTAACTGGTTTACCAGATTAATGGACAATCTTCATTCCCTCTGCAAAGCACATAGATGAATGCTCACTTCATGCTGTGTGTCTGTCAATTGGTTGGCTTTCCTCTGATGAGCCCAAACTCTCTTGCTTCTCCAGCTGGGTTCTATGCTTACCAATAGTCAGTTGTACTTCTCCCCATGCATTTATCCCAGGTATAATTATCACTATCATTATTTAATTAAGTATTGTATAAATTCTTGGCCCCAGGTGAGTGCAAAAAAGACAAGAGTTTTTGTTCCTGTGAAAACTAAGTTAAATACTTTAAACAGATTCGTACATTTAAGCTGCTAAGAAAGAAAAAAAATAACTATTGCTTTGAATTAAGTGGAAACAAGGCAGCTGTCAAATATTAGGGAGATTTTATTAACTCAATATTAATCATTTTATAAGTAAAGACTTTATATTGTTTTTAAATTCCTACTCCTACTAATAAATAGCAAATACTTATGGAGAACTGGTAGGCAGAACAATGCCTACCCACAAGTGCTGACCTCCTAATTCCCAGGACCTGTGACTATGTTAAGTTGCACGGTAAAAGGAGAATTAAGGATGCTAATAGCTAACTATAAAAAAGGGAAATTATCCTGGCTTATCTGGGTGGGCCCAATGTAATTAGAAAGGTCCTTAAAAGTGGAAAAGGGAGACAGAAAAAGAGAGAGCTAAAAAATGTGATGACAGGTGCAAGTTCAGAAGTATACTACTTAAGGACTGAAGCTGCACTGATGGCTTTGAAGGGGCAGGAAGGGGCTACAAGCCAAGGAGTGCAGAAAACCCCAAGTGGCTGGGAAAAATCAAGGAGATGTGATAACAGAGTTCCAAAACATACGAAGAACTCCTAAGACTCAACATTAAGAAAAATGAACAACTCAGTTAAAAAATGGACAAAAGTCCTGAACAAACATCTCTCCACAGAAGATATACAGATGACGACTAAATGGAAAGATGCTCACCATCATATGTAATTGGGGAATTGGAAATTAAAACAATAGCTAGATACTTCATGATATGGGCTAAAACACATAGTATTGACAAAATCAAATGATGACGAGGATATGGAGCAATAAGAACAAGAACTTGTTGCTGATGGGAATGCAAAGTGTTGTAGCAGTTTTTGGTGACTATTTCCTACAAAACCAAACATACTCTTACTATAGGATCCAGCAATTGCACTTGTTAGTGCTTATCCAAAGGAGCTGAAAACTTATGTCCACACAAAACTTATACATGTATGTTTATAGCAACCTTATTAATAATTGCCACAACTTGGAAGGAACCAAGATGTCCTTCAACTGTTAAATGGATAAACTGTGGTGCATTCATAGAATGGAATATATTCAGTACTAAAAAGAAATGAGTTTTCAAGCCATGAAACAACATGAAAGAAACTTAAATGCACATCACTAAGTGAAAGAAGCTAATCTGAATAAGATTCATACTCTATAATTTCAACAATATGACACCCTGGAAAAGGCAAAACTATGGTTAGAGTAAAAACATCATTGGTTGTTCAGGGTTAGGAAGAAGGGATGGATAAACAGACAGAGCAGAGAGGATTTTTAGGGTAGTGAAACAACTTGGTGTGATGGATACACATCATCATACAATTGCCAAACCCATAGAATATACATCACCAAGAGTGACCCTTAAAGTAAACTATGGACTTTGGGTGATACTGATGTGTCTATGTAGGTTCATCAATTGCGACAAATGTTCCAGTCTGGTGCTAGATGTGGATGGTCCGGGAGGCTGTTTGAGACAGAGTCAGGGGATGGAGGCTGGGGCTATATGAGAACTCTGTACTTTCTACTCAATTTTTCTGTGAACCTAAAACTGCTTCAAAAATACTACACACACACACACACACACGCACCCCCACACACAATTATGAGACCTGTTCTCTTTATATCTTACACAGGGTTTCCTGGAGTACTTGCCCCTGTAATGCATAAGTAAAAATATCACAATTTATCACTTTTCTTCTGCCCTTCTTCCTCAGCATCCTCCATCCATTGAACAAATTTTGAGCCTTCAGTCTTTATGATCAGTTTTGCCCATCAATGACTGTGAATTAAATAAACGACCTTTGGGTTTTCATATCCCGTTGCTTAAGTGTTTCCTGTGTTGTTCTTAGAATACATTTTCAGGTTTTTAACATGGCCTGTAAAAGCCTCTGTGGTCTAGCACCCGTCTACCTCTCTCGCTTCTTGCCGTTCCTCACTTTCATTCTTTGTGCTCTAACTTAAAAAATAAATGATTCTGTTACTTGAGAGTGCTACTTTTATTTTATGTTTTCCCCACCAGGGCTTATGTCCTTGCTGTTCCCTCTTTCAGAACTGTTCCCTCCCTCACCAATTTATTTTGCTTTGTTTTCTCAACTTCAAATAGACTGGTATCTGTCCAGTGTATTTCCCAGCCTATTGAGAGGATTAAAAGACAAATACCTGATTACAGATTCTCTGGGGGAGAAAAACAAGTGCTAATTTAAAAAACTAATTGTAGACTTTAGTCCTAGAAACCCAACCTACTCTGTAGGAACAGGAAAGTCACCCTGAAGCAGTTGCACTATCCAAATAAGAAACACCACTAGGAAGAATTAAGTGAAAAGAGGAAACGAAGGGTAGTCAGCATGGGAGTGGTGATAAACAACACAGACTCTGGGCAGATGCACCGAGGTCCAAATCATAACTCTCTGTGAACACTTGATGTTTGACAATTAACCTCTTTAAACCCTAGTTTCCTCACTTGTAAAATGGGGAATATGACAGTCTCCTACGTGTTAGAGTTTTGGTAAAGATTATGAGTATAAACATTAAATGCCCATTAAATATTATCTGCATTATTACTATTATTATTATGAATTCTATTTTGTATATATTGAATTTAAATGCCAGTGGTATACCCAGTGTGCAAGAAGCAGCTGAGTATTTGCCTCTGATTTTCAGGAGCGAGATAACGGGTGGGTAATTTGTACTTGTGAGTCATCAACGTGTACATAGAACTTGATCCTGAGCATCAAAGAGATGACCTGAAGAGAGCGTGAAGACTGAAAAAGAGGTGTGGACCTTAATATCTAGGTGATGGAATTGAAAAGAAGGCTGAGAAAATGTGACCTTTGGAAAAAAATCAGGAGTCTGAGATGTCACAGAAGTCAATGCATTTTATGTTTGAAGAAGACAGATAGTTAATTTGGAGAAATCAGTAATTTAGTGACTCACCTCCACATTCTAGATCTGCCATGCATGTGAATAAAATTATGCCTGGGGAAAATGACAAATGATTACATATTACGGACCTCGAAGAGTTTCTGGCAAAGTCAAATCTGAATAATCCATCTGTGAAAATCAAGAGTTTCATGAACTTTTGGGACCCCTGATATGATCTGTGTGTCTCTTGAAACACAACACTTAGTCATTTTTGTAAGACAACACTGTTCATGACATCACTGATAATAAAACTATCCAGGCATTAAAAATAAATTTAAAATATGGAATTTTTCTTGACTATTGGTTCCTGCAGCAGTAAAATATACACTTTGAGTTACATAGAGTTGTGGATGGTTTAATTAAAAGCTACCACTCCATGAATATTAGAGAGATAAGAAACCTGCGGCCAGGGGTAAGGTGCCTTATCTGAAAACGCAAACATAACAAAGTGGTAATGTTATCTTCTGCAATGGATTTTTAAACAGAGTAGCTGCAATGCCCCACAAAGCAACACTCCTAATTTGTAATGTTAAATCGTACCCCTCCTTTGCATCCCTTTGCTGGGTTCTAGTTCTGGCTGATAAAAGAGGACATGAAACTTGAAATAAGATCTTTGCATAACAAACACCTATGATTCATACCTGATGTGCAGAAAATGGCCATCTGCTAACAAGCACATGTGAGCAGCCTGGCTATTTGCTGAAATCTCATGGGTGGACCTAGATTTAATCATACATAGAAGAGCAAAGTGTTTCTGTTCTCAAAGGAATCACCAGTCTCCATGGGCTAATGCGGAAGATGCTGGCAATAATGTAGTTACTGATAATTGCCATTTTACAGAGCTTGGATGGGTGGGGTCATTCAATTAGAAATGCCATGCTGCTTCCATTTCACCTGTTTGGGATCAAAAGGTGCTTTAGCTTGAAGTGAAATGAGAAACAGAAAACCAGTCTCTCATCCCTCCTGGGCCACTAACCCTGCTTTCCTAAGCTTGCCGTGTTTTGAAAGCTGCTCTGTCTGGCCTTTGAAATTGCATTCAAATCCTTCTCTGAAAGTCCTCAGACAGTAACCAATCTCATATGGTGAGGGCAGCTTGAGACTGAAAAAGGAACATGTAACTGTGATGGGTCTATTGAATATACTAGAAGGCATCTTAAAGTGAAATAATACAATTGGTTTCAAAAGCTACACTTCCCCCCAAAAGTCAGCAAGGGTAAATTGGACGGGAATGCGTAGAAATTGAGTTCCTTGGGCTTTTTTTCTGTGACTTGGTACCAGTAAATTTTCCTCAATCTCTTTTTATTTCCTGGCTTGCTAGTCTCCCATTCATGTGCTACAGTAGAATGTAAACAGTTGGTTCATTTGCAATCCATTATGACATTTATAATACTGCCACCCTCATAAAGACAAGGTTTATTGTTAGGGCTATGCTATTTCTAGAGTCTAACGACTTGTTATCTGACAGAGTGTGTATCCGGATTTTAAATTTATAATTAATCAGTTTGAACCACTTGAAACTGACCCAAAAAACACAAACATGAGAAGGTTTTTCATTGCTTGTAAGAATAACAATTGAAACATGACTAATTTCTTGAAACAAACCCGATCCTTTTGTCTCTTTGGGGTGAAAATATTATTTTTAGCCAGTTCCTAGATTTACACAAGCTGTACATTTTGACTCTGACACTTCCCTCCTGGTATTTATACTTTTTATTCATAAACTTGGAAACTGACAAGGTATTGTAAATAGTCTTTCAAGGATTCCTATTTTAGGACTGGTGCACTAAAGAGGGAAAGATCAGTTGCCCCCACTGCTTTCAACCTTAATAGGTTTAAACCTCAGTCAGAGGAGAGAGAAAAAAAGTATGTCTTTTTAACTAATACCCATGTCATCTTCTTAATCATGCTGATTCTGAATAATTCAGCCTCTATGGAAGTTGCGGAGCCAGAATCTATAGCTCTGTCTCTCTCAGGGGTGGTGGGGGGAGGAGCTTATTATTACGAAGCTTGACAGGAGAGAGCTCTGGCAGGTTAATTGCTACAGCAGGACTAGCTGGGAGTTTGCTGGTGATATATAGCAACGAAAGCGAGTGAAGGAGATTGACTATGCCTGTTACAGCACAAATATCTTCATGCACCTCAGGTTTCTCAGAAAGATATGAGAAATAAATGTTCGCTGTTCATTTTCTGTCTGCACAATAAAAATAGCCTCCAGCTAAACATGGCGACTACAGCACAGAGACTTAAAAAAAAAAAAGAAGGAGATTTGTAAATTAACATTATTACAAACATTCCTGCCTGAAAGTGCTGAAATCAATTTCAATATATTTTGCATTTTAATGAATTGCCAAAGAGATAAATCAGACAGTGTTTGAGGAATGCTTGCTTGGCAATGATGTTTTCTTATCGCATCTTGTCTTAACTGATAGCATTTAAAATGAAACCAGTGTTAATTGAAGGCGTGGGAAATGTAACTGCTAGTTAATGAAGTAAACGCATGCTAGTTATGCAGAATTAGAAATTTGCTTTAATGTACTAACTCTAACATTGTCTCCCTGTTCTGTAGCCTCCTCATTCCAAGGCAGTAATACTCAGTATTATAAATGGTTGAAAGGCAGAGCTCAAGCTAGAGCTAAGGGCCATTGTGTTTTAATCCCCCAGTGGAAACAGGATGCAAATACTGTTGTTTTTACTTTACACAGTAAACAACAAATTTCAACTCCTGAGCCTTTGGGGAGCTTTAGGGGGAAGGCCAAGTCTCCCACTTCTTTTCTACTAAGAAAATAAACAACGTAACTTTTCAATCTAACAGCTGTTTGCACTGTTTAAAATTAGGCAGCTGAAAGAGGATGTCAGTTTGCTAATGTCACTGAGGTTGTAGCTTTCTCCATGTCTTATCTGTCCACGCTCAGCACATAGTATGTGCTCATTCAAATTTTACTAAATGAATGGAAGGATGGATAATTGTCCTCTTTTAATCTCCGTGTCTCTAAACAACAGAGAAATCATTACGTTTCCCAATCTGTATGTCTGTGTGTTTAATACAACAAATAATAAACTAACACTTTGTAATAGCATGTAGAGAATACACATGCATTTTTTTCTTGGGCCTTCTGCAAGGATATGATTCTTCTCCAACTTCACATTGTTTTTGCTAATTGCATTTAACTATCCATGAGTTTCCTTCCTTTCTTTCTTTCTTTTAATTGTGTAAAAATAAATAAGGCAAATTATTTTGGGGGAAATAGTTTCTTGAAAAGTAACAAATGACTCATCATTTGTCAAACTAAAATTAGGCAGCAACAAGGGTGGGAATTTATATTTTCTTCTGCACCACGTAGTGTTTTAAGTCTGGAGATGGCTGAGGGGTTCTTTACGTTCTATCAATGAGACACAAAGGCGTACCTTGTAAAACCATTTGGCCAATGCAAAATTTGTTCTCCATAATGCAATTCTTAGGAATTTTTCCCTTAAAATTTAAATTTCATCACTACTGTGTCAAATAACTAAATATCATTTGTAGTTGTGAGGAATTCATCATCAAATAACTAGGAAATAGTTAAGGGAAAAAAAACTTCCCAATGCCTAGAAAATATGACCATTAGATATTAATCATGGAAAATTTGGAAGATGTGATTAATATTCGAACAAAATAATATATGGCATAGAAGCAAGTCTGCCCTACTGTTAAAATTAAAGCCCTATTTACTAATATGTTTAATGTGTTAACATCCTGTTACCCTGATTGTCTCATTCAGCCTTGGATACAGCGAAATACAAGCCCCTCACACAGCCAGATTTTATATACATTATATATAAAACATGGAATTGCTTAATAGACATGATGAGTTAAGATGACGAATTCGTACAGTAAATCCAAGGGTAAAGCGCCTTTAAAAATTAATCTAATTTCTCCTAAAACACTTTTCTACTGAGACTATGAAATGGCTTGTAACCAAGCTGGCTTTGAAAAACTATCACTAACAGCTATTTTTTCCTGATCATTTAAAAAGTCAATTACAGGTATCAGAGGGGTAATTGACCTGGCCTGTACTGGAAACCTTATTGCATAAAAGGCTTGGGACATTTTTCCTTTTATTGATTTCATTTAACTTAATATAAACAATATTTTAAAGTAGCTACCAAAAATGAATGATTAACTAAATTTCAAATTGACCCAGAATCTCACATCTGTCTGATGAAATGCAATACACGTAGTATTTTAGACATAAAATGAAAACATGAAGCAGTGCAATGTCTATTTTTAAAATGAAACGAAGTTGCAGCTTTAGTTTTGTTAAATATTTTCAAAGTAGCTGCTTCCCTTTCCACCCTCCACCAAATCTTCTTCAAAAAACATATCTGGGAACTTTCTATTGTAGAATGTTTTTGAAAACTTCTTTAGGTAAGGGCTGCATAATGCATATGATGCATTTGAAGAATACTAAGAAAAGAAAATAAATGGTCTTTTTCAAAGCTGGTAGATATTAATATAATTAATATTTCCTTGGTAGATACTAATATAACTAATATTTCATTTTCAAAGATGGTAGATATTAATATAATTAATATACCCAAGGAAATATTACCCCCTACTTTATAATTTATAATTATAGTCCCTACCCCCACTTTATAATTTATAATCCTGTCATGTTATTTATAATATAAATAATACTGTTAGTGGCATCTGTTTGTTGTTGTTTTTTAACTTTAGTTTAAAAAATTAAACTTATCAGGATTTCCAAAGGAAAGACTTGAAATTTACATACAATTCAGCCAAGCTTTTTTCTTTTTCTTTTTCTTTTTTTTTTTTGAGATACGGTCCCACGCTGTCACCCAGACTGGAGTGCAGCAGTACTATCTTGGCTCACTGGCAACCTCCGCCTCCCAGGCTCAAGTGATTCTCTTGTCTCAGCCTCCCGAGTAGCTGAGATTACAGGTGCATGCCACTACTACCCGGCTAATTTTTGTATTTTTAGTACAGACAGGGTTTCACTGTGCTGGCCGGGCTGGTCTTGAACTCCTGATCTCAAATGAGCCACCCTCCTCGGCCTCCCAAAGTGCTGGCATTATAGGCGTGAGCCACTGTGTCTGGTCCTAGCCATGCTTTTAAGATTGGTTTCCAGAATGGATGATGACAAGTCTTACTAAAATCGCATGGCTACGATCTATAATACTAAATGGCAAAGGGACATCTGTTCTGGGTCCTCTGGGTGGTACTCATATTGCAGGAAAGACAACAGTGAATCAAGTACAATCAAAAACCCATCTCTCCTATAAAACGATGGAATCAGATTCCCTGAAAACAGAAATATTTACACACAGCAATTAATTAAACAAGCAGCAGAGATGATTTTAAAAGCTCACGTGAACTAAGCAAATATATTTTAGCATGATAGAATGAATCTCTCTAAGCATGGCTCCAAAATTATTTCTTCTTATTGGCATTTGGCCACTGGTAGTTTGAAACAGTGTCTCCGATTTTTCCATCCTTTCTGCAGCTACACCTTTACCATGGTTTCATTATGGATGGGTTGACTTTCCCTATCTTTGAATTTGGGCTTGGTCGTTTGACCTGTCCTGGCTAATGGCACATAGGCAGATGTGATGGTATGCCAATTCTAAGTCTGAGTCTTAAGAGGTCCCATGTATCTACTTGCATTTTTTTGTTTTTTCTTTTCTTTTTAAGGAGAGACAGGGTCTCACTATGTTGCCCAGGCTGATCTCAAGCTCATGGCCTCAAGCAATCCTCCTGCTTTAACCTTCCAAAGTGCTTGGATTATAGACATGAGTCCCCATGCCCAGCCTCTACTTGCTTTCTTGACCTCTGACATCACCCTAAGAAGAACCAACTCTGGCTTACTTGCTGGTCCAAGGACATAAAACACACCAGTTGCAGACTTGAACCTGAAGGCCTGCAGCACAAAGCACAACAGCACCATCTGTTCTGTTAATCCATGCAAGTCTGGTGTGTAAACCAACCATGTTCTCAATGGCTTGTTACACAGCATTATTAGATTACTTTTAATGGCAAAAACTGCAATTACTTTTACATCAATCTAATAGCAATTTTTGACTGATACAAGGACTTTGACCAAAGCTTGTTTTGAAATAGTTGTTTACAAAATGTTAGGAGTTAACTATGTTGTCATTGTTTTCAGTTTAATATTAAATATGTATGCTGGGCTGTGTAATATTTTCAGTTTCTAAGTTATATAGGTGGGATGGTTACAGGTTTCATTGTTTGTGCCAATTTTCTTTTCTCTCTCTTTCCTTCTTTCCTTCCTTCCTTCTTTCCTTCCTTCCTTCCTTCCTTCCTTCCTTCCTTCCTTCCTTCCTTCCTTCCTTCCTTCCTTCCTTCCTTCCTTTCTCTTTTCTTTTTCTTTTTCTTTTTGAGATGGAGTCTCACTTTGTTGCCCAGGTTGGAATGCAGTGGCACAATCTTGGCTCACTGCAAACTCCACCTCCCAGGTTCAAGCGACTCTCCTGCCTCAGCCTCCAGAGTAGCTGGGACTACAGGTGCGGCACCACGCTTGGCTAATTTTTGTATTTTTGGTAGAGACAGGTTTTCTCCATGTTGGCCAGGCTGGTCTCGAACTCCTGACCTCAGGTGATCTGCCCGTCTCAGCCTCCCAAAGTGTTGGGAATACAGGCATGAGTCACCACGCCTGGCCCCAATTTTCATTGTTAATGGAAGAAAGAAGTATAAAGGTCTAGGAGAAAGAAGACTTTGATTAGCAATGACTTCCACAGGAACACATTGTACATATTTTCAGATACCTGTCAGAGTATTAATACTGGGTCTGATTGATCTCTTGGACCCTCACATCCTGAGCTGTATTTCATCAGTGATGTGAGCTAGCCTCATAACCCAGAGGTCAATGATCAAGATATCACTGACTAATTCTGCTTTGAAAAAGCATACATAAGTACAGGGCATTAGACTGGGAGGAGGGAGGTCTGGTACCTAACCTTTATACCACCAATTACCTGGTACCCATAGGACAAGCCTCTTAGTAACTACTTGAGTCATAGATCGCATAAGACTGTAAAGTTTTGCAATTTTCTAATTCTAGATGTCTCACTTAGCTGCGTCAATTCACAGTAATATCAGAAAATGAAATTCTGACAATACCATTATTAATAATGTAAGTATGGGAGAAACCAAACACGGGTCTACAGACACTTTTGTGGCTCCTCAAGTATCTCTCCAATAAAATTAATTGAAGAAAGGACATGTACAAAAAGTGAAAAGACATCCATGTAACAAAAGGGAAATGGTACTAATACAGCAAAAATTCAAAATGAGATAAAACATGTAAAATGCTAAATTAAAAAATGAGTTATGATGAGAATGAGAAAAACATTGATGGCATTGGCTGACTGATTGGCGTTACCTAAACCCAGAGACATGGAGTCCCTTCCGTGAGCCCTGTGCTTTAGAGGGTCCCACTCCAGTCTGGCCTTGGTTACTCCCCTCCTGTTTGAATAAAGAGATCAGGGATCTAGATCACATGCCCGCATGGACCAGATCCTATGTATCTAAACCATGATCTAGGTAGCTTGGGATCCTGAAACTTCCTGCCAAAGGCTTTAAGTCTGCTTTGAGTACCTGCACAGGCCTCTTCCCTAACTCTGTCCTCCCAAGGATAGGTGGTCAACACATAGCTGTTTGCAGAGAATGAAATATAACCTGGATGTGTGAACTGAAATATGCTTGCTAGTGTTCAGTATGGAGCCAGGGGTGGGAAGAGGAGTGGGGTAGACCTACTTCTGGCTTTACTGGTATGTAACTTGTGTAATCATACAAGCATCTACACAGAGAAAGATTCCAGACTTAGATTAGTACTCTGCTATTGCTATCTTGGTATTCTTAATAATTTCATCCTTGAACTTGTTCTTCAAACATCAAATCTAGTGAGAAAACTAAGCATACACATGAATAGAGGAAGTACATGACATGTGGATGTCCACCGCCATTCTTTACCACTGCATTTGCATACACCATCATGGTGCCTCACTGGCACAGAATCTAGTAGACCCACAGTGAATAGGACTTCAGTGAGACTCGAAGCAATACAAGTATACGTGTTAGGTCTATGTCTAAGTGGGATTGCTAACAGCCCTGAGAGGCTAAGCTTTTCATCTGAACCAGAACTTGCTTTAAATGTGGAGAGAGTGCAATTGCATTCTAAGAAACACAAATTATCAAAGAACCCTAGCATATTCTTTATTGTGCATGTTAATTCTCTTTATTAGCCAATCATTTACACTGAAAATGATAACATAGAAGGAATGAGAAAGATAGGACAATTCATAGTTCCTTTTCCTTTTAGTACTTCCTGACTTATCAGCAAGCCAAAAGGTAGAAATTTTTGTAGACATGCACACACAAAAAAGGGAACTAAAAAGGAGTTGAATTAATTTTGTGCAGTTTTTCCACTATTGTGCTAACAATGAAATATGTATTCATATATGAGCTATGCAATGCAAATCTTATCACTTAGGTCACTCTGCATACGAGTTAAATGTGCCTATATTTGCATATAAAGCTGCCAATGTACAATATAAAAAGGTTCACTATAAACATATTACAATATAAAAATATTTGCATTTAAATTGGCATTGTGTAACATGAGGATATAAGATTCATGCTAAACATTTAAAATTTTAATTGTTCTTTATTCAAATAGCAAATACAAAAACCCAGAACACGTTGATAAAGAAAAGGAAAAACTTCATATTTTAGTACATTTAATCATATTTTGCTTCTGCTTTCTTAATAGTGGCCTTACATTTTTATTTTGCACTGGGCCCTAAAAATTATATAGCTCATTCTGTTTGGGAGGCTGTTGATTATGACCAGCTCTTATATTTGATATTATATTATATAAAAAATTTGATATGTTTCAAAATTTTAACCAGCCCTTTAAAGTTCTTTTTAAGCATATTTTCAAGAGAAGAGGATAAAACCAACTTAACAGATTCTAGTAGAATTAAAACTTGTCAACATTTGCATATATGTGATATGTAGGGATTTGTATTTTCTCCTGTTTTAGGACCTGCAATTATTAGCTGTGGGCTTGCTCTTTGGAGTCAATGGTATTATGAAAATAAAGGACAGAAAGGATATTTGGTTTTTTGGGAAGAGAGAGTACTGACACAGGTGTTGTTTGCCTCTACAAAATCCAACTGTATCAATGTCAGAGAAAGTAGAGGAATGTATCTCTATCTGAAAAATGAATGTTAAATCCTACAGAAACTCCTGGGGAGAGGAAGGCGGTTGTGACTGGGCATGGAATGGCAAAAGAAGTCTAGGCAGGCTTATGCTAGGAGTTCCCATTAGGAGATCAGTTAAGAGAAAACTCTGGAGTGGTGCTGCTTCAAAAAAGAAAAAAAAAACACCTGCCCAGCAGAGTTTTGTCTCCAGGTTACAGCAGGGCATCATTAAAGTGTGGCTCATGTGTAAATAGACTGCCTGAGCCTTTAGAGTTGCCTTCTACTTTCTCCTACGTTCTGGAAGTTATATGATTGAAGGGGTAAAGCCTTTGAAGAAGAGCAATGTCCAGGGACGACAGACAGGGGGAGTTGCAAATGTTTCGGGTTAGGCAACAAATAGGTAAATTCAAGCCAAGATCATTGGACTAAGGGTCATCCATTCCAAGGCAAATCCTCTCTCCTTAAATTCACCAAGAGAATCAGAGAATAGAGCCTTGGCTTTGACCATCCTTCCTTGAGTACAAATTAACAATTGAAGTCATATCCTAGGCTACATACTGGGAACCTACAAGTGGGATGGCCATATAATTTATTATTAAAACCAGGACACTTTGGAGAGTGAAAAGGGGAAAAATAATTACCTGGGCTCAGTTGGTATAAACTGAGAATGTTCCAGGCTAACCAGGACACATGGTCACCCTACTCAAAATTTCATTTGAAAAAGTACCTTTCCGGATGAACAGATTAGAAAAAGTATTTGCCACAAGATGGACAGGTTGTAAGAGTAAAATAAAAGGCACAACTTCTGGGCAGGAAAACTAGAAACAAGTACTAATTTTGGATCCCCAAATTAGGAAAAAATATTCTCATATGGCCTGGCTTGACGAGTGAATGACTCCTTTGAGTGAAGAAAAGTTCATTTTGATTTCTCGGAGAATGTAGCCCTGTGCCAGGGCACCAACTTGGTGATGGAGCACAGGTGCATTTCAGGTCTCCTGGTCCTTTCAACTGTGCATGCGTATGCAAGTTTCAATTGGCAGAGTCATGTATGGTGGTCCTGCTTATGACCCGAGAAAAATGTGAGCACCAGGGACTGTAGCAAGACATTTGAGGAGCACGCAGATCATACAAAAGAGAATATATCAAAATCATAATTTCAGACTTAATTAAAAATAAACAGTGCTAGATTTTAAAACCAGCATACTAAGTAGTTGGAAAACAAAATGCAAGAATACTTATAATCTGAAGCAGGAACAAGTGAGTTTAAATAAAGGCCATTTGTGAACACCATGAAAGGTCACTGGATTAAAACCATAAAGTGTGGCAAACAGGATAGGAAAGAGGAAAACCCCACATTTAAAAAATGTATTAGAAACATTAAGAACATTACAAAGAGAACATTCAAAAAGTCACAGAAAGAAAGAATGAGTAGATGAACTCTGCATCAATAGGTGTCATGTGAACATCAGGTTTCTCAATCGAAATGCAGTTCTGAAGATAAGGAAGTAATAACTTCAAAGTTCAGGAGGAGAATGGATGGAAACCCTGAATTTTAAAACCTGCTAAGTTAATTAACATTTGCATGTAGTCTCAATGAAGATATTTTGGGGTACATAAAACATCGGAAGGTTTACCATACAAAAACCTCATTTGAAAACACTTGTTAAGATAGCATATCATAAATAAATAAATAAGTAAATATGCTATGAAATATACTGAAAGTATGATAATGGTATTTTAATGTCTTAAAAAAAAGGGTCAGATTAATTGTATATTTATAATAATTCACAGTTAAAATTCTTAATAAGGAAGGTAAGGGAAGCCCAGAGAAAGGTAAAAATGATGCTATACTGCTTTTCTTGTTTGAGGGACATTATAGAGGGATGTTTGAAATACTCATATGGAGAAATGAATGTAAGCAGCAGTCTTTGTGATGTTCTTAATGTTTCTTATAATTTAATTTGTATTTAACCATAAAAAGAAAAAAGTGAGAATGTATACCTTTCAAATAAAAAAAGAGGAAAAAACAATCTTTGCAATGAAAGGCCATAGAGGCAGGGGAAGCAAAATGAAATGAAAGTGAGAGAAATGGAAAATATTAAGTTAAATGGCCAAAGGAAGTCCTACTATAATATTAACTAGAGTAAATATCAATAAGTTGAATTCAATTACCAGACTACTGGATTAAAAACACAAGATCTAACAACATGCTGTCTGCATGAATCATACTTTAAATAATAGGAAAAAGAAAAGCTAATTATAAAAAATAAAAAAATTAGATTAAGTCAATATGAACTAAAAGAAAGCCATTAAGGCAGGCCTCAGAGATATTGTGGGTTAGATTCTAGTCCACCACAATAAAGTGAATATTACAATCAAATGAGTCACTCAAAGTTTTTTGTTTTCCCAGTGCATAAAATAGTAATGTTGACCTATGCTGTAGTCTATTATATGTCTACACATGCACATACCTTATTTAAAAAATACTTTATTGCTAAAAAATACTAATGATCATGTGGGCCTTCAGTGAATCATAAACTTTTTCCTGATGAAGGGTCATGCCTCAGTGTTGATAGCCGCTAACTGATTTGGGTTGTGGTTGCTGAAGGCTGGGGTGACTGTGGTAATAACTTAAAGTAAGACAGCAATGAAGTTGTTCATATCAATGAACTCCTCCTTTTATGAACGATTTCTCTGTAGCATGCATTACTGTCTGAGAGCATTTTACCCACAGTAGGATGTTTTTCGAAATTGGAGTCAAACCTCTCAAACCCTGCTTCTGATTTATCAATGAAGTTTACATAATGTTCTAAATCCTTCGTGGTCATTTCAACTATGTTCACAGCATCTTCACCAGGAGTTGATTCCATCTCAAGAAATCACTCTCTTTGTTCATCCGTAAGAAGCAATTCCTCATCTTTTCAAGTGTCATCATGAGATTTTAGCAATTCAGTCACATAGAATTAGAAGCTCCACTTTGAATTTCTCTTTCTCTTGCTATTTTAACTATGTCTTCAGTTCCTTCCTCCACTGAAGTCTTGCATCCCTCAAAGTCATCTATGAGGATTGAAACCAACTTCTTCCAGACACCCGTTTACATTGACATTTTGACCTCCTCCCACGAATCACAAATGTTCCTAATGACATCTAGAACAGTGACTCCTTTCTAAAGGTTTTCAATTTACTTTGCCAAGATCCATCAGAGAAATAACTATCTATAGAAGCTATAGGCTTACAAAATGTATTTCTTAATAAAACTTGAAAGTCAAAATTACTCCTTGATCCATAGTCTGCAGAACGGATTTTGTGTTAGCAGGTATGAAAACAACTTAATCTTGTATGTCTCCATCAGAGCTCTTGGGTGACCAGGCGCATTGTCAATGAGCATTAGTATTTTGAAAGGAAACTTTTTTGGGGGGCAGTAAGTCTCGTTGATGTGCTTAAAATATTTGGTAAACCATGCTTTAAAGAGTTGTACAATCATCCAGACTTTGTTGTACCATTTACAGAGCACAGGCAGAGTAGACTTAGCATGGCGTTTAAAAGCCCTAGAGTTTTTGGAATGGTAAATGAACATTGCCTTCAAGTTAAAGTCAACAGATGCAGTATCCTTGTCCTAGTCTATTTGTATTGCTATAAGGAATACCTGAAGCTGGGTAATTTATAAAGCAAGGAAGTTTATTTGGCTCCTGGTTCTGCAGGCTTTACAAGAAGCATGGCACAACATTGTGTCTGGTGAGAGCTTAGGCCTGCTTCCACTCTTGCAGAAGGCAAAAGGGAAATTGCTGTGAAGAAATCACATAGCGAGAGAAGAAGCAAGTAGGCAAGTACAAGGTGTTAGACAACCAGCTCTTATGGGAACAAATAGACCAAGAACCCATTTACTACCATGAAGATGGCATCAAGCCATTCGGGAGGGATCTGCTCCTGTGACCCAAAGAACTCCCATTTTGGAGGGGTCAGTAAATCCAAATTATAGTAGCCCTTAGCAAGAGAGTCGGCCTGTCCTTCGAACCTTTGAAGCCTGGCATTGACTTCCCCTTTTTAGCTATGGAAGTCCTAGATGGCATCTTCTTCCAATAGAAGGCTGTTTTATCTACATTGAAAATCTGTTAGTGTAGCCACCTTAATCAATGATATTAGCTAGATCTTCTAGACAACTTGCTGCAGTTTCTACAGCAGCAGTTGCTGTTTCACCTCGCACTTGTATGTTATGAAGATGAATTCTTTCCTTAAATTTATGAACCAATCAATGTTAGATTCAATCTCTTCTGCAGCTTCCTCACCTCTCTCAGTCTTCATAGAATTGAGGAGAGCTAGGGCCTTTTTCTGGATTAGGCCTTGGCTTAGAAGAATGCTGTTGGTTTGATATTCTATCTAGATCACTAAAATATTTTACATTTCATGGATAAGGCTGTTTCGCTTTCTTATCATTTGTTTGTTCATTGAAGTAGAATTTTTAATCTTTTTTCAAGAACTTTTCCTTTGCATTCGACAACTTAGCTAACTGGTATAAGAAGCCTAGCTTTCAACCTATCTCAGTTTTGGACATTCCTTCCTCACTTCATATAATTAGCTCTAGCTTTTAACTTAAAGTAAGAGATGCATGACTTTGCCTTTCACTTGAGCACTTAGAGACCATTGTAGGGTTATTAATTAGCTTAATTTCAATATTGATGTGTTTCATGGAATAGGGAGACTTGAGGAGAAGGAGATGGGGAAAAGGCTGTTTGGTAGAGCAGTCAGGACACACACAATATTTATTGGATTTATTGGTTAAGTTCCCTGTCTTATATAGGTGCGTTTTGTGGTGCCCCAAACAGTTGCAATAGTAACATCCAAAAATCATTAATCACAGATCACTTAAGAGATATAAAAACATACTAAGTTTGAAATATTGCAAGAATTAGCAAAATGTGACACAGACACACAAAGTGAGCTCATGCTGTTAGGAAAAATTGGAACTGATAGACTTGCTTCAATGCAGGGTTTCCACAAACCTTCATTTTATAAAGTGAAGTCAATCAAGTAAGTTACACCTGTATAGTGACTAAAAAGTAGATCAGATTTATGAATAGAAAAATGTATTGGGAGATGATATATACTAGAAAAACAATAGATCAAGAATGCAATATCATTATGAGCATATATATGTGTAAAATAGAGTGCAATATATGTGACAAAACAACTGATAGAAGCATATAAAAAATTTAAAATATCAAAAAACTTTATTTGTTTGTTTGTTCATTTGTTTTTGGAGACAGGGTCTTTGCTCTGTCACCCAGGCTGGAGTGCAGTGGCACAACCATTGCTCACTGCAGCCTCAAACTTCTGAGCCCAAATGATCCTCCCACCTCAGCTTCCCAGTCAGCTAGGACCACAGGCATGTGGCACCATGGCCAGCTGCTTTATTTATTTTTATTTTTTCTATGTTGCCTCGGCTGGTCTTAAACTCCTGGCCTCAAGCAATCCTCCTGCCTCAGCTTCCCCAAGCACTGGGATTACAGGTATGAGTTACAATGCCTGGTCAAAATTTGGTATTTTAATTCCAGTTTCTTAGAAACAGTTAGATCCATCAGACAAAAAGAAGCAAAAATAAAAGTTTGAATAATGCTATTAATAAAATCAAATTGATTCAGGAAGAACTTTCTATTCAACAAACAAAATCATTTCCAAGTTATATGAGAGTTTTACAAAAAGTTGTCAGAAAGAAAACTTTGATGCATTTGTAAGAAATGATAGCACATTACAGAATACATAGTCTTCTAAAATAGTGTCATATGTATAAAATTAATAAAAGAATAGATGAATTAATTTCATATATCTGCTTATTAAATACACATTTAAAATCTATACAATGATCTTTGAGTTAAAGAAAAGGTCAAGATGAATTCTTAAATTCTTAAAGCTAAATGGCAAAAAACACTTTACATTAAAATTTGAGTTAAAGTAGTGCTCAGAAATGTCTAGGTTTAAATCTATGCTTGTTAAAATATAATATACTTGAAACAAACAACATAGTCTTCTATCCTACAAATTAGGGGAAGAGATGTAACTATTTTTTAAAAAAAGAATTTGTAAGTTAACTTTATAGTAAGTTATACATGTCAAGTCAGATATCTCTGAGAGATCCCCCTTCTAAAAACAAGCAAACAAAACCCCTCCCTGTCCCAGAAAAGCCATGTATCTTTAAAAGATTCATAAGATAGAAAAACCTCTGGCAAGAATATTGGAGAAATGCAATAGGGAGAAAATGCAAACCATCAAAATTCCAAATGAAAACTATAGAAAATACTACAAACATACTCAATAGACAGAGAAATAATTTTAAAACATGTAAATAAACTATATGCTACTAAATTTGTTTGGAAACAAATGTAATGAATGAATTTCTGAAATGAATTACTTTCTAAGAAAAGAAGGGTAAAGTGGCACATATTTGACATAAACAGAAATCATAGAAATAGACTATGTGAATAGATAACCACTTAAGAAATTGAAATAGAAATAAAAGAGTAGCCGGGGTAGAATACACACACACACACACACACACACACACACACAGAAACTCAAAGTCCAAGTAATGTTGCTGATAGATTCTAAAATATTTCCAAGAAATGGATCATTCCTATTAGCTTTTACGATTTTTACAAGATTTACAAGAAGATCAGAAAATATACTGTAAAACACGTAAAGTTAAAAAAATTAGAAAACTAGAATTAAAAGAGGGGAAGATTGATTTATTTTTATTTTATTTATTTATTTATTTTTGAGACAGTCTTGCTCTGTCGCTAGGCTGGAGTGCAGTGGCGCGATCTCAGCTCGCTGCAACCTCGCCTCCCGGGTACAAGCGATTCTTCTATCTCAGCCTCCCAAGTAGCTGGAACTACTGGCACACGACACCACGCCCAGCTAATTTTTGTATTTTTAGTAGTGACGGGGTTTCATCATGTTGGCCAGGATGGTCCTGATTTCCTGACCTCATGATTCGTTTGCCTCGGCCTCCCAGAGTGCTGGGATTACAGGCGCGAGCCACCGTGCCTGGCCAGATTGATTTATTTTTTCAGCTTATTTTCAAAATCAGTCAACCAATTAGCCATATATTTAAAAATCATGCATTATTTATTGCAGGAATTCAGGGATGGTTTAACATCAGAAAGTTGATCTTTACAATAAAGAAGAAAAAAGCTATTAATAAATTCTTAATAAATGTTCCCTAAAAAGCTTTGGAAAACATTTAAGATAAAAATTTTCAGAACATAAGATATAGAATAGAACTTTCCCTACTTAATAAACATATATTAAAAAGCAAATAAAAACTAAAGCTAAAAATGCTATATTAAAATTTATGGAGAAAGTTTAGTTGAATTTTCATTAATACTGTGAGCACAATAGAATATCCATTATTACAATATGATTTATTATAGTATTGGCAGTCCATAGACATAATGAATGACAAAACATTATGTGTATAAACATTGGAAAGAAAAGAAAAATTATCTTTATTAGCGGAACATATACTCAGAAAATACAACAGAATGAAGAAATAAATTCTTTAATTATAATTCAGCTAGGTTACAGGCCACATGAACTAAAATATGTCAATACACCCTCATTGCTAACAAAAAACAAAAGCTGAGAAAAAATATTTCATCCACAATCTCAAAAACATTTTATGTAAAATCTAGGATATAACCTAAAAACAAATATAATACCTGAGTGAAGAAAATTTAAAAGTTATAAAAGAATAGAAAAATTTCTTAAAGGGTGAGATAGACCTTGTTCCTGAGTAGTATAATCTAATACCTAATTATATCATTTATACTGAACTATCCTGTTTGTTCAGTCCATGCAAAATAAAAATGCCAGCTCAGTTTTTCTGAGAAATTGGAATACAAAAATAGCTTTCAAAAGGAAGGTTCATAAGTAAATTAAAAAAAAAAATTAAAAAGTGAAATTGCTCATACATCATCATAAAACAAATTCTAGTAATAAAACTAGTATGGCATATGTTGTAGGAACTAATATTGCAAAATATATAGCACTGTTCAAAAGAAATATAATGCAAGCTACACATATGTGGTTGTACATTTGCTTAGGTACTTTATGGAAAAGAAGATTATATAAATGTTGATAATATTTTGTATTTAACCCAGTGTAACCAAAATGTTATTATTTCAATATGTAAGCAATATAAAAATTTAGTGAGATACTTCACAATTTTCTCAATGAAAAAAATTTGAAATTCAGTATGTATTTTAGATGTAAAACACATCTCAAATACTCAATAGCTGTAAGAGGCTAGCTACTATTCTGGATGTTGTGAACACAAAATTGACCCACTTATTCATGAACATTACAGAAAAAAATTAGAAAAGTATCAATTGTTTTATAGATGATGTTGGGAAATACAATGCATTTTAGGAAGAAGAATAAACTTGGGTGCTTAACTCACCTTTCATACAGCAGTAAATGCATATGGAATAGAGATGTTCATGGGAAAGGCAAAACTGTAAAGTTCAAAGAAGAAGACACAGGAGAGGGCTTTGTGCCCTATGAGTGGAGAAATAATCCTTCATGATACCTTAAACAAAAGTTGTAAACAATGTACCAGCTTAATTATATAAAAATCAACATTTTATACTCAACAAAGAATTTCACAAATAAAATTAATAGAGAGCAGACAAATTCACTGAGAGGAGAAATGTCAAATGTGAAAACCAGATTAAAATTCCAGTGAATCTAAAAGAAGACAGAAAACCCAAAGGAAAGGGGATAGGAATAGGCAATTGGAAAATAGAAAACCAGATAAACATTGATTCTATTTCATATGTCTTTCCCGGACTTTGAAGACCAAATGGCCATATGTCTTTACATCTTCTGTTCCAATTACTCTGTATATAGCTATAGTATTAATGATGCACTTAGAGCTATGGATGAAGATACAAAGAGGTGCACGAATGCAACTATGTTCCTTTCTCTCTTCTGCAGTCTCTGTAATGTGACACTGCATTTTTCTTCCTTAAGGTAGGGTTTTCATCAACACAAGAAAGAATTACTTTCTTTTCCCATTGAGTACTGTAAATGTATTTTTAAATTGTTCAAACCCTTCAAATTTGCCTCTTTCAATAGTTGACTTTGTAATCAATTCTCAGACAAGAAAAAAAAAATGGGAACAGCAAAAGAGAAATTACTACCAAAAGAACAAAGTCCATTTCATGCTTAAATATTATATTCTGTAAAGAGGAATGAGTGAGTGTTTATGTGCATGTGTATGTGTATTTGCCTGGGAATTCTCCTGATTATGTGGCCATTAAAATGATATTCGCCTAATACATACTTGTCAATCATTTTTCAGTGGTAACATTAAACCAGTGTGACCCAGCTGAGATGTTAGGGAACTTGCTTTTTTTCTTCTCTGATACATGAGAGACCAGGCTTGGCATAGATCCTCACAATACTCTGGTGGGTATGTACCTTGCAGATATGCGTACTGAGAATAAAGACCAATTATATTCTTTGCTTTAATTTATTTTAGTACTCATTTTATAGTATTGCTTTGAGTTAGTATTTTTGAATCATTCCCTTCTAGCAGGCTTTTTAAGCCCCCAAAGTTACTGTGGGGATAACTCAAGGTGTTCGTGGGGCATGTGAACTGTTTCACTACTCTACTGAGGGAGAAAGGAGAAAAATTGTGTTTCAATGGTGGTAAATTGGAACCAGGTATTTCATGGAAGTATCTGCACACCTAGGGCAATGCAAGGGTGAATCTGAAAAGAAGGAAGCTAAAGTTGGAGAGTGAAAAATGAGTTGGAAATAGTTTAGAATAAGTTATATTTGATAAATTCAAAGGAAGATAACATTTGTAAACTAATATATTTTCTTTGTGTATACAAAGAAGGTTAAAGGTTAGTTATAAAATGTAAACAGCTAGTTTCAGCATCTTTTACACTTTATTTCTTTTTGCTTATCCTAAAACTGGCCGTATATTAGAATCATCACTGGAAGAAAAAAAAAAAACAAAGTCCAGATGCTCAAGCCCTATCACTAACAATTATCATTCAATAGGATCTGAATTTCTTCTATGGTTAAAAACCTCCACATGTGATTCAGATGTGATTCACAGCCCTAACTTAAAGCCTCTGCTTTATAGTAAATAATACATCATTATATAATTAGTTCATGGTTATATTAATAGACATGAACTTTCAGTGGTTTAGTCATGTCAAATGTACTCCCCACTTGGAGAAAAAAGAGAAACTAGTACTCTTTACTGCCACTTGGTGGCAGCATACATATATTGCAAGGGCAATTACTGTAGGAGGCCAATTTAATAAAACATTTCAGAATTAGAAAACTATATAGAGATCATCTAGTCAGATTTACACCCGAAAACTAAGGCCCATATACATGAAATGATTTATCTCAAGTCAAAGATAGTGAAAGAATATGAAAATTTAAAAAATTTCTGGATTTTAAATTTAGTGCTATTTCTATTAATGTCAAATTATAGCTCAAACTTTAGTCTAACAAATTTGAGATTGACTTCTTGCTCACATTTACTACTGTGTGGCTTTCAGCAAGTTAATAAAATACATTGAACCTTGCTTTTCACATTTGTAGAATGTAAAATAGTGAGACTTGAATGATGTATAGTATGAGAGATCCTAGAATAGTTTTTAATATGTACAAATATTTTTAAAAATTGGCTCTCATCCCCTTTAAACAATCCCTATTCATTTAATGGTTAAAAGAGCTATTCAGCTAGCAAGCCACCCCAGAGCTGACAAGATTTTGGCAAGAGATATGGGATTTTTTTTCACTGGAGTTCCTTAGACTTGATATTTGAACTGCACTTAAACATCAACTTCTGTTGTTTACATCATATTAATAAATTTGATAAAAGAAAGTTTAAAAGAAATATGCAGAAATTAAGCAGCTGTCTGACTTTTAAGAAATATAATTCAGTATTGGTGGCAAGAACCGTAAATAGTATTTTGATGGGAGATCTGAACAAAAACAGTGTTTTGATGATAGATCATGTTACTCTTTTTCCCCTATTAAGAGTAATTAGAATTATTTTAAAATGTATTTTAATGAGCAGCAATTTCCTTCTCGCCATTCAAGCTATCTAACAAGAAAAAGAGCTTCCCAGAATTGATTAAAATATTTTTAAAATAAAGTGAATAACTTGTTGCAACATTTTCCAAACCTTCATCAAATTGGGTGAAGACTTTCTAAGATCATCATTTTATAGCTCTGTCTCCATTTTCGAGTTGCTCAAATGAATGGGCCTAATAAATAAGCAATTAAACCAGAACTTCACTCCTTTATTTATTTATTTATTTATTTATTTATTTATTTATTTAAGGGACAGGGTCTCACTCTGTTGCCAAGGCTGGGGTGCAGTGATGTGATCCCTTCATAGCTCACTGTGACCTCAAACCCTTGGACTCAAGTGACCCTCTCTTCTCAGCCTCTCAAGAAGCTAGGACTACAGATGTGCACCATCATACTCAGTGTGCTAGGCCATTTTTGCATTGCTACAATATATACCTGAGGCTGGGTGTTTATAAAGAAAAGAGGTTTAATTGGCTTGTGGTTCTGCCGGCTACACAGGAAGCATGGCACTGGCATCTGCTTGGCTCCTAGGAAGGCCTCAGGGAGCCTTCCTGAGGCTCATGGAGGAAGGTGAAGTGGACGCAGGCACATCACATGGAGAGAGTGGGAACAAGAAAGAGCAAGTGGGTGGCAAAGGTGCCACATACTTTTAAACAGCCAGATCTTGTGAGATCTCACTCACTTGAGAAGGTCACTTGAACCCAGGGGTTTGAGGTCACAGTAAGCTATGATCACATCACTGCACTCTGGCCTTGGCAACAGAGTGAGAACCCTGTCTCTTAAATAAAAAGGGGGTGGGGAGTGAAGCTCTGGTTTAATTGCTTACTTATTATGCACATTCATTTGAACAACATGAAAGAGGAGATCACAAGGACAGCACCAGGTCATGAGCCATCTGCCTCCATGACCCAAAACCGCCCACTAGGCCTCAGCTCCAACATTGAGGATTGCATCTTAATATGATATTTGGAGGGGACAGGATCCAAAATATTATTCTGCCTCTGGCCCCCCAAATCTCATTCCTTCTCACACTGCAAAATACAGTCATCTCTTCCTAATGGTCCTCTAAAGTCATAACTCATTCCTGCATTAACTCAAAAGTCCCAAGTCCAAAGTCTCATCTGGAGATGAGTTCCTTGCACCTATGAACTTGTGAAATCAAAACTAGTTATTTATTTCCAACATACAATGGGAGTACTGGTATTGGGTAAATATTTTTATCCCTAAAGGAAGAAATTGTCCAAACGAAAGGGGCTATAGGCTCTATGCAAATCTGAAACCCAACAGGGTAGTCATTCAATCTTAAAATTCCAAAAATAATCTCCATTGACTCCATGTCTTGCCTTCAGGGCACAACAGTTCAGGGGTGGGCTCCCAATGCCTTGGGCAAGCTGCATCCCTGTAACTTTGCAGGGTGCAGACCCTGTGGCTGCTCTCATAAGTTGGAGTTGAGTGCCTGCAGTTTTTCCAGGCACAGGATTCAAGCTGCTGGTGGACCTACCATTCTGGAGTCTAGAGGACAGTGGCTCCCTTCCCGTAGCTCCACTAGGCAGTACCACAATGGGGACTCTGTTGGACCTCCAAACCCACATTTTCTCTCTGCACTGCCCTAGTAGATGTTGCCTGTGAGGGCTCAGCCCCTGCAGCAGACTTCTGCCTGGGCACCTAGACTTCCCTGTACATCCTCTGAAACCTAGGCTAAGACTGCCTAGCCTCCTTCACTCTTGCACTCTGCATGCATGCAGGCTTAACACCACATGGAAGCCTCCAAGGCTTACAAGCTTGTGCCCTTGAAAGCAGCAGCTAGAGCTATACCTGAGGCCCTTTGAGCCATGGCAAGAACTAGAGCAGTAGGGATGTGGGCAGCAGCCTCCCTAGGTGGACCAGGGCCTTAGTGCTCTGGGCAAGGCCCACAAAACCATTTTTCCTCTTAGGTCTCTGGACCTGTTATGGGCAGAGACACCTCAGAGATTTCTGGAATGCCTTCAAGGCCTTTTGCTTATTGCTGTGGCTACCAGCATTTGGATCCCTTTTAGTTACGGTAATAATTCTAGCAAGTGCTTGTTCTGCAGACTTCTTGAATTCTTCTCCTTATAATGCTTTTTCTTTCTCTGCCACATGGCCAGGCTGCAAATTTTCCTAACTTTCACATTCTGCTTTCCTTTTCAATATAAATTCCAACATTAAGTCATTTCTTTGCTCCCCCATCTGAGCATAGCTTTTGAGAAGCAGCCAGGTCACTTCTTGAAAGCTTTGTTGTTCTGAACTTTCTTCCACCAGATATCCCAAGAAATTATTCTTAAGTTCAAACTTCCCAGATCTCTAGTGTATGGACACAATACAGCCAAGTGCTTTGCTAAGGCATAACAAGGGTGACCTTTGCTCCAGTTCCCAACAAGTTTCTTATTTCCATCTGAGACCTCGTCAGCCTAGATGTCACTGCAGATATCACTATTAGCATTTAGGTCACAATCATTTAACCAGTCTCTAAGAAATACCAGGCTTCCCATCACCTTCTTTTCTTCTTATGAGCCTTCTAAACTCTTCAAACCTCTGCTTGTTACCCAGTTACAAAGCTGCTTCCATATTTTCAGGTATCTTTATAGTAATGCTCCACTCTTCAGTACCAATTTTCTGTGTTAGGCCACTTTTTTTTTTCTTATTAAGAAATACCTGAGGCTGGGTAATTTATAAAGAAAAGAGGTTTAATTGGCTCAAGGTTCTGCAGGGTGTACAGGAAGGATGGTGCCATTATCTGCTTGCCTTCTGGGAGAACTCAGGGAGCTTTTACTTATGGTAGAAGGTAATACAGGAGCAAGCACATCACATCGCAAGATTGGGAGCAAGACAGAATGTGAGGGACGGGTGCCACATACTTTTAAACAAACCGATCTCTTGAGAACTCACTCACTATCATGAGGGCAGCACTAAACCAGGAAGGATCCACATCTGTGACTCAAACACTTTGCACAAAGTCCCACCTCCAATACTGGGGATTATATCTCTATATGATATTTGCAGGGGACATTCAAAATATATTACCTGGCTAATGTTTTTGTTTTTATTTTAAATTTTGTGTGCAAACAGTATGAAATAAACAGGCCAACAAAGGATCAGAGAATTCAGTTATGAAAAGGAATTCAATATTGATATATGCCACCACAAGGATAAAATTGGAAACACTACATTAAGTGAAGGAAGCCAGACACAAAAGGTGACACATTGTATTAATATATTTCCATTTATATGAGCTATCAGGAGGAGGCAAGTCCATGGAGACAGGAAGTCTCTATGACATAAAAACAGAAAGTTGTTGACAGGGGTGTTGGTGGAGGGGGAAATAGGGAGTGATGCTAAATGGTATGAGGTTTCCTTGTGGGGTGATATAAGTATTCTGGAACTAGATAATGGCAATCGTTGCTCAACATTACACATGTATTAAGTTCCACTTAATTGTACACTGTAAATGATGAAAATGGTGAATTTTATGTTACGTGTATTTTACTACAATAAAAGAAGAAACGGATTACAGAAAATAAGGTGATCTGGTCAAGAATAAACACAGCTCTACTATTCAGTTTTCTCTCAGGTCTCCAAGTGACCTCAACAAAGAGTAGTTGGAACCTGTAGATGTTGTTGTTGTTTTTTTAATTTAACACAGTCCTGAAAAAATTAAAGGGAAATCAAATAATAAAATCCAATGATTTCTCCTTAGCACATCTACGACATCTGTTTTGTTAACTTCCTACTCAGTCATATGGACAGACATCCTCATTTCAATTTTGCATCTCCTCTACTTCAGCACACAGTTCATTTACAAATGTACACACCAGAATTCCTTCATTCAGTGGACTCTCCAGTGCTACCTCTAATCAGTCTCATGGAAAGAAAACAAAAGGAGGGAAAAGCCTTCAATTGGCCTGGTAGACAAGGGACAAAAATGATTGCAGGAGAGAAGAGCACTGCCTGAGTGTCAAAATAGAAAAGTTGATTTTCCTTTTCCTTTTCTTTTTACCTTTCTTATCAGTCTTCCTTCTGCCTACTTTTCCCTTCATTCTTTTGAATTTAAAAAACACTAATTGGCTGCATTATTTTTATTTATTTGTAAAACAGCTATAATCAGTTTTCTGCTGTTCTGCAAGTGTTATTGTTGTGAACCATGCCAGAGGGGGTTGGTGGTTGATGCAGGAATCTCTTGGGAACTTAACTTTTCCAATTTTGGGGGTGAAAGATTTTGTTTGAATTGGCTTTTGCTAGTGCTTTAAGCTTGGTTCTTGCCTCTTTAACAAAGGACAGAAAAGCACCACATTTTCTTTGAGGTTATAACAAATAAAGGATTATGTTTCCTCTTTGAGGCTTTTAGGTGTTTTTGCTAGGTCCTTTAATAGCTAGATAGGTATTTCAGGAAGATGACATAAATAATTCGATAGAAATAATCTGATATTTTAGAATTTGCTTTAGCCATCCTGGTCCCACTCTACTTCTTGTAGCAAATGACTTTAGGAGGGCATTACTGTGTCTCTACAGAAAAATCTAAAACAAATTAGCTGGGCATGGTGGCTTGAGTCTGTAGTCCCAACTACTATAGGGGCTAGGGTGGAGGATTGCTTGAGCTCAGGAGTTTGAGGCTGCTGTGAGCTATGATTGTGCTACTGCATTCCAGTCTGGGCAGTGGAACAATACCTTGTCTCAAATAAAAAATGTGTTAAAAAGGAGAGTGTTATCTTTATATATATATAAATAAAAACTTAAATATTTAAGTAGGCATTGTATATATAAGTATGAATATATATTTAAAATTTTATGTGCATAGGAATTTGCTAATTATAAAGAATTATGATATAAAATGAGCAATATTTTAAATGAAATGGCCAAAATTCTGAAACCACCTTGGCAAATATGATGACAATGAGAGAAATCAAACATGGCTGACTCCATTTTGTCTCCAGCCTTAGACTGGCTGTCTTCACTCATTCCTGGGAGTAGGCCAAGCTAACCATGGGGGGAATTTAATTTATAGTTTAACTTTGAAGCAAGAATGAAAATAGTCCCTAAACTGATCCCCTCCTTGTTTGGGGACTGAAACTGCCTTTGTAAGATTAGCAAAAGTCCACAAGGTTAGGATCATGGGAGGGGCCTAAACTCTGCAAAGACGTAAGCATAGTTTCTATAATCCTTTACTGCTCAGGAGTCAGTCACGTGGCCAGAGGTCACACGATCTGTGACTCCCCCAATTGCTCCAAAGATAACATCAGTATTATAGAATCTACGATTGGCCTTCTGATATGTTTTTCAGACATTTACAACCCAGTGACCCCACCTGGACTCATGACTTATGACTCAACTGGGCCTGTGGTCCCCCACCCAGAGGCAGAGTCAGTGCACAAGGACAGTTTTCTGCACACCTATAATTGCATTCCCAACCAATCAGAAGCCCTTATTCCCTATTCTCCTGCCCACCAAATGATCCTTGTAAAACCCAAACCTTCAAGTATTCAGGGAGAATGATTTGGGTAATAACTCCAGCCCTTGGGCTCAGTGGCCTTGCATTCATTTAATTCTTTCCCTCTTGCTATACCACTGCAATAGGGAAAGTCTCAGTGAGTAAGTTTTTTCTGTGCAGTGGCAGGAAGAACTTGTCAGATGATTACAATCCCTCCAACCTAGAGATGACTACTTTTAAAATTCTTGGATTATGTCTAAATCATATCTATATATCTCTCTGCTTACATATCTGTGTGTAAACATGCACATATACACACACCCATATGCTATATATATATGCTTCACGTTTTAATGTATATGATATAAATACATATGTATATTTTTGTATATGCACATATAAAAATATTAATCATATTTTCATGTATAAAATTATATGATTTCATGTTTGTATATAAATATCATAACAACTATGTATACATGTATGTAAATATATGATTATCTACATACATACATACACAGACATATGCTAATTTTTAAAAGGAACCAATATGAACACATTTCTATATCAATAAAAATAGTTGTGTTTCATTGTTTTAGTAATGGTTTATAGTTTTCCACTGTATGTGATTCTATAATTTTTTATGATTCTATAATTTTTTATGAACAATTCTCCTTTATTGATGTCAACTTATTTTTAATATTTTTGCCATTATTAACAAGACTATGAACAATATGGTAGGCAAGATTATTGGAAAAACACTTAAAAAATAAAACCTTTACATATTCTAGGTTAAATGTAATCTACTTACTTTTATGGGTACGGTTGATTTAGAAGAATGTAATTAAAATTACCCAAACAGAAAGGGTTACACTGATGTGAAAGTTGTGGCTAGCGTAGATTGCAGGTCTTGACATCCAAGAATGGGAGTTGGCAAACTTTCTAATGGGGTCAATTAGTAAGTGCTTTAGGCTTTGTAGGAAAAGAGGCAAAATTGAAGATACGATGTAGTACTTACATAACCATTTAAAATGTCACTACTCAAAACACAGGAAAATGACTCATAGTTCATAGGCTATAAAAAAATAGCTGTATGGATTTGGCCTGTGGGCCATAGTTTGCTGACATCTGACCTAAAGACTTGCACTAATGGCAGAGACAATGTGGAAGGCAGGAGATAAGACTTTATCCATACTGAATGGGAACTTAGAACTGAGAATCTATACCTAGCCTTATCTTTAATTCAAAGGAGGACCAGGAAAATATCTACTGTCAAAGGAAGACTAAGACAAATTCTGTTGGCTTCTTCTCTGAGTAGAAAACAAGATAGGAACTCTTGAGAACTTAGAACCCCATATCTACTTTCAGAGTGTTTGGGCTGAGAATTTGTTTATAGTTCTAGAAACAAAAGTAAATAAATTAACCTAAAGTGTTCCCAGCTAGGTAGTCCTTTAAACACAAAAGTCAATCCCCTCTGGAGAGGTACACTCTCAACCCTGATCTTATGGCCACAAAGTTTAGCCAAACGTGAGCTCAAAATCTAAATTCACACAATAATGAAAACATCAGCTGCAATGAAAGTGAATCAGCAAAAACACACAATAATGTAATTTGATTCTCGGAACCACCAGAAGTTGGAATGATCAGGTACAGGATAGAAAATAAATAAATGTATATATTATAATTTGTATATATTATAAAAAATGAATATATTATAATATACTGCTATATAGTACATTCAAGTATATGTACTATATATTATATAATATGTCATATATAAATATATGTACTATATATTATACATTTTTATATATTTATATATTTCATTTATTTACATAAAAATATTTTTAAATTTTATATGTAGTACAGATATATACATAATATAAAAATGATATATTTATATATTTTATAAATATATAAGATATATAACTATGATATATAATATATATTTATATACAAATTTATATATAAATATATATTACATAGATATATATTATATGTAAAATTTGAATTTGTAATATGTTTGAATTTGTAATATAAATATAAAATTGTATATAATTGAATTTATAATATAATTTGAATTATAATATATTCTTATATATAACACATATAATATACAATATAGAGTTATATATATAGTTATATATGCACACAATTTGAATATGAACAAGGAACTAGGTACAATTTAAAGATGCTAGGTAGAATTTAAACAAATATAAAAATACATGTAATCAAGAAAGCTAAAAACCCAATGGTATAAACCATGGAAGTAAAGAGAGAAATGATGCTGCTTTCAGAAAAATAGCATATCATATTTTCTGCTTGATTATATTAGTAGATAGATCTTGAAAAGAAGTTATTTTTAATCACTTTCTGTCCCTTCAGCATATAAAAAATATTTTTGTAGGGCTTCCCTTCAAATGAAAGTAAGAAGTAGTAAAAGCCAAAATAGTCAACAGGGCAAAGAAATGCCAACATGTTCATTGTACAGAGTGAATTAAGTCTTGGGCCAGCAATAATGTGGAGGAGCTGACCCTTACAGACTTAAAGGAATTTGAGACTTTCAAAGAGGCTTGTCACAAATAAAAAGATTTGTTAAAGTTAATGAGCAAGTGTTCAAATTAAGAGGTTAGAAAAGCAAAACAGGGAAGGTCTAGTGGCTCATGCCTGTAATCCCAGAATTTAGGGAGGCTGAGGTGGGCAGATTGTTTTAGCCCAGGAGTTCCAGACCAGCCTAGGCAATAATGGCAAGATCTTGTCTCTCAACAACAACAACAACAAACAAACTAACAAACAAACAAAAAAGCCAGGTGTGGTAATACAGCACTCCAGCCTGGGAAACAAACCCAGACTCTGTCTCAAAGAAAAAAAAAAAAAAGAAAGAAAGAAAGAAAGAAAAGGAAGGAAAAGAAAAGCAAAACAATAAACCCAGAGAACATAGAAAGAAGTAGATAATAAAGATAAGAGCAGAACTTAACAACACAGAAAAATAGTATATAAAATTAAGGTGATTTCTAGACTCAAATGATAGTGCTTTAAAAAGATTTAAACACAAACAAGCATTTTATTGATTTGTGTTTTCATTTTTCTTAAAATGTTTTGTTAAGTTCTGCTTTACTTAGTAAAGTACATTTGAGTGTCTAATCCAAGATACATGTAATAGCTACTTTTCTGTTATAGCAACATTTTGTTGAGAAAATGTGGGAGTCATTGTAGATTTTTGATTTAAAAAATTAAGACATTAAAAATTGTGTTGGCAGATGATTTTCCTGGTTCAACTGTGGGGATGAGTTGGAAAGTGGCTAGAAGGGAAATTAGCTTAGCCAAAGTTAAACTCATATGTGGGTGAGCATTCATTAAATATTTATGATCTATGTATTTTTCTGATCATCATTTATCCCAATGTATGCCCCTTTTTGATGTCTGATTAATCATTATCAAATATATAATTAACAATAATTATTACTATAAGTATTAAGTTTTGCCTGGGTCCTGAAGAGAAACTGCCCCAAATTAGCAGCCGTGATCTTCACTTGATTTCCTTACAAAGAACAGTGGGAATTTCTGGTTTCAGAGTGAATTAAAATGTGAAACTAACTAGATTATCATAGATGACCCTGCAAAGTCCATTGGTGAAAGTTTGGAAAACACAAGGGCTTCTTAAAGTGGATTCTTGTAGCGTTTTTGGAGAGACAAATGAACCAAAAGGATGACAAAATACTTCTTGTTCTGTTATTTGTCTTCTGCATGAAAACATCGCTGAAGTTTCTGGTCTCCATTTTCCCATGTGGGAAATTTACTAACAATATCCAGTTCCATTCTATCTCCACGTAACTTCTGAAACTAAGCAAAAATGCTCATTTATTAATCTCAGTAAAAACTGAAATGAATATGTAACAGAATAGTTGGGGGAGCCCCTTGGAAAGTGATTGTTGTTCCTTGGTGGCAAGTTGTGGAATGAGCTTGTAACTGGGAAAATATCTGTTTGGAGTTCTGTATTTGGCCAAGTATTAACCACATGACTCTGGGTAAATTGTTTAATCTCACTTATCCTCATTTAATGCCCACATCACAGGATGTTGTGATCATTAGCTTAGTTATTTGTGTAATATACAGTGTTATAGAAATTCTTGTTGCTATTGTTCTTCTTGCATAAATTCATATCCTTAAGCAACTCACTTAAATAAGTAGTAACTTATCTCCTTAAATTATACCCTATCTTCTGTTATGGGCTAAATTGTCCCCCTGACCCTCAAATTTACGTGTTGAAGTCCTAATCCCCAAGACATCAGAATGTGGCTGTATTTGGAGATAGAGCCTTTATTTTTTACTATCATTTTTTATGTTACCGAAGTTGAAACAGGGCCTTTAAAAACGTGACTACGGTAAAATGAGGTCACATGGTAGAACTAACCCATGTGATTGGTGTCCTTATACAAAGAAAAGATTAGGATGCAGACACACACAAAAGAAAAACCATGTGAAACCAGAGGGAGAAGATGGTGATCTATAAGCCAACAAGAGAGGCCTCAGAAGAAATCAACCCTGTTGACACCTTACCTCAGACTTCCAGCCTCCAGAACTGTGAGAAAATAAATATCTATTGTTTGTCACCCATCCTGTGGTAGTTAGTTATGACAGTCCTAGCAAACTAATATATCTTCTTATGGCATTCTTGCCTTAAGTTGAAAAGTCAATATTTGGCATCACAGCTAGAAAAAAAAATTAACGTCTCAATTTTGTGTTGTAGTCTTTCTTTCTTATTCTCATTGCTAGAGATTTCCGTATTTGGGTCTATTTTCTGTATCTTGTAGACAGTGCTATGCTTATTCCTATTCTTGCTTCTAATATACAATAAATATGCAGATACTGCATAAAGTTTGAAGAAATGCCACATATAGGATGTACATTTTAGGTATGTATATATATTTATATATTTATGTTTTATAACATTTCTCTATTTTCTCCCTTTGCTGGGATCTAGGAGCCTCCACTTTTGTGACTAGTACATTGAATCCTAGTCACTGAGTTTAATTCATTAAAACTTATCAAATAATAATAATAATATGGGGAAAGATAAGAGAAAATGATGAGCAGCAGAAGAAATCATCAGGGAAGGGCAATACTATAAAATGTTAGGATCTTACTAATAGGACTAATTTAGTCTAGAGGGAAAGACATTTGGTGGCACCAATGAGCCTAGTCTTTACTGATTGTTAGAGGCATCTCTAGTTCTGTTTCTTCTTGGTCTCCATCCATATGATTACCAGGGTCTGGGAGTAGTATTTGAACAACTACAGTCACAGGATGGAAAAGAAATATGTCTTTAGAGAATCAACAGTAATTTTTTGAGCTGATTAAAAAGGATTGTTGACTGGCTCTTGGGAAACCTGTCATATTCATAAGTAGGAAATTGTTGGGTATGAAAAGTAAATGAGGGGATGAGAGCAAAAGCTTTGGAAATAGATATATCTGGATTTAATTCCCACCTCTGCCACTTATTAACTGGATAACCCTGGGCAAGTTTCATACCTTCTTGAAATTCATTTACTGCCATCTGTAAAATGGACATAATAACATATCACAGCATCCTTTCAGGAAATTAAAATTAGTTTTTGAAAGAAAAAATACTCCATGAAATGTATAGAAAATTATGAGTTCCTCATGGGTGCTTGACCTTTTATATTCTACCATCCCTTCTCCCCATCAGAAAGAGAGTAATAAATTAAATTATTTTCCTCTCTTTTTTCCTCACAGAAAATATCTCATGTTATGAAGTGGAAGCATTAAATAGAAGATAATGGAATGGCCTATTATCCCAAGATGAGAAGGGGAAAAAAAAGGAATTCCAAATTAGAATATAAATTTTCATTAGGTACTTATTTGTGTATGCTACTCTGCTGTTTACAATAGCAATTAAATTTAAAAGACAGTTCCTCACTTCCAAGACTTTATTGTATTCTTTTACCAATTATATACCTGACTCATACTAAATTTTCAGAATTGAGGATTTTGCCTTTTTGGTATATTCATTCAAATCCTTATCAGCAAAAGGAGCAATGACTTCAGAAAACATAAAACAACTGCACTTAAACAAACTATATATATATATGTGTGTGTGTATGTATATAATATTATATATTTTACATGCATTTATATCCTCGTTTCATACAACATTGTGATAGCTTACAGGAATATGCCTGATCCAATATATTACAGAAATACTTAATATAAACAGGGCCAGGGGGAATGCAGATAAACCAGGAAGAAGCAACTTGGGCACTGAAATTGGAAGAAAGAATAGTCACTCAGGTTGTACCACTATTTTGACTTTAAGATTCTCCCTGGATAAAACAGCATAGTAAACACGATTGGCTCCCAAAGCCACATTATTTGCAGGTGCCAGACCGCACATTAACAGTCTGACACCAAAAGACAGCACAGAAAAACTATCCAAAGATAAAGATCTTAAAATCTTTTCAGTTTGGAACTAGATCAGGTATAATAAGCCCTACACACTTCAACACAAAACATATTGCTCATCCTATATCGAATTATGTCTCAGACCATGTTATTGGAAATAGTTAGGGGTATCTGACCCTGCCATCTAAAACTGACCTGTAACATGTAAAGCATAGGAAGTACTATTGTCCACTTTTCAACATCCGAACAGGAAAACAAAGTTGTTTCACAATGATAATGGGGAATAAAGTAAATACAAAAGGCTATAAAAGCCAGATAAAGTGCTGAAAGAAAGTGTGGAGAAAACCAAACCTAACAAAATTCTGGTGAAGAATGGGGGTCCATGACTGCATAAATCCAATGGAAAAACCTTAGCCAAAGTATAGGCACAAAAAGAAGGGCCCTGTCAAACTTATCACAGTGTAATTACTTTAAATGTCCCCATCTTTTATGAGTAGAGATGAATCCTTCACTGTGCAATGCTCCCAGTTTATCACCCACAGGATCATGAGCACAATTAATAGTTGATGTTTTATACTACTAAGTTTTGGGGGTAGTTAATAATACTAAAATATGTTTGTCTTCTATCTTTATCTATATAGTTAAAGTGAATGAGTTGTGTTTATACCATGTGACCCTTACCCCTAGGCATATTTGTTTAAATCAGGGATGGCCACTGAGCCAGATTTGATAATGGACTTCCTTTCCAAAGAATTTGGAACTGGAACATTGTCACACACATAAAAACTGCAGTTATCTGTAGATCATTTTACACCTTCTGGATTGCAAAACCATTGTAGTTTTGCAAAAATCATTCTTCAAAAGAATAAAGAGGTATGCAGGGAGAAGCAAAGATAAGAAAGTGAGAGAAGAAAGAGATAAGTAGGGTGGGGAGGGTGGGTAGAAAGAGAGAGAGACAGAGAGAGAGAGAGAAAGAGAGAGAGAGAGAGAGAGAGAAAACAGTAGTGCAGGCAAGTGAAAGACCAGAAAGAGGCAGCGATTGCAATTGTAAGAGACATTGAGAAAGATTAAACCCTTCTTGGTTTCCTCCTGCCTCCCTGGGAACCATCTGTGCCTCAGGCTCCACTGTCTCAATACCCTCCTTGGTTAAAGGAGATTCCCATATCCTTTCAATAAATTCCTTTCTCTTTTAAGCTAGTAAAAGTATATTTTTCTTAGCTTTAACCAAAGAATTGTGATTTGTACAGGTATATATTCTGATTCTCCCAAAATGTATCTAAAAGTTAGAAAAAATAGATATAGACTCTTAGTCTGGGTAAAGTGATAGTATTTCCTAAAGCATTATTTTTGCATATATCTCAGAATAAGAAAGAAAAAGGTAATAAAAATTATGCAGAGTAATGTGTATTAGTAAGCTGAAATGAGAAAGGATGAAAAAATTAGGCTAATAGAAAAGCAAGACATTAAAAAAGATAAAATTGCACCATGTCAAGGGAAAATAATAAATATAGAGTAATATGGATGACAAAAAAAAAAAAAAAAAAAGAAGTGAAAGCATTTGGGTAGATTTAAAACGGAATATCTAGTTTCCAACTCTTACATCAGAGTATTTGCATGACTCTGAAAGTTTCAAACCTGTTTCTAAAGTCTGCAAATTTTTAGGGAATCAATGGTAATTTACATTATTTTTAGTTAAAGGACCTGGGACGACAGAGGCTGAATTTCCTTCTCTGAATGTGTAGGTGTCTGATATAGTTTGGCTGTGTCCCCACCCAAATCTCATCTTGAACTGTAGCGCCCATAATTCCCACGTATTGTGGGAGAGACCTGGTGGGAGATAACTGAATCATGGGGGTAATTTCCCCCATACTGTTCTCATGGTAGTGAATAAGTCTCACAAAATCTGATGGTTTTATAAGAGGAAACCCCTTTTGCTTGGCTCTCATTCTCTCTGTTGCCTGCTGCCATGTAAGACGTGCCTTTTGCCTCCCTTGAAATGTGGAACTGTAAGCCCATTAAACCTCTTTTTCTTTATAAATCATCCAGTCTCTAGTATGTCTTTATTAGCAGTGTGAAAACGGACTAATACAGTATCCTTCCTTGTTCTGCCTTCCAATTGAGTCAGCACTGGAGCAAAGAAACACCAATTTTCATTTAGTTCAGAATATAATCTTTGGCAATATAGAAACAATTTGGCTAAGTAATTTGACTCTGCCAAATCATAGTAAATGCACATAGTGAAAAAAATGTCTTTCAACTTAACAAATTACTCTTCAAAATATATTAATGTAGGCATGTCAGTGGAAAGTTGAAAACAAGCAAAAAAACATTCAGGTAAAGGGTTGAAATAAAAAGTTTACTCCGTTACATTCAGTTCCTCCTATAAAACTCTCTTTTTAATTTGAGTGGACAGTAAACTGAGAATACCTGACTTTGGGCTAAGAAAATCAAAGCCTTCTCTGTCACACTGTATTCTCTTGGGTCACTTAATAAAGATGCAGGTTGGGTTACTGGAAAAATAGTGGGAAAAATCAATCCCTCAGATATAAAGGGCTGCTCTTGGAAGCATGTGAATTGCTGTAGTTACTTTGCTCTTCTGGCCTCTAGAGTCTCTGTCTTAACCTTGGCCTCACATGGAGACTGACTTTTTGAATCGCTTTCCCATGACCCATTATATGCCTGTCAAAAGAGAAAAACCCAGCTCTTTTCCTGTGCTTTCAACCAGCCAGCTTATTCAAAAATCTACTCAAGTTGTAATAACTTAACCTTGCCTGGCAAGGGACTTATGGGAAGTTTCTTATGATTTGAAAGACTGGTGCCATATATATGCCCGCAAAGAAAGAAAAAAGGAAAGAAGAAACAGGTGTGGTTATAAAACACCCCAGCAGTCAAGTGATCTGTCCCCAGGTATGTGAAAGCAGCTTCTGAAAAAGTTGACCTGTCAGAGCTTGCCATCTGGTTGTGTTTTATTCTGGAAGTAACAATAAATATTGACAAATGCTCCTGGTCTTCCCAGTTTCCCAAAGTTCCCTGGATTCATGCTTTAATATCTACTAGGAAAAATAGCACAGTATTTCAAGTCACTACTCTCTGCTTGTATTATTGATAGTCACTTCTCATGGCCTCTCCCCTTCAAAGGAGAGTAGATCCTGAGAAGTGTTCTTTGTTCGTCTTTGTGGAGTAACTGCTGGTGATGCAAACTGGAGAGGCTGAGAGATGTTTTAACTGTGGTGTAATAAAACGAAAATGAAGAGATCCAGAAAGATTTTGAAAGGTGGCTGGAGGAGTGTGTAGCAGGAGTTGGGAGCAGAGAGATGTGCAGGGAGACGGAGAGGATCTTTGTGGAGGGGAGAAAGAGAAACAAAGAATTTACTAAGTTATGTCTTGTGATGTAGGACGTGAGCCTCACCCTTCCCCTTTCCCTGGCAATCTCTTCACTAAAGACTGCATCATTCATTAATGCTACTGAGGTAGGATTTGCCATCTAATTTGGATACTGAGATGGACCCATGAATGCAAAGTTACATTTGGTTTATCTTTGAATAATGGCACTAATAAGGAACACACATATTGGCCATACTAGCTGTGCACATGCTATAACCATAGTCCCCTATTTAAAGATCAAATTAAGTCTTCTTTTTTAAGGTCAATCTCAAATTGCAACTCAAATGTACATTTGTCGATATACTCAGCCCATAATGAATTGTCCCTTCTTTGTCTTCAAGCTGTGTCTACAAAATCTCATTTTTGAACTTAGAGACTGTCCCATATAACAAATTGTGATTCCATAAGCATATCTTATATCTTCAACACAATTACAAGCTTCTGTGTAGCTACAATCTTCCATTTTCATGATTTTTCTTGGTACTTACTATGACAATAAGGACATTTATTCATCTAAATATTATTTATTGAGTATAACTGAAGTATCTCAATTCTAATATTGAGATACTTGGATATCTCAATTCTAATATTGAGATACTTGGATATCTCAATTCTAATATTGAGATACTTGGATATCTCAAGTATAGGTTTGGATGGATTAAAGCCTAAATGAGGGAGTATGTAATAGCATCATGTACTACCCAGATTTTTTAAAAATGCAAACACGAAGAGCAGGCCAAAAAGAGGAGCAGAGCTTTTTGTAAAATATCCTTCTCGTAGTTGAATCATTCTATGAAATTCAGGATGCTCTGGAAAGGTTTTGATGGCTGAGTAAGAATATTAAACAAATGAAATTCTCTCAAGCCTATTCAACCTGTCACCAGACAACTTTTGTACCTCCTGGGGATTTTATTTAAAACAGACTTATAAAGTCTTTATAGATAACAGACTTACGATTCTTTAAATATTCAAATATTCATTTATACATGGATTTTCTCTATTATTGTGTTCTAAAATATTTAAAGAAAATACATGATACTTGGCAGTTGATATTATCTTTCTGATGTCCAAATTTTTAATAGCAAAAACCTTCTCTCTACACAATGCCTTCCAATTCCCATAGGTTCAGTTCTCAAGTGAATTTTGCTCTGAGTCGTGGGACACATAAGATGTGAATGAATTGTTTGTATATTTTTAAAGAATTCTTCACAACGGCATGGCTATGAAAATGCATAGAATATTTGAATAACTAAAATCACTTCCTGAGAATTATTATTTCTTTCTGGTTGAGATACTGTCTACTCTGATTTACAAACATTTCCCTTTAAAGCGGTTTCAATTTTGTTTCGGATGGGGTCCTAGGATTTATTCCAATATCCACACTGCACAAGGTTTTTTTTTTAAATTAATCACCTTACAGTTTCTGTATCATACAGAACATACAATGGCAACCTGGTTATCACAACTCTGAACAACACAGGACTATTTTTTTTAGAGCTGTTGAAGTTTTCTCTGAAGACCTCAGACAGATGCCAATCTTCTTTGCTACTTCTCTGGCCTCTTTTATGGACTGAACAGCCCCTTATGGACTTCACACAGGACCTCTGTATCAGCTCATGGATATTCTTCCATCCTGAGTCTAGACTTCTGGCCTCCAGATGATGTTAGAGTTATAGCTCCAGCTTCTATCTGCATATGGCCTGGATTTAGGACCAGACCCTGTGAGCCTCCGCCTGCTCTCATATCTCTGGATTTTATTTTTCTCATAATTTCAGAAAAGTGGAGATATGTCTCTCTTTTCAGTTACAGCTACATGTTTTTAAATTTTTCAAAATTCACTTCACATTTCCATATATTAAGAGTAGGAGCGTGACATTCAATTGAGCTTACTCTGCCATTCTACGGGCATATTGGAGACCCAATTTACTAGTTATTCATTGGATTCCATTACCTGGGTATTTCAGACACCTGAACTTCACCATGTTCCAAATTTCCCTCCTTATTGTTAATACTTTTGCTCATAATCCGAATGACATGAAATGGAATTAAAGCCAGTGAGTGGTTTTATTAATCAGAGGTAGAGCTTACGATGCCTGACAGCTATAGGTCAGTAAGTACTTCTTCCTCTCGGGGTCCTGGATATAAAGTTAAACTTTGCTTCCTTCTGAGAGGTATATATGTGGCAGTGAGCTATGAGGATAGGTTAGGAAACACCACAGTAGTTGCTTCTGCCTGGAATACACTTTACCAAGGTATTTTTTGGCAGCTGCTTTTGCCTCATTCAGGTCTCAGTTCAAATGCCACATCCACATAGAATTCTGTATGGAATACCCAATGAAAATGGTTTTCTGCCTTATCCCATCTTTCCCTTTATTCATTTATTTTTAAATTGCATTTCTCATTTATAAGATACTAGTGCTTAGAACAGTGCCTGAAACATAGTGTGATTTCAACAAATATTTATGAATTGCATGGATCTAATATTTTTTTTCCCAAGAACAAATCTGACCTTTATGTAAACTACTAAGTATATACAGCACTTTCTACTTGCTTGCAAAGTCACTGTGCAACCAGTAATGTAATTAAATTAATTACTTTGCAAAGTGCTTGAAGAAACCCAGGACATGAGAGTCAGGATGTAAAATAAAATACTTTCCATTCTGCATATACCAAAGCATTTTAGGTCAGTGACCACAGTGGCAGAGAGCAAAGCTACTGCCTGGCCTAATGTAGCTCACCCAAAGCAAAGGTTTTATGAAGAAGTGAAATATTACACAAGGCACTGAAGTCTCCTTGCTCCCCTATTCAAAAATTGCCACAAAATCTGATGTTTACACACCAGTCTCTGAACAATGTCTTGGTTTGGAATATTAATGAGATAATAGCTTCCCAGCTGAGAAGTCTCTCCAATAGTAATTCTCAATAATGTATTTCTGGCTGTCCAAATCTGGGTATAGAAAAATAATCAGTATACACATGAAGGATACAAAGCAAAAAATTCCTGATGTACCTGCACGTCACAAGTAGTGACAATTCTGATCTTTTGGAAATAAGTGCTGATAGGTTTGGAAGTCCTAGTCATATTCAGTAGTTAGGCAGTTTTGTTTGTTTGTTTTTTGAGATAGAGCCTCACTCTGTCACCCAGGTGGGAGTGCAGTGGCGCAATCTTGGCTCACTGCAACCACCCCCTCCCAGGTTCCAGTGATTCTTCTGCTCCAGCCTTGTGAGTAGCTGGGACTACAGGTGCACACCACCATACCTGGCAAATTGTTATATTTTAAGTAGAGATGGGGTTTCACTATGTTGGCCAGGCTGGTCCCGAACTCCACACCTCAAGTGATCCACCTACCTTGGCCTCTCAAAGTGCTGGGATTACGGACAAGAGCCACCATGTCTGGCCTAGTAATTAGACAGTTTTGTGATTGTTTTATAACTATGTATGTCTCATTAGACTTACCTCAAGGTAAGTAACTGTCTTTTTCATCCTTCACCCTATAGATAAGCCAGTATGTGGTACACAGTAAGTACTTAGTAATGACAACTGCTGTTCCTACTTATTCACGCTGTCTTTCACTTCTCCGAGCTTGAGGCAGAGCTTGCATGGAACTTACAAACCCAGGACAACAAAGATTAGGAAAAAGTGAAGTGACAAGTGATGCTGGAAGGAAGGAAAGGTGACACAGGCTGGTGCACTGTTAAGTTTCTCAAGGGCTGTAGGGAGGCCCTCGTGGATGGAACTAAATCAAAATCGAGCAGCTCCTCAACAATTTTTGGTATAGCTGTACTTAGGTATGCCCTTTTCCTATTTGTTTTGTCTCACCTGTTTTTGTTACTCTCTTCCTCCTTCACTGACTTTTTTTGTATTCAATGAATAAGTGTTCCATATTTATTGTTTTTGGCATTATAACCATATCTGTTACAATGATATGGAAAATGTTCATTACCTAAAGGCTAGTGTTTTTTTTCTTTTATTTGGGGTATTTTCTATTTCTATATCTTTAGTTATTATTTCATTTTTGTTATTGTTTTTCGGTTTGTTTTGCAAGCCAGGACTTTTAAAAGTTTTAGATTAGACAGTGAAAATGCTATGCTGTTGGTTGTTGGCTTGATTATATTCCTTTAAAAGATATACTATCCAACATCTTTTAATGGAATGTAATTAAAGTTCAATGATTCAAGGCTTGCTTTTAAACTTTTTAGAGTGGATCATGGAATGCTCTTTAGTATATGGCCAAATCATTTCTTTTGTGGGTTCTATTTGATACTCTGTATATTCCAAGGTTTTTCAAGTCTGGTTGGGTATACACCAGCTATCCCTATGTCTGTATGATGTGTAGGGATTGTTCTGGTTACTCAAAATGATTGTTTCTACCTTCGGTAGTTTCATCTCACACATGTGCAGGTAAATCTTCAGTTAAACACTCAAGACATCCTTACTACACATCCTCAGAGCCCTTTGTCAGTTCAGGATCCTCCTTTCCAGTAGTTGAGCCCACAAATTCCAGATCCTTTGGCTTCCCTGAGATAAGATCTCTATCTAGTCAAGTCCCCAATTCGCTCAGGCTTTGTTTGTATTTCCTCTTCCTACACAGCAGTTTGGAAACCGAGGCCAAGAAGTAAGCGAGTGCAGTCATAGAGCTCTCTTGGTTTATTTCTCTCGCTTCTGGGATGACAGTATCATGCAGCCTGTTGGTCAGCATCTGAAAATCGTTTCATAGATTTTTATAGATTAAAAACCTGGCAGGTTTCCTAAGAGACATTTTTTTGGCTTTCTTTGGGTTTGATTTAATGTTCTTTTTCTGCCTACTTTAGCTAGAAAATTAGAACACAGATTTTAAGTTTGTCGTCTTTTTCTACGTGCATTTAAGACTCTACGTCATTTTAACGTAGGTCATACTTCAATTTACAAGTTGTGATAGGTTTTGTCGTTACTATCATTTGGTTTAAAACTTTTTGTTACTTCTGTTGTTATTTTATTTTTGACTCAGGTGGTTTTTCTGTTGTTTTTATAGATGTTTATCACTTAATTTCCAAGAATGTAAGGATTTCCTAGTACACTTGAATTGCTAATTTTTGTCCTAAATTTATTCTGGTCAAATTATATACTGTGAATGATTTCAATCAAAATATGTTTACACAGTTTCTGAAATGACACAATTTAAAGTTGGTAATGGTTTATGTGCACTTGCAAAAAATGTGTGTCCTATATGGATTGTCTGCACAGTTTTACATATGTAATTAGGTCCATTTTAAATTAAAAAATTTTTTTTCATATATTAACTGATATTTTGCCTATTTTATCAGCTATTGAGAGAACTGTAATAAATTCTATTAAGATTGTTGATTTGCTTATTTTTTGTTTCAGTTTTGTAAATATTTGCTTTATATATGTTGACTCTAATTTACCAAGTGCCTAAAGATTTAGAATTTTAATATTCCTGGTATGCTATGGTTTAAAGGTTTGCCTTCTCCAAAACTTATGTTGAAATTTAATTGCTATTGTGAAGGCACTGGGAGCTCTAAGAAGTGGTGTTTAGATCGTTAGGGCTCCACCCTCATAAGTGGATTGATGTCATTATCGTGGATGTGGGTTCACCGCTTTTTGCTCTCCCTCTCTTTCTTTCACCTATTCTTGGTGTTCTGCCTTCTGCCATGGGATAGGGCAACAAAAAGGCTGTCACCAAATGCTGGCCCCTTGATTTTGGACTTCTTACCCTCCAGAGTCATGAGTTAATACATTTCTGTTTAGTTTCAGGTATTCTGTTACAGCAGCACAAAATGGACTAAGGCATGGTATATTTTCACCTATATCACTATGACATATGTCTGTAATTATATTTTTGAAAGTTAACTTTGATATTAGCATTGAATTTTGTTTTTATATTTCCTTTTTTTCCCCACAATTTTTTTTTTGGCATAGTGTATTATTTTTAATCCTTTTACTTACAATCATTGTGGATCTTTAGAATAAAAGTGAGTCACTTCTAAGCAACAAATGCAACTTCTTGTTTATTTGTAATTCAAGTATTACTGTCTTAGTGTTGTATACGGTATATTTATTTCTTTTATTGCTTTGTTATTATTGAAATGCTTGGATCAATATCTAACATATTTATTTCCTATCCTCCAATGTTTTGAGTTTCTTTTACTTTCTTGTCTTGTTCACATTTGAATTAATAAATTGTTTTTAAATTTTATTTTCTTTCTTTCACATTTTTAATTTTAATCTTTAATTTTTTATACTTTCCTTTACATGACTTTTATAGGGATTATAACAGGAAAACTGGAGCTATTATAGCTTATTGTTCTTTTGCCATTTCTATATAAATCTATAACTATCTAACACTTTAACTTTCTTTGTCCTTCTGCTGAGCTTTTATATTGTTTGATGCATTTTAGCCTACACATATTTCAAAATATATGAAGCATTTTTCTTTTGGTTTATATAGTCAAAATCCATTGACACTTATTCACATATTTGCCCATTATTCCTGTATTTCATGATTTAAAATATCTGGGATTTTTTTTTCTTTCACAGTAACTCCTTGCATATTTCTTTCAATAAAGAATTGCTCATAATAAATTCTCCTAATAGTTTGGTCTGAAATTATCTTAATTCCATTTTAAAAACTTTTCGTTTCTACAAAATTCCAGTTTGACACTTTAAAAATTATATTAATATAAAATGTGTTTTCATATGGCCTCCATGGTCTCTACAGAACTCAAATGTTTTTTTTTTTTTTTTTTTTTCTGTCAATTTGAAGGCACTGCATCTTCCTCTCTCATCATGACTCCCTTTTAGATATTTTCAAATTTTTCCCTTTGGTTTTTGGGATTATTTCAATTGCCTAGATATAATTCTCTTTCTACTTACTCTACTCAGAGTTTTCATAACTTAATGAATCTGTGTATTAGAGGCTTTAATCAATTTTGGAAAACTTTTGGTCATTTTATCCTCAAATATGTCTTCTGCTTCTTTCTGTTTCCCATTTTCAAACTTGAAAAATGCTTTTGTTCAACTATTTCCTCATATTCCACAAGCCTATTTATACTTCTACTTGCATTTTTCCTCTTTGTCCTCTGAGAGACCAGATGGTTCTCTAACCACATTTTCTGCTAATAAATCAATCTATTAACTCTTAAGTTTAGTTGTACTTTTAGTTTTAGACTGCCCATTTTATTATTTTTATACACTTCCATTCTTTGGTAAAATTCTTTATTTTTTCTTGTATTTTCTATCTTTATTTCCTTGACCATATTAATTGAAATTATTTTAAAGTCTTTGATTGATAACACAAATATCATGTTCAAATCTCTTTCTATTGTCTATTCTTCTCTTTTAATTTTAGTCATATAATTCTCACTCTTGGTATGTTTAGAACTTTTTGATTGAGTGTTAGTCATTTTATTTGTTTTATGCTTTCTCAGCGGTCAAAATATTTCATCCTAACTGAAACTGAAGCTCTTCAAATTACAAATTGTAAAATGCTGTCAAATATCACAGATATCACAAAATCTGGAAACAAAATTAAAAATTTGACTACAACTTGGCATATCTCTGAAAACTTTTTTCCACTTTTTAGTAGAAATTTTTATGTAACAATTGCTTTGTAATATTCCTATAGATATACTAAGGAATAAATGGTATATTTTATATACATAGGTTTCTTTTATCATGGCTGATTACAATTTGCTTTCAATTATTAATTTAGAAAAGTTTCTTTCGGCTTCATAATTTATTATCAATAATGTCTAATTATTATTAGTTGGTTTTATATTTGAGTCATCTATAGATTACTTTTTCATAAATACTGTACAGTTGCAAATGCATTAGTAATTTCAGCACCACTATATGTTTATGCAGTATAGGAATTCTGATACAAGTCTCATCATACACACACACACACACACACACACACACACACACACACACTCCATTATTGATCAATTGTATTATTGACAGGAGAAAATGTCTGTTTTTACTAAGCATTGATGAGAATCAACCTTTTACTTATACTTTATGTCTGATGATTGAAATAATTTTATCCAGAACAGCTTCTGGCTTCATACATTTCAATTCTTTTTTTCGTCTTCAACCTCACATGCTTTCAGAGGTATGAAGTGTAGGATGTATGTTGCAAGATTGCCTTTGTCCTTGTGCCTCCACATCTTAGTGCCAGTTAAATCAGTAGTGTGGGCAATAGGAGTGTTTCTGGAAGCCATTCCAATAATAGAACAATAAACACTTCATTATACATGATAGTGTTAAATCACATAATAGACTCAACTCAGACTTTCCTTTAGCCAGATACCCAAAAAGCCTATGGCCATTCTAGTATGACCCAATACCAAAGGAACACGGTGGAGATGAATTTGGAAAAAATAAGACAGTGTCTTATCTAATTAAAGTTAAAATGGATCACTTTAATTTTTTTCCAAAGCATATGATTACATGAACTAATTTCTGGAGCTCCTTCTAGAATCTAATAAGGTACCTATAAAGTGTGGATCTCTGAAGGTTAAGCCTCATTAGCTCCAAGGCAAACCTGTCTATTATATAAGATGGTTGGGAGGAGGTAAGAGAGAAAAGTTATAAAAAGAATGATGAATCATTAGAAATAGACAGAAGTTTTTTTTTTTTTTTTTTTTTTTTTAAATAAGAAGGTAAGAGTAACTTGCTGAATGAAGAGACTTTGATGTCACTGAAGGAGATAAATATTAAAAGGAACAAAATAATTACAAAGAAAACACCATTGGAAAAAAATATGATTGTGCCAGGTAATATTTTTGATCACTTATTAAGTGACTGGTCCTATATTAAGCAATTTAAATCCATACTTTGATTTAACCCTTATAGAATATATGTGAGGTTGATGATTATTTTGTGCCTAATTTTTTAAAGTGGAAAACTAAGGCCTAGGTAGGCTAAGTAACTTGCCCAAGATCCCATAGTTAGTAAGCGGTAGCCATAAAGTTGAACCTGGATCTGTTGGATTCATTGTTCATTCTTTTAGCTACCTCAGAGTAGAAACACACGAGAAACTAAAGGCCAGGAAAAAATGAGGATATTAATTACAATGTAGAATGACCAGCAATACATGAAATATGTTTTATTTTTGATTTTTAATTATCACTATGTTAACATATAAAAATCATCTACTCTCAGTGTTGTTTTGCTAAATCCAAAATAATGCTTTTTTTTCATTAATAGTATAACTTTGATGCAGCAGTAACAGTTAATCAAGATGTATTTACTGACAAATATTAAGGACCTTTAGTAATTCCCAATTATGATGCATGCAAAAAATGATGAGGGTAAATTAACTAAAGTTTGCAGAGCTTTTTAAATATTAAAAGGGTCCCTAAGATTTTAGTATTATACACAATATTGGTTAATTATTAATGGCTTGGGAGGACCAATTTTAAATTTTCTGATCTTAGTGCACCTAAATTCATAATGATGTTTTACACATTGACTACGTGAATAATGAGGAAAAATCCAGTCAGAAAAAAAGTCTATTCAGACTATTAACTTTTGATTTGTTTTCTAAGAAAAATGTATAGGTAAATTTTATTCCCTGATTAGGGAGATAGTGGTGAAAGACAGCAGTATTAAGAATTAAGAGGCAAGACTGTTAGCCCCCACATCAGACAAATTATCCTTATACTGCCTGTCCATGTTGTTAACAGAGACTGTTATTTTCCTAATCCTCATGATCCAAATGATTTCTTTTTTTATGTTTCAGGGCACAGCAGGTGAGAGAGTGGATTTGTTAAGCTGGGTGGGTTTATCCTTCTTTTATGTGTTTGTTCAATTTTATGTTCATTTACTTATTGTACACATATGGCAATAGAAGCTGCTAAAGCAATCACTGTTATCCTGCAAAATAACAAAGCACAGAAGCAGATGTTATATTTCCAAGATTTTTTTTTTTTTACTCAGGATTATTATGATTAAAGATTCTTTCCTTCCCTCCCCCTTTGAAGGAGAGCAGGGGTTGCTTTCTGGAGGCTTTCTAATGACTTAGGGAAAGGCTCCAATATCCTCACATTACAGCAATCCACCCCGGGGGTAAACCACACATGAACATTATGAATTTATTTTATTTTTCAAAATTACATGGATGAAGAAAATCACCAAAGTGGCATCATAACAGGTTTGTTATAGTTGTATTAAGTATATTGAAAAGGCAAAACACAGCACCTGATTTCAAACTGAGAAAATAATTATGTACGTCTAAGGCTGGTCTTAGAAAAACAAGATTTAATTCACACTGGGGCAAGAGGTTAGCTTCTGTTTTCAGCCATGTGGCTGTTTCAAGAATTAAACATTATGAGTAATATAGGAAATAGCAGGGATAGTCTAAGATAGGCAAGCATACTTTGCATTAGGAAAGACAATTCAAGGTTTAAGACTTTTTTCTTTTCTTCTTTTTAAAGAAAGCTGCCTGATATCAATAGAAAAAGCTAGATTTGATTTCTTTTCTTTCCTCCTTTCTTTTTTTTTTTTTTTTTTTTTTTTTTTGCTTTTTTTACTTTGGATATTTGACCTCTAAGCTGAGATGACTGAAACTTCCTTCTTTGAGATCAACCTTTTTGAAATACTGTTTTCCTCTCCCTAAGGGCTATTTATCATTTGATGGTAGTGTCTACATTCCTCACCAAAAGGCAAACATTTGTCCTTGCACTGAACTCTGAGGTCTCCTGATAAAAAGGAGACTGAATAGAAGAAGCATTAAAGGGCAATATGTTTGTTTTGCTCTCAAAGTGCCTTGATGTATATGTATGTGTTGAGAGAGGGGAGTGGGCTTGAGGGCGAGGGGTAAATAATTTGTGATGCTGTCTACCTATGGGCTTAGAAGTTTACAGGGGTATTAGGACAAGCATTACTATTAGCATGAAGAGGAGAGTTGAACTCAATTGCAACAGCATCTAGCTAAACACATAGTGCAATAAGTAAATGATACACATTAGTATTGTGTTCAACCCTTCTCCCTCCCTGTTCATGCTAATTGAAAATTTCAATCCATTTCAGACAATCAGCACAACTGTCAGTCATTTTCCATAGCACAGCTCTTCCAGGAGGAAGAAATGGAATACACATAAAAACAGACCTCAAGTCACAGCCCATGTGTCTTACATGTTTATCCGATCACTAGTTGATTTGCAGCCCATAGGCAGTTTGCAAATTTGCTGCACATTAGGATCACTTAGGAAATTTTGAAAAAATCCCCATGCCCAGGCTCCTCTCCAGATCTACTAAATCAGATTCTGGAGGTAGGACCCAGAAACCAGTGTCTTTTAATGCTCCTTAGGTAATTCAAATGAGCAGCAAAATTTGAGTACCACTTCAATAGGGAAACAAATTTATTCCACATGCATAAAGTATGGACAATCCGTATAGCAATACATATTTCCTTCTTTCTCTTCTCTTCATTCTGTTTATGTTTCAAATAAGGTTTGATATAGGATAATGAGGAGCAAGATGACTGACTAGTGTTGCCAGGTGCTGGTCCCCCACAACAAAAAGGGACCAGAACAATGAATAAGCAACTATACCTCAAGTGGAGTGATTGAGAAAGTATGCTGGAGAGCACCAGGGAGCAGTGAAATCCCTGTGGAGTACAGAAGCCTAGGATAGCACCATAGAGAAGGAAGCAACACAGTCTGCCTCTGCTGCACTGTTTCCCCTGCCGCAATCAGCTTTGAGTCAGGGAAAGTTATTCTACTAGGAAGAGGTAAAGCTGGAGACTCCCAGCGGTCTCGATAGCTACCAGATATGCCAGAAATCCTTGCTACAGGACAGTCCCTCAGTCATTACATGCCCTAAATACAGTTTGTAAAGTTGCTGAAAGTTCATGCAGCAGCATTGCCCCAGAGTAAGAGCCTAGGTTGTGTAGCCACCACTCCTATGACCTAAGCTGCAACAACCAGGTGCCATCTTGAAACTGGACCCACTGATAGAGTGTGTCCTGCCCTGGGGGCCAGCAGCTACTGCCTCTATTCTTGAAGCTCCACTGTTATTCTACCATGTTCATATGAGTGCTTATAGCACCACGAGCCTGGCTTCACTGAGCCTGTACCCCCATCCCCAAAGAACAGGTGGATCTGCACAGCAAGGCAGCTGCAGAAAAGCCAGTAAACCCACTGTGCCAATGCATACCCATAACAAGCCTAACAGAGCAGCAACTGCGCTGTCTCTTAGAGCTACCACCACTTAAGCAACCTGCTCACTGCACTGTGTGCACCTGCACCAAGACCGACAACCAGTCTGGCATCAGCTCTGTCTGCTGTAGAGACTACCACACAGCTGGTGGGCCCAATAGTGAGTCTGGTGGCAGACTCATCTCCCTGAAGATGTTGCCACACAGTAGTCTGGTCATGTGTGCATGCCTGGCCCAAAAGCCAGCTCAGCAGTGGCCCTGCTGCCCCAGAAAACCCATCATACACCCTGCCATCCTATCACTCCTGAGTGTGCCCAGCCTGAAAACCAGCGAGGCACCCCCACCTTCAGAAACATTATACCACTGAAGTACAAGCTTTCAGAGGCTAGTTCACTGAGGTAATCACAGACATCACCAACAAAAATTACAGCTGAAGAAACTGCATAGGGCCCATGCTATTGAGTCCACCTAGTTCCAAAGCCAAAGTACCGTATCCAACCAATACCCTTAGGACCCTGTAGATGTACAGAATAACTATACCTCTATGAAAGTTATTCCATAAAATTGGAAAAAGCTACTGTTCTATTAAATGTGTAGCTATCAATGTAGGAAGACAAGAAACATGAAAAAGGAAAGAAATGTGACATCCCCAAAGAAACATAGTAAGTCTCTAGTAACAGACCTTGAAGAAAAGTATATTTACAGATTGTCTAAAAATCTTCATAATAATTATCTTAAGGAAACTCAATGAGATACAAAAGAATACAAACAATAAAATCATAAAATACAATTTACTATATGAATGAATAATTTAGCAAAGAGATAAATATCATTAAAAGGCACCAAACAGAAATCTTGGAGGTGAAAGATTCAATGAATGGAATAAAACATACAACTGAGAGCTTCCACAACCAACTAAATCAAACTTAAGAAAACATTTTCAAACTTTAAGATAGGTCTTCTGAAATAATCCAGTTAGAAGGGGGAAAAAAAGAAATAAGAATTTTAAAAAGTAAGAAAAAAATGCGAATTCATAGACACACACAACTACCAAGATTAAGTCATGCAGAAACAGAATATCTGCAAAGACCAATATTGAAAGAATTGAATCAGTAATATGATGTATTCCATCAAAGAAATCAAAGACCAGAACCTAATGACTTCATCTCTGAATTCTGCTAATCATTCAAAGAACTAATAGCAATCTTCCTCAAACTATTCCGGAAAGTTGAAGAGGAGGCCACACTTCCAAACTCATTTTACAAGGCTGCAATACCCTGATTCTGAAGCCAGACAAAGTCACACAAAAACATGAAAACTAGAGGCTAATATCGCAGATGAAGATAGGTGCAAAAACTCTCAACAAGATACTAGTAAACTGTAGCACATTAAAAAAGCACATTTGGGAGGCCGAGACGGGCAGATCACGAGGTCGGGAGATCGAGACCATCCTGGCTAACACGGTGAAACCCCGTCTCTACTAAAAAAATACCAAAAAAAAATAAAAATAAAAAATAAAAAATAAAAATAAAAAAGTCATTCACTATGATCAAGTGGGATTCATCCTAGGGAATGCAAAGATAGTTCAACACATGCAAATAAATAAAAGTGACAGAGGAAATCACCAGAAAAAAATTATTTCAATAGACACAGAAAAAGCATTTGATGAAATGCAACATCCTTTAATGATAAAATCACTCAACACAGATAAGTTACCTCAACACATCAAAGGCCATATACAACAAACCCACAACTAACATGTACTGAATGGAGAAAAGCTGAAGCTCTTTCTCCAAGAGTAGGAGCAGGATGAAGGTCTCCACTTTCACCACTGTTGTTCACCATAGTACCGGAAGTCCTATGGTGTCTACAGTAATTAGGCAAGAATGAAACTAAAAGGCACACAAATTGGAAAAGAGGAGGCAAAATCATCCCTATTTGTAGACGACATATTATATATAGAAACCCTAAAAACTTTGCCAAAAAGCTGTTAGAGCTAATAAATGAATTCAGTGAATTAACAGAATACCAAATCAACATCAGTAGCACTTCTATATGCTAACAGTAAACTATCTGAAAAAGAAATCAAGAAAACAATCATTGCATATCCACATGCAGAAGAATGAGACTAGATCTCTACATCTTACCATATACAAAAATCCACTCAAAATGGATTAACAACTTAAATGTAAAAACTGAAACTATAAACTACTAGAAGAAAATATAGGATAAATCCTTTATAATATTGGGCTGGGCAGGGACTTTTTAAATAAGACCTCAAAAACACAGGCAACAAAACAAAAAGACTAATTAAATCAAACTAAAAAGCTTTGCACAGCAAAGGAACAGTTAACAGAGTAAAGAGACAATGTACAGAATAAAATATTTACAAACTATAAATCTGACAAGGGGTTATAAATCAGAATATATAAGGAGCTTAACAGCAAAGCACAAACAACTTGATTTAAAAATGGGCAAAAGACCTTGGTAGACATTTCTAAAAAAAAATACAAAAAATGGCCAACATGTATATTAAAAATGTTCATCAGTAATCATCAGAGAAGCACAAATCAAAATCACAATGAGATATCTCACACCTGTTTAAATGGCTATTTATTCATTTTATGTAAAAGTAATTGCGTTTTTGCCATTACTCTGCACCAACCTAATTTTAAAGCAACATAATCAACAACCATAACAAAAGATAATAAGTGTTGGTGAGGATGCGGAGAAAAAGAAACACACACACGGTTGGTGAGATTATAAAGTAGGGCAGCTATTACGGAAAACAGTATGGAGGTTCCTGAAAAAATTGAAAATCAAGCTACTATGATCCAGCAATGTTGCTACTGGGTATATATCCAAAAAGAATGAAATCAGTATGTTGAAGAGATGTCTGCACTCCTATATTTATTGCAGCACTATTTATAACAGCCAAGACATGGAATCAACTGATTCAACAGGTGAGTGGGTAAAAATAGGGGCATACATACACAATGAAATACTTTCAGTCAGAAAAAACAACGAAATCCTGCTGCTTGTGACAATATGGATGAATACGAAGGACATTATATTGAGTGAAATAAGCCAGACACAGAAAGGTAAATATCCCATGATCTCACTCATAGGTGGAAGCAAAACAACAACAACAACAACAAAAGATATTATAGAAGTAGAGTAGAACAGTGATTACCAGAGATTGGAGAGAAGAGGGGGGATGGGAAGATGGGGACAACTTGATCAATTTGTACAGAGTCATAGTAAGATAGGAAGAATTCTAGTATTCTATTATACAGTAGGGTAACTATGGTTAACAACAAGGTATTGTACATTACAAAATAGCCAGAAGAGAGGCTTTTAAATGTTTTCATTGCAAATAAATAATAAATGGATGAGGTTACAGTTGATTATCCTTATTTGATCATTATGTACCATGTACATGAATGGAAATATCAAATTTTACTCCACAAATATGTAGTTACAATGTGTGAATTAAATATTTTTGAAAATTAGTTTCCAATATAAACAAACAGGTGCAAACAAGAACAAAACATGTTTTTCCCCTACAAAAAGTAGTGATAGTATAATCTGGATCTGGTAAGGGCTTCCCCCATTAGTATCTTAATATTTCAAGCCCCTGGAACGGTGGTTCTCAAAATGTGATCACCTGACCAGCTTTATCAGCATCACCTTATAACCTGTTCCATATTCAAATGATCGAGCCCTGCCACAGGCGTATGGAATCAGCAGCTCTGGTGGAACCCAGCAATCTGTGTTTTAAAAGGAGCTCGAGGTGATTTTCATGCACTCTAAAGTTTCATGCCCTGGTGGAGGACCAAGTTGTTCTTAATATAGGTCATTACTTGGTAAGGAGGCTTATCACAGCCAGAGCAAAGATTTGGACTAACTAAAGCTATTATGACAGCACTTGCTGCAGTAGTAAGAGAGAATGCCTTTTCTCCATTTTTTGGCAGAGACTGGTATCTGAAAGTAGGAGTGGGGATATAAAAATGCTTTCCATTTCAACACAGTCACCAGCTAACATGACATTTAGAGAAAACATGATCGAGGTTGGACAAATCACAGTGCTAATTAAAATTAAGCAAGTACGGACAAAATCTAGACTTCCTTACCCATTTTGGGGGAGGTATTTATCTTATGATTGGGTAAAATATCTTATTAAAAGATCTTTACAGCACATCCCTTCTGCTTATTTATTCTCAGTGTTAGCTGGACATTGGAATCGTCTGGGGAACTTTAAAATTACTGATATTTCAACCCACTATCAGAGAACCAGAAATTCTGATTTAATTGGTCTGAGATGCAGCCTGAGCATCAGGATTTTTAAAAAGCTCTTCAGGTGATTCTAATGTAAAGCCAAATTTAGAAACCACTGCTTAAGCTTTGGTGCTTAAGAATTGCTGCTGCTTCTTTTAATCTAGCCTTCCTGTGATGAGATCCAACTGTAGTTGAGGCTTATGTTTCTTTTACTCTCTTATTATAAGATCAAACTGAACTCAGAGCAAACCCTGTGTGCCACACGATATAGCTGGATATCCAGAAATATTTGGTTATTTAAGATATATACTATTTAAATCAGGAGTCCCCAGCCCCTGCCCCACAGACTGGTACCCATTAGGAACCAGGCTACACAGCAGGAAGTGAGTAGTGGGCCAGCACGGGAGACAAGCTTCATCTGTATTTACAGACACTCCCCATTGCTTGCATTAACACCTGAGCTCTGCCTCCTGTCAGTTCAGCAGCAGCATTAGATTCTCATAGGAGCTCGAAACCTACTGGGAGCTGCGGATGTGAGGGATCTAGGTTGTGCTCGCCTTATGAGAGTCTAATGTCTGACGATCTGTCACTGTCTCCCATCACCCCCAGATGAGACCATCTAGTTGCAGGGAAACAAGCTCAGGGCTCTCACTGATTCTACATTATGGTGAGTTGTATAATTATTTCATTATATATTATAGTGTAATAATAACAGAAATAAAGTGCACAATAAACGAAATGCGCTTGAATCATCCGGAAACCATCCTCGCCAACCCTGGTTCATAGAAAAATTGTCTTTTTTGAAACCAGTTCCCAGTGCCAAAAAGGTTGGGGACTGCTGATTGAAATAATATGACTGATCTGTTAAAAGCTAATATATACATTGAATTAGTATATTTTCTTTTGAAATCATTTTAGGAAGCCATATCTCTAATCTAGTGGTCTTATCGTTACATAAATACCTGGGAATTTTGTTGTAGTGATTTCTTTTTTTAAACTCCAGGGATTAAAACCAAAATTGCTGGGTGTTATTTGAGCTGGGGTCATGAAAATCTCCTGCTATCAGACCTTAGCTATTATTTAGCAGCTTATTTAGTCTTTCTGACATAAACCTCACCAATCTTTTCTATGCCTACACTGCTGCTATTTTAGGCTGGACCCACTTAAATATTTTTTTTAAATGTTGTAATATAGATTCACAAGAGGTTACAGAGAATTATATGGGTAACTCGGTGTATGCATCATCCAGCCTTCCCCAAAGCTGACATTTTGTGTGAATGTAGTATATTATCAATACCAGGAAACTGACATTCATACAGTTCCTAGAGCTTATTCAGATTTTACTAGTTCTATGTGCTGTCTTAGTACATTTGAGCCACTAGTGTCTACCTATGCTGATCTATGAGGTAGATCAGGTCCTCTTCTACCCCAGGTGTGAGGCAGAGAGAGCCTCACTGCTGCTGTCACTGCTTTGCATTAGGCCACTCTTGCTCCAGGTGTGGGGTGAGGCTCCACTGAAGCTACTACAGCTGTGGGTCACAAGGCTGGACCCTGCTTTAGAAATGCTGAGATCTGAATACGTAGCCTGAGTCTTGCAGGACCTCTGTCTTTGTTAATATTTTCTCTTGCTGTCATATAACTTACTGTACATTTAGTGACTTAAAAATATATTTGTTATCTTACATTTTCTTGTGTCAGAAGCCTGACAGATCTCAATGGGCTAAAATAAAGGTGCTGGCAAGGCTGAGTTCATTTCTGAAGGCTCGAGGGGTGAACTCCTTTGCTGGACTTTACCAGCTTCTAGAAGTCAATTGCAGTTCTTAGTTCAGGGGCCACTTTCTTCACTGTCAAAGCCAGCAATGTTGCATCTCTGACCATTCTTCTACTGTGATCTGTCTCTCTCCCTCCGTCTCCCTCCCTCCCTCTCCCTCCCTCTCCCTCCCTCCGTCTCCCTCCCTCTCCCTCCCTCCCCCTCCCTCCCTCTCCCTCCTTCTCCCTCCCTCTCCCTCCCTCTCCCTCCCTCTCCCTCCCTCTCCCTCCCTCTCCCTCTCCCTCTTCCTCTCCCTCTCCCTCTCCCTCCCTCCTCCTCTCCACATGGGGATCCTTCCCTGCTTTTAAAGACTCAGACTCATGTGATTTGATTTGTTCCCTGAGACAATCCAGGATAATCTATTTCGATGTAACTTTTACAATATCTGTAAAGCCCCTTTATTTTTCCATATAAGGTAAAATATTCACAGGTTTGGCGGACTAGGGTGAGGATGTCTTTGGGGGGCAATTATTCTGCCTATCATACCCTCAATGAGTGGCCATGAGAAAATTATTGAGCTTTTCTGGTTTTATTTTCCTCGTCTATACAAACTGTAGAAGAATATCTAGTTTGTATTAGGAAAATAAAATAGCATACAGGCAAAGAAAGCAACTAGCACAGAAAGTAAAATTTCATATTTTTCTTTCACATTATTCTCTGAGTACATTCACTTGAACAGTTACATTTTTTAAAACAGTTAACACATGTTAGGGTTCAGGTGCTATGGGTTGTTTGAATTATCTAAGTTGCAATTAGCTAAACACAGATGTAAAACATTTGATTTTTTTGTCTTGTGTGCTTTATCCTCTCCTCCTGTTAAATCTATAAGCCCTTGTCTAGCTACAGTCAGAGCTTGTTACTATTTAACCCTAGTTCAATTTCAGTTCTCTCTACATCTCTATTATGTGTCTAGAATTGGATATGGTTGTGGTTCTTAACCCTAGTTGTACATCATAATCATTTGAGGAGTTTTCAAAAAATACTGATGCCAAATTCTTATTATGGATATTTGGAGAGGGACCTGAGAATGAGAAGCTCTGGCTTGTGGTTTCTGGAGCCTTATTATTGTCGACACTGAGTCAAATCATTCGAGAGATCATTTCTGAAAAGAATTTCGTCCATCATGACCAATGTTCTTCCTTTGCCAATTTACTTGATTTGTTCTGATTTGAAAAGCAGCAGCAGTTTGGCCCCTGAATTATATTCTTACGCTGTAGAATTATATCTTCAAATGCTCTTTTCCTGTTCTCAGCCTCATGGACTCATATCCTTGGGCAACTTTTAACGCAACACACTGTTCTACTTACAAACTCAGCAAGTCAAGATTCCCACTGATGAAAACAGACCTTCTATGGGCACCCCCCTGGGAGTATAGGTCAGTTCCAGACCTATCCTATGTTAGCTGAAGCAGATACAAGTGGTGTATTTTTGGCATTCTGCCTAGTCAGTTGTAGAGAGAATAAGACAAAGTTTTATCTTTTTAGGTGTCATCTGAGTGAATAGGCTCTTCCTCTCCAATGCCTGCTGTGTGTAAAATTAAAGATAGAATGTTATCTCCCGGAGGGACCAACCAGTTCAAGTAAATCAAACTGCCCACTAAAAGATGAGGAACCTGTGGCTGAAATGGTTAATTTTACATGTCAGCTTGGCTAGGTCATGATGCTCAGATATTTGCTCAGACATTATTTTGAGTCATTCTGTGAAGGAGCTTTTTTTGGGTGAGATTAACATCTACCTGGTGGGTTTTGAGTAAAGCAGATTGACTGCCATGTTTGTGGGACCCATCTAATCAGCTGAAAACCTTACTGGAAAAAAACCTGACCTCCCATGAGCAAGTAGTAATTCTGCTATCAGACTGCATTCTGCCAGAACAGCAACTGTTCCCTGGGTCTGCAGCCTGGTGGCCTACCCTGCAGATTTTGAATTTATTATAGTTCCAAAATTGTATGAGCTAACTCCTTTCTCTCTCTGTTTATAAACTTTCTGTCTATTTCCCTGCTGTTTAATACAGCAGGCCATATAGATAAAGGGATGAGTCCAACTTCACCGAGGTAGAAAGTAGCACAGCAAGAACAAGAATTTAGTCTCATGACTCGTTGTCTCACCGTCTCTTATGAACACTAAGCCAGCACTGGAGTTGGGAAACTATGGCCAACTGATCAAATTCTGCTTGGCTCCTGGTTTTGTAAACAAAGTCTTATGGAACACAGCCAAACTCATTCATTAATGTATTGTATATGGCTGTTTTCGTGCTAAAACAGCAGAGTTGAGCAGTTGCAACAGAGAAGTATGACCCACAAAATCTAAAATGTTTACTCTTACCTTTTACAGAAAAAGTGTGCTGACCCCTGCCCTAGAATGGCATCTGATTCCTGACCACTCTAAGGGGAATAATTCATGCACATTGGGTCAGATGATCAATTTCATGTTCTGCTTAGGTCAATGATCTCTTAAATTGTATTGCTCCCAGGTGGCCGAATTGGAAAGGAATAGCTGAAGACATGGAGATATATTTTGCCATGTCTGTTCACCTTGTGCTGCTCCCTGTGGTTCTCAGAAGTGGTCTATTCTAACCACCTACCACTCATTTCTCCATGGCTCTGGCTTCACCTACTTGGCAACAAATCTGTTTCTTCTTCTATCCTGGATGACCCATTCTGTGGACTGATAATTGAAACAATATCTTACTCTATATAATTTATCCTTGATATTGTCTATCTTGGGGTCTTTGTGTATGTCCTAGTTGGCCAGTCAAACCCTGTCTTTTGCTACTACTACTAATATCACATTTTATAGAGTGAATTTGGCTGAATGCACTGACTTATCCATTTAGAAACCATCTGTGGCCTCTCACTAGGTTTTAGCACAGGTGTAGAAACTTGGGTTACCATCTATATTTAAATCAACCTAATTGACCAAAAACTTGTTTACTGCTTTACTACATAAGCAACTTCTCCTATCTTTCCACTGATGTCAAAAGTATAATTTTTTATTGCTTAAATTATTTAGAGAATTAGAGTCGCCATTTCAGGGAGCATTGGAATATGGAGACTTAGTGTGACATAACTATTTTATGATATTATTTCTAAAATGTTGAATTAGGCTTTGAACTTTGGCCAAGAGAGGGCAAAAAAGAAACTGAAAAATTAAGAGTGGGAAAATCTTCTGATGTCATGAATATGACAATCTTCTGATGTCATAAATGAATAAAGATTTCATTTTGATCAATAGTTTAGGCCATTGGAAAATAACTGACAAGTTTTTATTCCCTCCCCTTAGTGATATTCTATTCTATTCTTTATCATTTTTTTATAATATAAAACTTAATCATTAAAATGTGCAGAGCCCTTTTTCATTTATTAAACAAATCTATATCTAGATGAAAGTAGAATTTACTTATTACTAGAGCCTTGGACTTGTGACTCCAGCTCTGTCTTCTTTCTATCATGCCTGCTAAATTTCTAGCTTCTTGGACATTAGGTAATCATTCTGCTTCTGTCCCCTTCCTCAATATATAGCTTGGTGACTAGGAGTAAGGGGATATAATATCTGATTGCCTGGGTCCAAATCCTGACTCTAAAACTTCTTTGATGAGTACCCCTGTGCAAATTGTCTCTTTCTATCTCAGTATTCTCATCTATGAAATAGAAATAATAATATTACATCCCTTAGGAATTTCTGTGATGGTTAAAAGAGAAGATCTATACAGCATAAGAACTTATTGTTTATTGAAACAGTAAAAGAAATGCTAAAAAACAGTTAATTATTATAAAGTTCCTGATTTTATGGGTAAACACAGACTAGCTTATATAGGTATAGAATTTACATATACATGTACATTTCCTATGTGTGTGTATACATTCTTATAGTAAATGGAGCAGCGACACTAATGTCTAAACAGGTCCTCTGTGAAGTGTAGATCCCCTATATGCAGAAATGGTGCTCCAGTTAACTATTGCTACATAACAAAGTGCTACAAACTTAGTATAGAAATAAAAATATGAATATGTGCATAGATTCTGTGGGTCAGCAGTTCAGACAGTGCACAGCAGGGATGGCTTGTCCCTACTCTGTGACTGATATCTGGAGCTTCAGCTCATGGGACTTCAAATGGCTGGTACTGGAATCATTTACATGTTTTTAATTCACATATCTGGCACCTGAGATGGAGTGACTTGAGGACTGAGACCAACAGGGGCTGTTAATTGGAGTGCCTACATGTACCTTCCTCTGTGGCTTAAACTTCTCATAGCATAATGGGTAGCTTTCAAAATAATGTTCCAAGGAGTGTCCAGAGATCAAGCATTCCAAGAGAACAAAGCAGAAGCTGAATGATCTTCTATGGCCTAGTCTTAGATATTTTATAGCACTCTCTCTATTATACTCTATTTTAGGAGTTGGAGAACTTTTTTCTATAAAAGGTCAGATAGTAAATATTTAGAATTTGAGAGCCATGCAGTGTCCATTGCAACTTCCCAATTCTGCCGTTGTACAAAAAACCATAGAAAATACATCTAAAAAAGAACAGGATTGTGCTTCAATATTCACAAAAGCAGGCAGGTGGCCTAGATTTGGTCAATAGGACATAGTTTACTGACACTGCTCTACTGGTTGAGGCCATAAAAAAGCCTGCCCAAATTCAAGGCAAAAACATACAGGGTCCACTTCTGGATGAAAAGGATGCCAAAGAATTTAAAGCCCTGTATTAAAACCGTCATATATAGAATATGGTTATATGGGGCCTGTCTGTGTATTCTACTTCTCACAGTCATGGGGGCTATTAAGTACTGGGACATGTTGCTATGTTCTTCATTAGCCTGTGTCAAGGTCAAAGTTGAAATATAAACTTAATGACCTTGATTCTCAAAACAACTAGTGACTTTATTAACTGTAATTTTATGTAATTCCATATCCTAATAAACATAAAAATAGCTTTTATTTTTAAAATTTGTTTTATTTTTACTTTACCTTTATTTTTATTTTTACTAATTTTTAAAATTCCACATTATATTTTAGATGCAGGGGATGCATTTGCAGGTTTGTTACATGGGTTTATTGCATGATGCTGAGGTTTGGTATACAAATGATCACATCACCCAGATAATGAGCATAGTGCCCAATAGGGGTGTGTGTGTGTGTGTATATATATATATATATATATATATATATATATATATATATATATATATATATTTTTTTTTTTTTAAACAGAGTCTTGCTCTGTCACCAGGCTGGAGTGCAGTGATGTGATCTGCAACGTCCCCCTCCTGGCTTCAAGTGATTCTCCTGCCTCAGCCTCCCAAGTAGCTGGGACTACAGGTGTGCACCACCACACCCAACTAATTTTTGTATTTTTTATAGAGACAGGGTTTCATCATGTTGGCCAGGATGGTCTTGATCTCTTGATCTTGTGATCTGCCTGCCTCAGTCTCCCAAAATGCTAGGATTGCAGGGGTGAGCTACTGCACTGGCCCCCAATGGGTAGTTTTTCAACCCCTTCCACTCTAGTAGCTCCTAGCTCCCTCCCCTCTCTAATAGTCCACAATGTCTGTCCTAACAATCTTACAATCTTTATGTCCATGAGTAATCAATATTTGTATTCCAATTATAAGCAGGAACATGAGGTATTAGGTTTTCTGTTCCCTTGTAAATTCACTTAGGATAATGGCTTCCACCTGCACTTATGTTGCTGCAAAGGACATGATATCATTCCTTTTTATTGCTGCATAGTATTCCATGGTATATATGTACTATATTTTCTTTATCCAATCCACCATTGATGTGCACCTAGGCTGATTTTTTTCCTTTGCTATTGCAAACAGTGCTGTGATGAACATCTGAGTGCATGTGTCTTTTTGGTAGAATGATTATCTTTTGGATATGTACCCAGTAATGAGATTGTTGGGTTGAATGGCAGTTCCGTTTTAAGTTCTTTGAGAAATATCCAAACTGTTTTCCTTAGGGGCTGAACTAATTTATATTCCCAACAACAGTGCATAAGCATTCCATTTTCTCCACAGCCTCACCAGCATCTGTTGTTTGTTGACTTTTTAATGATAGTAATTCTAGCTATTATAAGATGGTATCTCATTACAGTTTTGACTTTAATTTCTCTGATGATAAGTGGTGTTGAGCATTTTGTCATATATTTGTTGGACTCATATATATCCCCTTTGAAAAGCGTCTGTTCATCTCTTTGGCTTACTTTTTGATGGGGTTAGTTTTTGCTTGTTGAATTAAGCTCCTTATAGATTTTGGCAATTAGACTTTTGTCAGGTATATAGTTTGTGAATATTTTCTCCCATACTATAGGTTCTTTACCTATCAATAGATTCTTCTGCTGTGCAGCAGTTTTTTAGTTTAATTGGATACCAATTGTTAATTTTTGGTTTTGTTTCCACTGATTTTGAGGACTTAGTCATAAATTATTTCCCAAGGTCATTGTCCAGAATGGCATTTCCTAGGGTTTTTTCTTGGATTCTTATAATTTGAGGTCTTACATTTAAATCTTTAATTTATCCTGAGTTAAGTTTTATATACAATGAAAGGTAGGGGTCCAGTTTCATTCTTCTTCATGTAGCTAGCCAGCTATCCCAGCACCATTTATTGAATAGGTAGTCCTTTCCCCATTGCTTATTTTTGTCAATTTTGTTGAAGATCAGATGGCTATAGGTGTGTGGTTGTATTTGAGGGGTCTCTATTTTGTTTCATTGGTCTATGTGTCTGTATTTATGCCAGTACCATGCTGTTTTTGTTACTGTAGCCTTATAGTTTAGTTTGAAGTTGGTGAATGGGATGGCTCTGGCCTGTGCTTTTTGCTTAGGATTGTTTTGGCTATTTGGACTCTTTTTTGGTTCCATATGAATTTTGGAATAGATTTTTTCAATTATGTGAGAAATGGTGTTGGTGGTTTGGTTGAAATAGCATTGAATCAGTAGATTGCTTTAGGCAGTATGGCCATTTCAATGATATTGATTCTTGTAATCCATTAGCATGAAATGTTTTTCCATTTGTTTGTATCATCTATGACTTCTTTCAGTATTTTTTTGTTCTTCTTGTGAAGATCTTTCACCTCCTTGATTAGATGTATTCTTAAGTTATTTTATTTTATTTTATTGTAGCTATAAGTGGGATTACATTCTTGATTTGACTCTTAGCTTGAAAATTATTGGTGAATAGAAATATTACAGATTTTTATACATTGATTTTATATCTGAAAACTTTACTGAAGTCACTTGTTAGTTCCAGAAGACTTTTGGCAGGGTCTTTAGAGTTTTCTGGGTAAAGGATCATCAGCAAAGAGACATCATTTGACTTCCCCTTTTCCTGTTTGGATGCCTTTTATTTCTTTCTCTTGCCTGCTTGCTCTGGCAAGGAACTCCAGTACTATATTGAATAGGATTAGTGAGAGTGGGCATTCTTATCTTATTCCAGTTCTCAAGGGAATGCTTCCAGTCTTTGTCCATTCGGTATGATGTTGCTGTGGGTTTGTCACAGATGGCTTTTATTATTTTGAGGTACATTTCTTCAGTGCCTAGCCTGCTGAGAGTTTTTAATCATGAAGAGATGTAGGTTTTATTATAGACTTTTTCTGTGTCTATTGTGATGATCAAATGGTTTTGTTTTTGGTTCTTTCTATGTGCTGAATCACATTTATTGATTTTCATATATTGAAACAATCTTGCATCCCAGGAATGAAGCCTATTTGATCACAGTAAATTAACTTTTTGATGTGCTGCCGAATTTAGTTTTCTATTATTTTGTTGATGATTTTTGTGTCTATGTTCATCAAGGATCTTGGACTAACGTTTTCCCTTTTCATTATGTCTTTGCCAGATTTTGGTATTAAGGGGATACTAAATTCACAGAAGGAGTTAGGGAGAAGTCCCTTCTCCTCAATTTTTTGGATTAGTGTCTATAGGATTGGTACCAGCTTTTCTTTGTACTTCTGGTTGAATTTGGGTGTGAATCCATCTGGTCCAGGGCTTTTTTTGTTGGTAGCTTTTTAATTAGTAATTCAACTTTAGAATTTGATATGGGTCTGTTCAGGATTTCAGTTTCTTCCTGATTCAATCTTGGGAGCTTGTGTGTTTCCAAAAATTTATTCATTTCCTCCAGATTTTCTAGTTTGTGTGTCTAGAGGTATTCATAAGTCTCTGAGATTCTTTTTTATTTCTATGGGATTGGTTGTAATGTCACCTTTGTCATTTTTTATTGTGCTTACTTGGAACTTCTTTTTATTTAGTCTAGCTTGTGGGCTATTGATCCTATTTATCTTTTCAAGGGACCAAATTTTGGTTTTGTTGTTTTTTCAAAATAAATTTTTGGCTCTTTATTTTATTCAGTTCTGCTCTAATTTCAGTTATTTGTTTTCTTCTAGCTTTGGGGTTAGTTTATTTTTGTTTATCTAGGTGCGATGTTAGATTTCTAATTTGAGATCTAACTTTTTGAAATAAGTGTTTCACACTATAAATGTTCCTCTTAGCACTGCTTACACTGCATCCCAGAGATTTTGGTATGTAGTATCTTCGTTTACATTTATTTCTAAGAATCCTTTAAATTTCAGCCTTAATTTTGTTGTTTACCTAGAAATCATTCAGGAGTAAGTTGCTTAATTTCCATGTAATTATGTGGTTTCTGGAGAACTTTTTGGCATTGATTACTATTTTTATTCCACTACAATGTGAGAGTATTGCTGATATAATTTCATTTTTTAAAAAATTTATTGATACTTGGTTTATGGCTGACATGTGGTTGATCTTGGAGTATGTTTCATGTGCAGATAAGAAGAATGTATCTTCTGTGGTTGATGGGTGGAGTGCTCTGTAGATGTCCATTAGGTCCAATTGGTGTAGTGTTAAATTTATATCTATAATTTATTTGATAGTTTTCTACCTGTATAATCTGTCTAATGCTGTTGGTGGGGTGTTGAAGTCTCCCACTATTATTGTGTAGCTATCTAAGTCCTTTTATAGGTCTAGGAGTAGTTGTTTTATGAATCTGGGTGCTCCAATGTTGGATGCCTCTATATTCAGGCTAGTTAACTCTTGTTGTTGAATTAAACACTTTTTTATTATAGTAATGCTGTTCTTTATCATTTTTTTTTTTTTTTTACTGTTGTTGGTTTAAAGTCTGTTTTATCTCATATAAAAATAGAAACTCCTGCTTTATTTTTCATTTGTGTGATAGATATTTCTCCATCCTTTTACTTTGAGCCTATGACTGTTATGTGTGAGTTGGGTCTCTTGAAGATAGCAGATAGTTGGATCTTGCTTTTTGTTTTTGATTTTTTTTCTAAATCGTACTTGCAACTCTGTGCCTTTGAAGTAGGGGCATTTAGACCATTTACATTCAAGGTTAATATTGATGTGTGTTTTTGGTACTATTGTGAGATTGTTAGCTGGTTGTTTTATAATTTCTACTGTGTGGTTGCTTTATAGGGCATTTGGGCTACGTACTCAAGTGTTTTTGTCGTAGCAGGTATTGTTCTTTCATGTATATGTTTAGAATTCTTTTAAGGATCTCTTTTAAGGCTGGTCTAGTGACAACAACTTTGTTTAGTGCTTGCTTGTCTAGAAAATTTTTTTTCCTCCTCACTTATGAAGATTAGTTTGGTTGAATATGAAATTATTGGTTGGAATTTCTTATCTTTAAGAATGCTGAAAATCGGCCCCTAATCTCTTTTGCCTTTTTAGGTTTCTACTGAAAAAGTCTGGTGTTTGGCTGATGGGGATCCCTTTGTATGTGATCTTATGTAGTCTGCACCCCCTCCCCCCTTTTTTTTTTTGCTGCCTTCAAGATTTGTTCTTTAGCATTGACCTTGGACAGTCTGGTGACTATATACCTCAGTGCTATTCATTTTGTGTAGTATCTTGCAGGTGTTCTCTGGATTTCTTGTATCCGGGTGTGTGCCTCTCTAGCAAGATTAAGGAAATTTTCTTGACTCATGCCCTCAAATATATTTTCCAGATTGTTTACTTTTTCTCTTCTTTCACAAGAATGCCAATAATTCAAAGGTTTTAACACTTTACATAATCCCATATCTCTCAAAGACTTTGTTCATTTTTCAAAAGACTGGTCTTCAAGCTTTGAAATTCTTTCTTCCACTTGGTCCAGTCTTTTGATAAAGTTTTCAGGTTTTTTTCTTGAGACAGAGTCTCGCTCTGTCACCCAGGCTGGAGTGCAATGGCATGATCTCAGTTCACTACAACCTCTGTCTCCGGGCTTCAAGCTATTCACCTGCTTCAGCCTCCTGAGTAACTGGGGTTACAGGCATGTGCCACCATGAGATGGGGTTTTGCCATGTTGACCAGGCTGGTCTTGAACTCCTGACTTCAGCTAATCCACCCATCTTGGCCTTCCAAAGTGCTGGGATTACAGGTGTGAGCCACTGTGCTTGCTCAATAAAGCTCTCAGTTGTATTTTAAAATTACTAAAGTGAGTTCTTTAATTCCAGGAGCTCTGAATGATCCCTTTTAAAGATGTTTTATCTCTTCTTTCGCTTCCTGGATTGTTTTAGAAATTTCTTTGTGTTGATTTTCAACCTTGTCTGAGATCTTCTTGAGCTTCCTTGCAATCCATGCTTTGAATTCTTTATCTGTCATTCTTGAGTTTCCATTTTCATTAGGGACCATTGATAGAGAGCTAGTACAATCCTTAAGTGGTGTCACTATGTTAATATTTTTCATGGTGCCAGAATTCTTGCACTAATTTCTTCTCATTGGAGATGTTGGCACTTCAAATTTTTATAATTATTTTTGTGTGGGTAAAATTTTTCTGTTTTTTCCTTATAATATTATTGGACTTTTATTTCCCTTTTCCTTTTCCCCTCTCCCTCAGGGATGTGACTTAGAGACTGTTGTGTCTAAGTCACACCCCTGTTTTCAGCTCTGCTCCTGTGGTCCTATGCTCTTTCTTTGGTTTAATATTGGACTGTGTAGTTCTACCTACAAGCCACTAGACTGTGCATATGGGTAAGAGCTGGGAGCAAGCAATGTGGCTGGGTATACTTGATCCTTGTTTACCTGGAGCTCTCTGTTGCCACAGGCAGTGTTCTGAACCAAGGAGTGCATAGGGTTCTGAGCTCCCTGATCAGCTCCCAGGGTGGTTGGGATGGGTGGGACCAAGATGGGTAGGACCAGTCCAGGCAAGCCCATCTACAGGTTGCCTGATGGCAGAGATAAGTGGCTATGGAGAATCAAGTAGATGACCACCAAGTGCCTAAAGGTTTGCCTAGGTGTGGAGCTGGGAATCCTCCTTGGTCCTAAAACCTCCAAGGTCCCACCTTGGTCTCTAATCCAGGAGACTGGTTACTCTAGGTGCCTGGAGATCTGCTAGGATGTGGAGTGAAGAGAACCCTGCTGTACAACAATCTCTACACAGGAAGGGTGGGGTGGCTCAGGCTTGTGATCCAGACAATTGGGTGCTCCAAATGCCTGGAGATATGCCTGGGCATGGGGCAGAGAAAGGCCAGCATTACCATTATCTCTGCACAGGAAGGGTGGGGCAGCTCAGGCTGCTGATTTGGGTGAGTGGGTGCTCTGCATGCCTGGAGATCTGCCTGGGGGAAGAGCAGAGAAGGCCCTGCTTCATCACATGCTCTGCACAGGAAGGGTGGGAAAGCTTAGGCTTTTGATCTGGGTGAGTGGCTGCTCTGACTGCATGGAGATCTGCCTGGGCATCAAGCAGAGAAGGCCTCAATCCATCACTATCTCTGTACGGAAAGGGTTAGGAAACTCAGGCTGCTGGTCCAGGCAAGCAGTTGCTCCAAATGCGTGGAGTTCTGCCTGGATGTGGAGTGAAGAGGCTCCCCCTGCATCAGAATCTCTACACAGGAAGGATGGGAGTAGCTCAGGCTGCTGAACCAGGTAAGCAGTTGCCCTGGATGCCTGGATATCTGCCTGGTCACGAAGCAGAGAGGGCCCCATTGCACTGTAATCTGTGTACAAGAAGGGTAGGGTGGCTCCTACTGCGGAACCAGGCAAACAGGTGCTCCAGATGCCTTGAGATCTGTCTGGGCATGGAGCAGAGAGGGTCCCACTGCACCACAATCTATGTCCAGGCAGAGCGGGGCAGCTCAGACTGCTGGTCCAGGCAAGCCTGTTCTCTGAATGCCTGCTGTTTCGCCTGGGATTGGAGTGGAGAGGGCCTCACTTTACTATGATCTGAGGGCAGCAGGCTGTGGCACCCAGTCGTAACACAGACAGACACCACTTCCAAGTCACCAAGCTAGTCCTGATGCAAGTCTAGAATAAACTATGACTGTAGCAGCTCTCCTCCCACCCCAGGCCTGTGACAAGGGAGAGCAAAATTCCAGTGCTTACTGAGGAGGCACTTTCCACAATGCTGGCTGTGAAGGCCCCTATGCTGCTCCACAGCAGGTGTTCCAATCTCTGGCCTGAGGCAAAAATGCCTGCTGTTTGCCAAAGTATGGCTGACTTTGTATGAACCTGGATTAAAACTGGCATCCTGCTTTCAGTCCTAGATCAGGGAAAATGCCTGCAGCTGTCCCTGGTGTCTTTGCCTTTCAGTGTCTCCAAGTCTCTCCCCAAGATAGTTCTGAGGCTTGGGAGAAACAAGGTGCTCTCACTTGGCTTACGTTACTTGGATCCCTCGTGGAAAAGTGAGTCACAGAGGGAGGCTCTCTGACCCTCACATATAACAGGACATCACTCACTTTTATCAGCGAGACACCATCACGGGGGCTGTTTGCCTGAATTCTCCTTCCCAGAATGTGGGGTATCTGTCATGATTCCAGTGGATTTCCATTTTCCTTCTTGATTGAAGCTCAGAGAGTTTATGCATCATCTTGCTATTTCCAAGTGGCTGAGTCTTGCTAAAAGCCTCTAATCTGCCATCTTGGGGGGAAAAAAGTCTAGTAATTATCAGAAATAGCTTTCAAAAAAGCAATTGCTTCATGTAATTTGGTACAAGGAAAACTTTTGTTAGGATTCTACTGGCTGTTTGAATTATTCAATTTTGGTTAGAAAGCATGATTTTTGTTTTGTTTCCTTCCTAAAGAGATCTGCAGCTTTTCAGATCTTATATTTTATTCTACTGAGAGGATGATATAGGTTTTTATAATTGGAAAAAGTAGGGCAGATTGAGTTCACTCAGATCACACTAATGAAATAACTGTAATTAGAACACAAGTTTCCAGATTTTCCTGTCCTGTGCTTTTTTTTGTGTGTGTGTGTGTGGTTGTGCTGTATCTTGGGCCTGGCAATAATCATTTTTGACCTTTACCTCTCCAGGCTATTGTTAAGTGGTTTTGAGCTTTGTTAGCTTTCTTATGGGTTTGTGCTAAATTGTGTTCATAAAGTAGGCTGAATTCCCCAGGAAGTGTGATAGCTATAATATCGCATTATTACTTTAAAATGTGTTGGTTGCTTTTTATTTTTCTTTTCTTTTTGTCCAAGTATCTTGAACTTAAAGAATATATTATCCAATATGAAAGATGTGTATCTGGTGAAAAACACTAATTTAAGGGAAGAAAATTTCAGATGATTGTATCTGTCAATCCTTAAAACACACGGAGCTTCATTAGTAAATCGACTATCCTCAGATCTTTCTCTTGGAACAGGTCGCATAATCGGCCTTCGTGTTGATTTCTCATCCCCTTCTTTAGAGACAGAACAAATTAGAATAACTGGCTGGTGCAGGAAAAGCACAAAGAACTTTCTTATATATTTGTGATTTATCTCTTAATTGGGGTTGGAAATGAGACTGGAGGAATGAACATGAAACTTGGAAGTGCAATGGGGAAAAATATTGTCTTTAAAATATTCTTTCAATGTTGACCCAGATGAAAGAAATGATAAATATAACGTTGAAGAGAGTATAAATGAAATCATGTGGTTTTTGTGTTAACACGAGTGTGAAATTATTAAAAATCAGGAAAAAATATTTTTCACACAGACTCGGGAGCAAATGAAACTGTAAATAGTCTCTGCTTTTAGAAAACCTTTTATGTAGCAGTAATCATGGGAGGGTAGAGGCAATGCGTCAGGGCATAGGTGTTCAGAGCAAGGGGAAGGAAAGAGAACAAAAGGAGAGAGGGTATTTTTAGAGCTGTCATTTTGAAATTTACCTGCTTCTGCTTCAGTGCTGCTTTGCCACCGTATTGGTCCAGTAGAAATCTCTCAAAGCGGGAGCAGCCGTATTTTAAAATAATAGGATTACAGCAAGTGACTTTAATCAAGCTCTCCTTAGTTCAAGTGCATGAAGGAGAGGGTGGTGAAAGAGTGACGCCACAAGAAATTGTTCACTAGGAAAGTTTTCTCCAAACCTCATCAGCTGGGAGAAACTGACCACTAAAGGAAAGCAAAAACATCGAAAGCAGGACGACGGAGTATTAGACCTGTTTAAAATGCAACCTGTATAGTTTTGGTCACCTGCTGATGATAGCTTACGAAAACAGCACTGAGTAGAATTCATCAGTCCTGGTTATTTACAACAGAGACAGTTTCCTGGGTAATATGGTCTGGGAGGACTAGAACTGAACATTTCTGGTTCAGGATCATATGCTTAGAGCTCAGCACACTTGACACACAGTAGACTTAAAAGTGAATGCTTGTTGATCAGCCAAATGAATAGATGTGTGTTTCACATCTTATTTGCTGGTGCTGTGCCCTACACAGTGGATTTTCAATGTCAGACTGGGAAAGTATTTCCGAAGTCAATTAGCATCATTCCCCATCTTGTGGATGAAGATTCTACATGCTAGGACTTCACATTGCCATCTCAGAGGCCTCACAGGAATTTCTCAGTTCCCTTTCCTCTCCCACAAATGATTCTGTATACTTTATAATGTATAGGCTGGCCAGAACGCTGCTAATCTGTGATTCCAACCATGTCCCAGTGATTACCAAGGCATAATCCACATGGATTATGGATTTGAGGGCCAAAATATTCCTCAGTATTTATTGCTTCGATTTAAAATGAACTACTGAAAATAAAATAGCTTCAGACACAATAAGGCATTTCATAATTCAGCATGCAATCTGAGATATGGGGGTTATTTGAAACCTACAGCGATAAAGTTCCCACTGCTATTGAAGTTATTGTCTTTAAACAAAAGATTCTATATTAGTAACATTATTTTTTGCATGATATTCAAGTTAATTTCCTTTTATCTCTAAAGAAGCAAAGAGGTAGTTGGTATGACTCCCAAAGGTAAATAATCCTGTTTTGTTATGATTTCCAGCTACCTAAAGATGAGAGAGACTCAGGACATTACAATCAGTGTGTTATGTGTGGCAGGTTACAGTGTGGTTTATTTATGAATTTTATGGATATATTTTCTGAATATGTAGCTCTTTTTGAATCAGGGTAGATAAATTTTTTTGTGACTTTGGAGTACTTGGAGTTGTATACTGTGGTTTTATAGTCCATTGTCTTAGGATAGAGATAAGCTAGAGTAGTTCTTGTCACTATAAAGTACTATCATGTTGATAGTCCGTGCTTACTTACTAGTATATGACACAATACCTTCTGAGAACAAGGAGAGGAATACTTAAAAAAAATTACAACAGATAATGGAAATTATAATATATTCCTAACATAATATATAATTATAAAGCTAACAAATAATCATAGTTGAAAATTTGAAAATTTCCTAAATGTCAATAAAACTTTGAGCAAATTTGACAATGTAAAGTTGTCCAGGAATATTAATGCTTTAAAATTTTCTAGAACTTCAGACAACTCTGCTTCCTAAAATTGTATTCATGATATTTTATCTTAATGAAGCATTCATCATGTGGTCATACACTCATATGCACATATATTATTCTGTTAAAAAAAATAGAAAGACATGCATATTTCTGATGTCTCAGATAGCTAAATGGAATATGAAATAGGGAAAAGTCAACAAGCAGAAAAAAACACTAAGTAGCATCTTCTTAATTGCTTACAACAGTTCTGCTGATACCTCATTGTGGATAAAGTAATTAATGGGGAATCTAATTCAAGAAAAATGCCCAAACTTCAAGCCTTTTTGAAGCCAAGTATGTTTTTCTGCAAAAGGAAAACATCCATTACCACACTTCCTTAATACCTGCCAGAGAGAGAGAGTACTGCATATAGCATTAGATATGCCAGAAGGAGGGTGCTTTCCACACTGATTGTCATAAATGGCTTTGAATCTCTACTTCCATATTATGGTAATTTTAAACCAGTATAGGTTTTGAAGGCACTGTATCTTAATTTTTAGGGCTACAGGCTCTCAAATGGCTTTGATATGACAATTGTTTTGACATTCCTCAGGGCAATAAAAATATAATGACCTGGAAGTATCATTACAGAGCAGGAAGGTGTTGATTCTTTGTTTCCAGAGTGGAGTGAGAGTTGAAAAAACTCACAACTGAGTGAGTGAGAAGGGAATATGGTGTTAGTCAAAAGCCACGTTTAAGTTAAGGCAAAGAGGCATGAGGAAAGAATAAACTGGTATAGCATTTAAAAGATCAAAAATCATATCCGTCGGTGGCTCAGGCCTGTAGTCTCAGCACTTTGGGAGGCCGAGGCAGGTGAATCATGACGTCAGGAGTTTGAGACCAGCCTGGCCAACATGGTGAAACCCCGTCTCTACTAAAAATACAAAAATAGCTGGGCATGGTGGCGTACGCCTGTAATTCCAGCTACTCGGGAGGCTGAAGCAGGAGAATCGTTTGAACCCAGGAGGCAGAGGTTGCAGTGAGCTTAGATTGCACCACTGCACTCCATCCTGGGCAACAACGTGAGATTCTGTCTCAAAAAAAAAAAAAAAAAAAAAAACCGTGATATAATGTGTACTGCAATCTTCTGAAACTAATGGTTTTTATATTGGAAAGAACCATAAAGTTTGGGATAACAACCCATTTGAAGCTGGATTATTTCAAGGAAAGGATATGTCATGATAACCCTTTACTACAAATATCTTGATAACTCCCTCCCAAACTCTGTTGTAGAAACTGCTGATTTAATGACAGCTTGAGATGCACACTGACAGCCAGAATTTATCATTCATTTAGTCATTCAAGAAACAAGTAGTGGTCATTTTCTACTGCCAGTCACTATTCTAGGCTTTGGGGGTTCATCAATAAAAAATAAAATGAATAAAACAAAAAAGAGTCAAAGTTTCTGGTCTTCATGAAGATTATATTCTAAGTCTCATGATAGATTGCTAGTTAAGAGAGATGTACGTAAGTTTTAACCATATTGGGTCATCTCTGTAATATAAATGCAGCAAGGTAATTTTTTTAAATGTATGTGGGGAACGGGGCCAGGATGGCCGACTAGAAGCGGTGTGATTGGAGGTTCCCACTGGAAAGAACCAAAACACCGTGCGAATCCTGCACCAGTAACTGAGATAACCAGGTTCTGTCTTCAGAACTGACTAGGCGGCTGGTGGGACCTACGGAAAGGAATAGGGTGGTGGGTCAGCCCACCTGAAAGCCACACAGGTCAGGGGAGCCCATACCTCCAGACAAGGGAGGCGGTAAGTGAGCATGCGACCCAGCCTGGAAAACCGTGCTTCTTCCATGGAACTGTGTAACCCATGGATCAGAAGATCCCACTCACCAACCCGTGCCACTGGGGCCTTGGGTCGCAACTATGGAGCTGGGCAGATTCTCAACAGCCTCTCTGCTGGAATCTGCCTAAGCCTACCGAGTTCTCAGGGGGAGGGGCAGCCATCACCACTGCTGCTGCCTGCTGTCTAAACCATCTGAGCTCCTTGTGGGAGGAACAGCAGCCACCACCTCCATTGTCTAAGACAAAAGAGCTCCACGAGGGAGTGGCGGCCACAGCCACTGGTGCTGCCAGCTGTCTAAGCTGTCTGAGCTCCCTAGGGGAGGGGGAGCAGCCAAAACCGAGGCTGCAACCTACCTAAGACACTAACCTACATAAGACATAGCTGTAGGCCGCACTTTTCTCCTGCTGGAGCCAGGGAGGCTGGACTGCTTGGTCCCAAAAGGTATTCCCCATAGCGCAATACACCGGCTGTGGCCGACTGCAGTCATATTGCCTCTTCAGGCTGCACCCTGACCCATTCCTCCTCACTGGGGTGGGCCCATTACAGGAATTCCAGCAACTCCAGCCAGGGACTAAGGGATAGAACTCTGATCTCTCTGAGCCTGAACGCCTAGGAGGAGTGGTGGCCATAGTCTCCGTGGACCATCAGACTCAGTCTTTCTTCCTGCTAACTCTGAGGAATCTGGACAGCCCAGATGAGTGGGTTTCCCCCAGCATGGCACACCACCTCCATCAAGGGAAAAACAAAGTTCTTTATTAAATGGGTCCTGGTTCCCATGCCCCTCAACTGGGTAAGACCCCCCAAACAGGGGTCGCCAGACACCCCATACAGGAGCTTTCCTACTGGCATCAGGTTGCTGTCCCCTCGAACTCAGAGATCCCAGAGGAATGGGCAAGCACCCATCTTTACTGTTCTCCAGCCTCCTCTGGAGACATCTCCAGGGGCAGGAGTGAACCAGATGAATAGGGCAAATGAAAGAAATAAAGAGTATTCAAATAGGAAGAGGGGAAGTCAAATTGTCCCTGATTGCAGATGACATGATTGTATATTTAGGAAACCACATTGTCTTGGCCCCAAAACTCCTTAAGCTAATAAGCAACTTCAGCAAAGTCTCAGGATACAAAATCGAGGTGAAAAAATCACAAGCATTCCTATACACCAAAACAGACAGAGAGCCAAATCATGAGTGAACTACCATTCACAATTGCTACAAAGAGAAGAAAATACCTAGGAATACAGCCTACAAGGGACGTGGAGGACCTCTTCAAAGAGAACTACAAACCACTGCTCAAGGAAATAAGAGAGGACACAAATAAATGGAAAAACATTCCATGCTCATGGATAGGAAGAATCAATATTGTGAAAATGGCCGTACTGCCCAAAGTAATTTATAGATTCAATGCTATTCCCATCAAACTACCATTGACTTTCTTCACAGAATTAGAAAAAACTACTTTAAATTTCATATGGAACCAAAAGAGAGCCCATACAGCCAAGACAATCCTAAGAAAAAAGAACAAAGCTCGCTACCTGACTTCAAACTATACTACAAGGCTACAGTAACCAAAACAGCATGGTACTGGTACCAAAACAGAGATATAGACCAATGGAACAGAACAGAGGCCTCAGAAACACCACACATCTACAACCATCTGTTCTTTGACGAACCTGACAAAAACAAATGATGGGGAAAGGATTTCCTATTTAATAAATGGTGTTGGGAAAACTGGCCAGCCATATATAGAAAAACTGAAACTGGACCCCTTCATTACATCTTATACAAAAATTCACTCAGATGGAATCAAGACCTAAAATCTAAAATCATAAAAACCCTAGAAGAAAGCCTAGGCAATACCATTCAGGCAGGACATAGGCTTTGGCAAAGACTTCATGAGTAAAACACCAAAAACAAAGGCAACAAAAGCCAAAATTGACAAATGGGATCTAATTAAACTAAAGAACATCTGCACAGAAAAAGAAACTATGATCAGAGTGAACAGATAACCTATAGAATGGGAGAAAATTTTTGGAGTCTATCCATCTGACAAAGGTCTAATATCCAGAATCTAGAAGGAACTTAAATTCACAAGAAAAAAATATGAAAAGAAGCTCATTATCCCTGGTCATTAGAGAAATGCGAATCAAAACCACAATGAGATATCATCTCATGTCAGTTAGAATGGCAATAATTAAAAAGTCAGGAAACAACAGATGCTGGAGAGGATGTGAATGAAGAGGAATGCTTTTACATTGTTGGTGGGAGTATAAATTAGTTCAACCATTGTGGAAGACAGTGTGACAATTCTCAAGGATCTAGAACCAAAAATACCGTTTGACCCAGCAATCCCATTACTGGGTATATACCCAAAGGATTATAAATCATTCTACTATAAAGACACATGCACACGTATATTTATTGCAGCACTATTCACAATAGCAAAGACCTGGAAGCAACCCAAATGCCCATCAATGATAGACTGGATAAAGAAAATGTGGCACATATATACCATGGAATACTATGTAGCCATAAAAAAGAATGAGTTCATATTCTTTGCAGGGACATGAATGAAGCTGGAAACCATCATTATCAGCAAACTAACACAGGAACAGAAAACCAAACACTGCATATTCTTACTCATAATTGGGAGCTGAACAATGAGAACACCTGGACGCAGTGAGGGGAACAACACACACTGGGGCCTGTTGGTGGGGGCGAGGAGAGGGGGAGCATCAGGGAAGATGGCTGGTGCATGCAGGGTTTAGTGCCTAGGTGATGGGTTTGATAGGTGCAGCAAACCACCAAGGTACCCGTTTACCTATGTAACAGTCCTGCATGTTCTGCGCATGTATCCTGGAACTTCAAGTAAAAATTTTAAAAATTTACGTGTTTGACATTCCTTCTCACTTTCACACCTGTCATTGCTCCCTCTGTGGAAGGGAGAATCACAGAGAACAAAAATGTCAAATCTCAACTATTCAAGTTAATTTTTCCAACTTCCAGTGGAGACAATAGTTTATTTGTTAAGATTCGTGAGTGTCAAAGAGGTAGCTTTTGCAAAGTGCAGCCCAAATGTATCTATATAGCTTTGGAAATAATATAGAATTATAGAAGAGCTGATTTTCCTTCCCTAAACTTCACTAGGTTGGAAGAAGGTACAGGAAAGAAATCAAGATACTGAAACATAAGTGAGTTGCTCTGAAAGGGAAGCCTGACACTTTAAAATGATGTAGATAATTCTAGATATATTTTAAAGTAGGGAAGACCAATGCATTCTTTCCAATCTTGTGCCCTGGGAGAAAGCAGCACATTTTCTTTGAGGATTAAGAGGCTTTTATTTGTTGTGCTTTGTCTTTAATAAACTTTATTGAGGAACCATTACATGCAATAAAATACGTGTATGATTAGTGAACAGTTAAGTGAATTTTAGCCAATGTATACATTTGTGTAGTCAGTACCACCATAAAGACAGAGAAAGATTCCAAACCTCTAGAAAGTTCCCCTCCCTGCTCTTGGCAAATATTCCCTTATTTCCTACACCAGGCAACCAATGATCTGTTTTCTAACATCATATATTAATTTTGTCTATTCTAGAATTTGTATAAATTAAATAATTTACTAGGTATGCTTTTGTATCTAGCTTCACTTGTTTAGCATGTGGTTTTAAAGATTCATTTTTATTGAAATTTTTAAACCAGGAATTTAGCCTGGATGACTGACTTTGTCTTCAACCTAAGCCTCTGGCATTACCAGTGTCTATTTTTGGCTTACTATGACCATTTCTAACTTTTCGAAGCAGCAGAAGGTTTACAGAAGAAAGGCTGTTGTCAGTATAAGAGAGGGGAAGTGTTTTTTGTTGTATAAGTTTCTCAGCACAGATTGACCTGGTTGGCATCATTGTGTTGATAATCCAGGAGGATATTCTTCCTATAAAAATGTTGATATTATAAAACTTTTATAGGCAGTTGTCCTAACACTATTTTAGGGTTTTGTTTTTTGAAAACACTTCTGAAAAATCTAAAGGGTCATAACCAGAAAGAAGCAGTAACTCACCTGAGGGCTAATTCTTTGGCTGAAGTTGAGTCATCTGACCTTTAAATGCCCTCTGATAGAGCCAGATACTCTTGCAAAACAATGCTCTCTTAGTTTTCTTATACTGCTACAGCATAATACCCGGGACTGCATAATTTATAAATAACTGAAATGTATTTCTCATAGTTCTGGAGGCTAAAAGTTCAAGATCAAGGTGAGGGTAGGTTCAGTTGTCTGGTGAGGCTGCATCCTCTGCAAGAGTGGAATGCAGTGCGCTCCCTTGGCTGGAGAAGAATAAGCTAGAAAACTAGCAAAACTAGCTGAAGGGCAGGTGAAGTCTCTTTAATAAAGGCCTATTCCCATTAATGAGAGAGGGTCCCTTATGACTTAAATCTCTCAAAGGCCCTGCCTCTTAATACTATCACATTAGCAAAACCTGAGTTTTGGAGGGGACACGTTCAAAATAGTGCTCTTTGATTGGATAAAAATATAAAGATGAATTTAACATGGATAGGTATATGCCGTAAAGTTTAAAAAATAATCATAGTTTGGCTTACTGTTTTCATTTAAGTTTCTGTGGCATGTGCTAATAGTTTAGGATAACCTCAGGTTAGTTTTGGTTCCACTTTTTATACAAATGTTGAAATACTCCATATCTACTTTTTCTTTTTCTTCCCTTCCTCCCTTCTTCCCTCCCTCCTTCCTTCTCTCCATTTCTCTTTCTCTTTCTTTCAACTTCTTTTAGCCCATTACACTTTATCCTGCATTGTCAAGGTGGCAATGAAGAGGAAGAGTGGAATCAGTGTGAAAAAGGTCCATGGATATTCTGCTGTTCAGAATGCATGTTGCTGAGCTATTACATTGAGGAGGGGTCTGAATTTGCCCACAGTAACCCTTCCCCAGTGTCTTTGGATAAAAGCCATAGAAGCTGAACTGGAATATCCTGACAGGCATGTAGAATTCACAGCAATTGTTCTCAAAGAGCTTACCTGCCTAAGACGCTTATGAATGCATTTCATTTTTCCTTTATTGGCAGCTACTCCAACATCCAGAGTCTATTTTGTTTTTATCATCATCATTGCCTGATGTTTACCACTGTATACCTTGCTAATGGTGTGGTTTCCATGGCTTGTTAATTTCATGGCCAAATAATACTGTAATTTATTGCACACTTTAATGTGGAAGCCTGAGACTCCATAAATTCTTATGCACTTTTCCCTCTTTGGAATATTAAACAGATCAGGCAAAGCAATAAATTTATTTCAAATGCACTTGATAGCAAAACATCGATTAGGACTGATTGGCAATATTTCTTCTTTCAGCAACTGTCACTATTTTTAAAGATTATTTTAAACATTGAATATGAAGTTACTTAAGACAGGACTCAGTTCACTAGGATCACTTAGAACTATAAAGGGAAATTTGTGATGGCTATCTGTAGCTTATTCAAATATTGACTAATCAGCTCCAGCTTGGCTAATTTAATTTGTAAGAATTTATTTAGTATTTTATTAGCTTTTGCCCTTCCCCCTTCACTCTCATGAGAATGGATCATCAGAATCTTAAAACATGCTAAGTCACCTTCTATTTCAGCAACTCCAACTAAAAAGCACTTCTTGCTTATCTAATGTAACCTGCTATCTTTTAGAATAACTTAGGCTTTAATTAGCTCTAAAATTAAAGCAAGTGAACAAAAAGCAATACATCAAGGAGCCACTGAATTTTAGAGTTTGAGGATGAAGACTTTAGAATTAAGGACAAGTCTATCATTTTAGAGCTAAAACAACTGAGGCCTAAAAGTTAGAAGGTAGTTGCCCAGACTACAGAAAGAGATAGAAGACCAGGTTCCAAGCTGAGAGAGAGATGGGCAACACTCAACTGGAGCATTTCAGAAACTGAAATGTAAGCCCCGAGGGTTTGGGGAAAGCTGGCATCTGGCTACAATCTTGAGATTTCAGACAGACAGTGGGCCCAGTGGGCCCAGTGGGCCCTGAGCTTCTGTAGTGGGCAGGGAAGATCACCATGTCTTCCAAAAATGTTACAAAATGCAGGGGCATGAGCAGTGAGTTCCATTGCTAAATTAATTCTGAGTTTAGATTTACCTCAGATACTTGAGAAAGATCTTAAACAAGGGCAAAGTCCAAGTCTGTTTCTTTAAATTCATGCTCTGCATTTAGTGGTAGAGGCACTTAAACTCTTCAACTGATTCCAACACTTTTATTTTGCTCTATGTTTAATTCTAATAGTCCTACAATGGAATTTTTAAATAAATGAATAGCTAGCATCACAAAGAGTATGAAGGTCTGTATAGAGAGAGTAAGGATGGGGGTGTAGAACAGCGTAGAATAGGGTATCAGTATGAAGTGATCTTGGTTAATAAGAACAGCTATTACAAATGAAAATACATTCAGTAGGAAATGAGTGCCTGACACCCTGCCCTACACTTTGCATGTTTAGAAGTTGGTTTCTAAGTCCATATTTTTTCCTCCCCATTTCCACCTTTCTCAGCCCCTAGCCACCATAATTCACCTTCCTGTCTCTATGATTTTGACTACATAGGTACCCCATCCCCATATAAGTAGAATCAGTATTTGTATTTTTTGACTGGCTTATTTTACTTATAATATCCTCAAATTTCATTCCAGTTGTAATATAGGTTGGAATTTCCTTTCTTCTTAAGGCTTAGTACTATTCCATTGTATGTGTATATTACATTTTGACTATTCATTCATCTGTTGAGGGCAACTCGTGTTGCTTTCATGTTTTAGGTATTGCAACTAATGTTGCTACAAATATGGGTGTATATACGGCCGGGAGTGGTGGTTCACGCTTGTAATCCCAGCACTTTGGGAAGCTGAGGCGGGTGGCTCACTGGAGGTCAGGAGTTCGACACTGGCCTGACCAACATGGTGAAATCCCATCTCCACTAAAAATACAAAAATTAGCCAGGAGTGGTGGTGCATGCCTATAATCCCAGCTACTTGGGAGACTGAGCAGGAGAATTGCTTGAATCTGGAAGGCAGAGGTTGCAGTGAGCCGAGATCGCACCATTGCACTCCAGCCTGGGCAACCAAAGCAATACTCCGTCTCACAAAACAAAACAAACCGTGGGTGTATACATATCTCTTTAAGACCCTAAGACCCTGCTTTCAAATCTTTTGGGTATCTACTCAGAAGTGGAATTGCTGAATCATGTGGTAATTCTATTTTTAATTTTTTAGGCTCCACCATACTGTTTTCTATAACAGCTATAACATTTTAATTTTCTCACCAACAGTGTACAAGGATACCGTTTTCTCCACATCCTCATCAAACTTGTTATTTTCTGTTTTTTGTTCCTTGAGAGCAGCCATTCTAATGGGTATGAGGTGGTATCACATACTGGTTTGGATTTGTGTTTCCCTAATAATTGGCGATGTTAAGAATATTTGCATGCTTCTTGGCCGTCTATATACCTTCTTAGGTTAAAAGTCTATTCGTGTCATTTGCCCATTATTGAATTGGGCTGTTTAATATTGTCGTTGTTATTGTTGACTTTTAGGAATTCTCTATATATTCTGAATATCAATACTTTGTTAGATATATAGTTTGCAAATTTCTCCCATTGTGTAGCTTGCCTTTCCACTCTGTAGATAGTATCCTTTGATTCACAAAGGTTCCTAATTTTCAAAAAGTCTAATTTGTCTGTTTTTTAATTGCCTGTGCTTTGGCATCATATCCAAGGGATCATAGCAGAATCTAATGTTGTGAAGATTCTGCCCTATGTTCTTTTCTAAGAGTTTCATAATTTTAACTCTTACATTTATGCCTCTTATCTAGTTTTAGTTAATTTTGTATATGGTATTAGCTAAGGCTGCAACTTGATTCTTTTTCATGTGGAAATTCTAGCACCATTTATTGAAAAGATAGTTATTTCCCCTTTGGTTTTGGCAATCTTATAGAAATTTATTTCACCATGTTTTCAAGTCTTTCTCTGGACTATTTTATTCCATTGGTCTAATACATAACTCTTTTTATGCCAGTACCATGCTATTTTGCTTACTGTCAGCTTTGTACCAAGTTTTGAAATAGAGGAAGGGTGGGCCCTTCAATTTTGTTTTTTTATTCCAAGATTGCTTTGGCTAGTCAGGGTTCCCTTGAGATTCCAAATTAATTTTAGGATAGGTTTTCCTATTTTTCCAAAAAATGTTGGGATTTCAACAGGAATTGCATTAAATCTGTAGGGCATTTTGGGTAGCATTAATATTTCATTTAAAGTCTGTTTTGTGTGGTGTTAATATAGTTATTCCTGCTGTCTTGTGGTTACTGTTTGCATGAAATATCTTTCTATCATTTTACTGTCAACCTGTTTGTGTCTTTGAACATAAAGTGAATCACTTTTAAACAGCACATAGTTGGATCATGTTTTTAAAGATATATCTTGTCAATCTTTTTTTTGGTTGGAGAGTTTAATCCATTTTTATTTCAAGAAATTCCTGACAAGAAGAAACTTCTGTCATTTTGCTATATTTTTCTACATACATTATAGATTTTTATCCTTTTGTGGTTCCTACATTACTGTCTTCTTTTTTGTTTAGTTGATCTTTTGTAATGAAATGTTTTAATTCCCTTCTCTTTTTATTTTGCATATATTCTATCAGTATTTTGTTTGTGGTTACCATAAAGATTACACTTAATATTCTAAAATTATAGCATATAGCACTCTAAACTGAATTTATATTCAATTTAAATATTTAAATTTAAATATTTATATTTAAGTATTAAGTATGTGTTCTTTGAGCACCTTTAACACAACTGTTTGAAGTCTTTGTATAGTAGGTCTGCCATCTGGTCTTTTTCAGGGATAGTTTTGTTGTTTCTTTCTTTTCCTCTACTGTTTATTTTGTGCTTGTGATTTTTTGAATTGTTGAAAAGTGGACATTTGAATCTAATAATGTGTTAACTTTGGTAATCAGATTCTCCTCCTTCCTCAGAATTTACTAATTTTGTTGTTTGGTTTGATTTGGTTTTGATGATTTTTAGACTATCTCTGTACCAAGGATTAGACTGAGAGGTAAACTTAAAATTTTCTCCCATCTTTTCTGAGTCTGTATTTTTCCCTGGGCATGCTTGATGACTTTCTAATTTCTCCTGTATATGCAGTTATGCTGAGTGTCCTAGTATTGAATGTCTAGCTCCCAAAAGGGAAAAAAGAAGATAAAAATAAGTTGGGGGGTGGGAGGCATGGAGGCACCAATTCTTTAAATCCCTTGTTCAGAGGAAGCTGCCTCTGTTCCAATGGAAGAGCAGCTTGTGACAATGGCAATGAGGTGCAACAATGGGTGTTCACCTCTATTTCTATATTTCCCTGATCAGAAGCAGCAATCAGCAATCAAAAAAAAAAAAAAAAAAAAAAAAAAAAGATCACTGGCATTGGGAGAACAGGATCCTTATGGTCTACCCTGGTTCCTACAAGCTGTGTGCAAGCTGCCTCACTTGAACAACCTCCAGGCACAGGAATAAAGGGTGTGGGATAGGAGGTAGCCACTGCTGAATAAATCTCAATTTACCATCCTTACCCTGGGAGGTTCAAGCCTTTACCAAACTTCAGAGTTATAAAACACAGTATTCCTTTTATAATCTGAAAAGGATATGTCCTAAGAGCCCCAGCGGATGCTTGAAACTGCAGATACTACTGGAGTCTATATAAACTGTTTTTTCAGATATGATAAACAAGATGGCTACTAAATGACTAATGGGTGGATAGTGTATACAGTCTGGATATTCTGGACAGTGGAATAACTCATGTCCTGGAAGGGACACAGTGGATGGCATGAGATTTCATCACATTACTCAGAATAGCATGCAATTTAAAACTTACAAATTGTTCGCTTATTAAATTTCCTTTTAATATTTTTGAAACCATGCAAAGTGAAACAACAGATAACTTGGGGCTACTGTAGTTACATCAGACAGAGTCAGCCAGTGCAACTGTCCAGGTGGGAAGACAGATTTCTAGTGCTTTCTATTCCACTGCCCTCCCAGGATCCTTTCTTCAATTCTCTTTTTATACTTGATCTCAGTATGATGCATCATATTTTACCTCAACACTATGTACCTCATAGACATATTGTGAAGCTTGTGTGAGAGTAAGCAAGCAATAGAGTTTGCCTTGCAAGCAGCTTTAAACTGTTTCTGGAACAATCTAAGGTAGGAGAAAAAAGACAGGAAGAAGAAAATATGGGAAAAGGCAGTCAATTTCACAGGAATCTCTTGCCTGTATTTGTGGTATCCCTTTTTGAAGCTAAATATATAGCGATTCAGAACATTACACCTATGATTATTTTTAAACATGATTTGGTTTTTTCTGTTCCATTAGTTATCCATGGCAGCAATATGTCATCTTCAATTTTAATAAGCATGTCTGTTTTGTTTCTACCTGCGTTATTAATACAAATGATGATTGAACTGATGACCCCAATTTATCAAGGAAATGTTAAATATGCTAATTAATAAATGTATTAATTTTAGAAAAATTTACTAAAAGTGATGGTTAAATATTCTTTTTGAAATTTGTAATTAAATATTGGTTAAATTTTTTTTATAAATTTGTAGTTTTTAAAAAAATGTTTCCCTAATATACAGTACCTCATCCCCTAACAATGTCAGCAAATGAAGAACTTCTGTATATTGGTGAATGCATGCTAGTCTATATATTTTTCTGTGGGTATGATTGCACTGACGGTAACAATACAGTTTACTGGCCATGTCCTATCTCCAGTGAAGCTGTAGTTTCTATTGTGACTCAGTTGGTCCATTAGATCAGATTAGAGATGAATTTTTAAAACTCCATGTCTCTTTACAATTACTTAGCATAAGTAATCCAGGCTGGCCAGACCAAATGACTAGTTTTGCTCTTGATATAATCTTTCAGACATAACTTTGAAGTCTTTGATATGGAGGTATTTTAAAATAAGTTTAACACATGCATGTTCTAAATACAACAGTGTTATTAGAGATAAGGTTTTGCACCAGATAATTCTTTTTTTAATATTCTGGCTTACAAAAAGACTTGCTTTTGATTTCTGTTTTATTTGCTGGATATTTATTACCATAATTATACATTTAAAATTTTATCTCATGTCTTTTAATCTGAATTAGCACTGGAGATGGTGATATGTATGGAGGCTGTGATATAAATATAGCTGCTAACTTCAAAGAATATATAACCTTTTGGAGAGAGACACATATGTAGTAATCATGGAAACTGCATTTGTTTACTAAATAAATTGTTAGTGGAATGGATAAAGTACTATAAAATCCTTGAGTAGCCAAAGACGATTTAAAGACATTTGCAGTTGTTAAAGATAATTTTTAAGAGCTAACTCTCAACATTTTTCCAACAGTCCATAGAAAACCACACACTATAAAAAAAGGCATGGTTTTTCTTTTTCTTTTTTTCTTTTTTTTTTTTTTTTTGAGACGGAGTCTTGCTCGGTAGCCCGGGCTGGAGTGCAGTGGCCCGATCTCAGCTCACTGCAAGCTCCGCCTCCCGGGTTTACGCCATTCTCCTGCCTCAGCCTCCCAAGTAGCTGGGACTACAGGCGCCCGCCACCTCGCCCGGCTAGTTTTTTGTATTTTTAGTAGAGACGGGGTTTCACGGTGTTAGCCAGGATGGTCTCGATATCCTGACCTCGTGATCCGCCCGTCTCGGCCTCCCAAAGTGCTGGGATTACAGGCTTGAGCCACCGCGCCCGGCCCGGCATGGTTTTTACCTTCAGATATTTAGCATTTTGATGTTCTGAGCATTCTCATAATGAAATTAAATCCAAAAAGGGTCTCTCTTCATGATCTCTTGAAATTGTCCTCATTTGTCCCTAATATTTTTCAAATCACTATGGTGGCACTGAGAGCAGGAAACACCAGTGATATTAAAGTTTCATAAAGCGAAGAATATTTCAGGAATACAGTGTTTCCAAACAGACAAAGTTCTTTCGAAATAATTTCAAATGAAGCATAAATTATTTTTTGCTTGTTAAAAGGCAGAAATATTTAGATTGAGTTAATGAATGGTAGACTTTTAGAGTGGAGAGTGTCCTTAAAATATCTAGACCTGTATCTCTTGTAGACACTAGCCAGATGAGCTATTTATATTTAAATAAACTTAAACATAAAATTAAAAATTCAGTCCTTCAGTCACAGTAACCTCATTTCAAGTGTTTGTTAGTTGCATGTGAATAATAGATACTGTATTAAACAGTACAGGAGTTTTTCATTTATCACAAATTTCTACTGAGCAGTACTGGAGATAAACTTATGTATTTATAGAAAAGAAAACTGAGGCCCAAGGACATAATATAACTTTCCCAAGGTAACACAGCTATGTTTTTCTAAACACAGAATGACACAAAGGAAACAGTAACAAAGGGATAAAAGAAACCCAGTAGCTTCTGGAACTGTCAAAGTAGAGTTTAACAATGCACACTTAGCTATTAACAGAGTTGAATCTCCTGATCATTAAAGACCTACCTCCCTGAATTTGGACGTTTAACATGTTACACAATCAGTTTTAGAAGCAGAACACATTTCAACAAACTGTTGCCAGCTCCATACTTGCAGCCATTGCTGTACTTAAAAAATTATGTTTATTAGTTTAATGTACAGGGCACCACTTTGAAATGTAGTGGCACACCCTGCCCCAGAGAGATCAAGAAATCTTATGGGGGATTGTGCATATTTTAAAAGGTTGATTTTTAAATGCATCATGCAGACATCCAGGTTTTAAGAGATTCCTGCCATCGCTTAATCAAACTGTGAAATCTTTTCTCACCTTGCAAGACAGTCCCTGCATTTTCATTATTTTGTTGAAATCCAAATATTATTTTTCCATTCTCTAACTTGTTTTTATCACAGTGTGATCAGCTATTGCCAGGGAAGGAAAGGTTAGATTTATCAATCAAAGTTCGCTGCAGGCCCTCGAAATAATTGAACCCTCAGGAGAAACAATCCTCATGTCTTCTTTTTCTGTTGTTTCAATATCTTCATAAAAAGTCATTTCAATATATTTGGTCCTGTAGTGGAGGTTCTATGAAGTGCTCATCTTTCTTATAGGTTCAGAAAGCCTGTGAGTCCATGGATAGAGATGAATATGGAGAGAGAGTGAGGAGAATGGAGAGAGACTTACTGCTGAGGAAAGGACAATCTTATAACACCTCCTTGAGGCTGGGAGGCCACAGACACCCATAATTGAGCTAAGAAACCTTCTGCACAAGCGAGCAGATGAATACCATGAAGTCATGTCCTAAATTTTTCCTCTAGAAACAGAAACGTCCTTATTTAATTCACCTCCTCCTCCCACCCCAGAAAAGGGCCAGGAGCATCTACCGGGATGGATTATCAGCAGAAACGGAAGGAAAGGTGGTTGACAAGTCTAATCTGCAGCGGGGAGACTGAGAAACTGAAGCTGGCGGATGTCAGGCAGGCGTGTCACCTATGTCGGCAAATAGTAAGACATTCTGGGAACACTAAGTACTGGTCAAAGAGGGCTCATATAACCCCTTCAGGCCCCAAAAGGAGTGAGGAAGGTAAGGCAGAGAGGGGAAGGGGCCATTGATGGTATAATAATCATGATGGGATTTAACTCCGGAAGGGCCACTCAATAGCTTCTATGGGTTCAATTTTTTTTCTGTCCTATCTGTTCCTAGTGAGCCTCAGCTCACAGCTTCAAGGCCCCCTCTGCCATATGGGGGACTGTCGGTAAACATGCTGGCTTCACTCTGCTCTGTAGTAACCCAGATGGGAATCTTGACTCTATGTTGAGGTTTTAAAAAGAAATTCCCCCAGCACTTTGGGAGGCAGAGGCGGGAGGATCACAAGGTCAGGAGATCAAGACCATCCTGGGTAACACAGTGAAACCCCCGTCTCTACTAAAAATATAAAAAATTAGCCGGGCCAGGTGGCGGGCGCCTGTAGTCCCAGCTACTCGGGAGGCTGAGGCAGGAGAATGGCGTGAGCCTGGGAGGTGGAGCTTACAGTGAGCCGAGATCGCACCACTGCACTCCAGCCTGGGTGACAGAGCAAGACTCTGTCTCAAAAAAAAAAAAAAAAAAAAAAAAGGAAAAAAAGAAATTCCATGCACCCATGCACCTAGAGATGGGAGGCTATCTTAGCCTGTTTTGTGTTGCTATAAAGGAATACCTGAGTCTGGGCAATTAATAAAGAGAAGAAGTTTACTTGGCCCACAGTTATGTAGGTGGTACAAGAAGCATGGTGCGAGCATCTGCTTCTGGTGAGGGCTTCAGAAAGCTTCCACTCATGGTGGAAGAAGAGAAGGAGTGAGCATCACATGCTCAGAGAAGGAGCAATAGAGATAGAGGAGGAGGTGCCATGTTCTTTTTGATAATCAGATCTCATGGTAATGAATAGAGTGAAAACTCCTCCATTACTGGGTGGACAGCACCAAGATGTTCATGAGTGATCCACTTCCATGACCCAAACGCCTCCCACGAGGCTCCACCTCTAACTTTGGGGATCAAATTTCTACATGAGATTTGGAGGGGACAAATATTCAAATTATGTCAGTGACATACTTGTGCTTTGCATCAGCACAAAGCTGCACAAATATTTCCCTTAATTTTCTCTGTCTCTTATCTCCCATCTCTGTGTCTTAGCCTCTCCTTGGTGGCTTATCCATGACAACTTCAAGTTCATTTTCATTTTGTAATCCTGGAAACAACACCTGTCTTTGACTTAAGAAGACGTTGTCCTTCTACATCAAGGGCTTGTTATGTTTCCACAGCAATATACCTCATCCTACAAGGGCTTATGGGACCAGTTCTTAAATATATCATGGTTTCCCAATCCCTATATACATTGAAAGCTCTTCCTTGGTAACTGCTCCTGGCCTTGGTGTTCCCTGTGCTCTGCTGGTCTCATTTAGAAGCCGTTTTTCTGTCCTTGCCTGGTGCTGTCCTCCTGTAGTGCTTAGGTCTGCCCTACCTTGGCTCTACCAGGAGCAGCAGTCACTGCTGGGTGGTGCTCTAATTAGATGCTGCCTCACCTGACAACTTAGTCTCTCATCAGAATAACTATGCCTCATAACCGTCTTGATAGGCTAGGCGTACGAATTTATATCTGCTGTACTAGGGCCCATTTAGCACAACCACCAGAACTCTCGGCTCCCAATGACCAAGTGGATGATAATTAGTGGTTACATGGCAGTGTTCCATCCTTCATTATATAACCTTTAAAGTGACCCAAAGCACCTTTGCTAGGACCTCAGTATTTCACTAAGCATAGTGATACAGTTCTTTGAAATTTTAAAATTTATTTCCTTCTAATCCATAGAACATAGAGCATAAGCCCATCACCAGGGCTCTGGAGGAGGGATGATCTGAAAATAGCTTTATTTAGAACCATTACTCTCAGAGTATACAACGTTTTACCGAGTAAGTCTCAGAATACCTAGATTTTTTTTTTCCCTTCAGTTACGTCCTGGGAGGTCCCTAAAAAGAGATCTTAATTGCTCATTGTGGTTGGGTGACAAATAACCTCCCCCCTCACCCCCACCCCACAAAAAGAGATATCCACATCCCAATGTCTGGAAGCTGAGATTGTCACTTTTATTGGAATAAGAATCTTTGCAGTTGTGAATCTTGCAGTGGTAAATCTTGGGATGATGGGTTATTCTGGGTTATGTGGGGGATCCCTAAATTCAATCACTAATGTTCCCGTAAGAACGAGGCAAAGGGGGGTTGAAATGCATAGAACAGGAGAAGGTAATGTGACCACAGAAGGGGAACCTGGAGTGATGTTTCCTGAAGCTAAGGAATGCTAGCAGCCTCTAGAAGCTGGAAAAGGCAAGGAATGAGTTCCTCCTTAGGGCGTCCAGATGGAGCATGGCCCTACCAACACTTTGATTTGAGTCTCATAACATTGACTTCTGACTTCTGGTCTCCAGAATTGTGAGAAAATAAATAGTGTTGTAAGCATCTGGGTTTGTGGTACTTTGTTATGTAAATCACAGGAAACATAAACACAGTTTTAGTTATCTTTTGTTGCATCATAAACTGCCCTAAAATTTAGTGGTATAAAATAATAATTCATTATTATGTCTCACACTTCTGTTAGTTGACTGGGCTCAGATTGGCAGTTTCTGACTGTGGCCTTTCATGAAGTTGCAATCAGATGTCCATTACGGCTGGAGTCATCTAAAGACTCAATGTTTTGGAGTATTCACCATCATAGTATTTTTGTCTCATCTATTATTTTGATGACTTTGTACACATACATGTACATTAGTAACACTAGCTGTTGTAACATTAAAAGATCTCCTTTCAAAACGCCACCATAAACACATATTTTTCTCTTTAGTTTTCGGTACTTTATGTGTTTGCTTTCCCAGAAACAAGTTCACAATGTTATTTTAAATAACTATTCCATTGTGTGAATATGTTCATGTTTATTTAATAAATGTTGAATTTTTATACCAAGTAAAATCTCTTTAAGGCCCCCATGCATAAGTTCTATCCTTATTTTGTCATTTTTCAGTACCCAAGTTGTTCAGTTGAACCCTAATGACTATTTTGTCCCAGAATTCTATGGTCGAACTCTACTGTGAATAGGAAATCACAAAATTCTCAAGTCTGTTTCCCTGCCAGAGTCTCTCATCTACCATTATTTCTCTGCAATAAAATGTTAATGAATTGTAGTATACTTATAGAAAAGTGCACAAGTCACAAGTGTACAGTTCAATATAGTTTTCCAGGGTGAACAAACCAGATAAGCACATCCAGATCACAAAACAAAGCATTCCCAGAGTTTTACAGATCCTCTCGCATCCTTTCAGTCACTTTCTACACCAGGGTAATCACTATTCCAACTTCCATTATCTAATAGTCTTGCCTATTTTTGAACTTCATATACGGTAAAAGAAATCAGTTATGTTTGTAAGATATACCTGTGTCGATGTCTGTAGTTTATTCATTCTCATTGCTGTAAAATTTTCCATTACATTGATAAACCATGATTTGTATATTCTACTGTGTAAGGATACTTGGTTTATGTTTATCTTTTTCTATTATGAATAGTGCTTTTATGAAAAATTGCATACATAAGTTTTGATGATTATATCTAAGCCTCTTTATAAAATGTATACTGATGCGTGGATTTGCTGAGTCACTAGGAGTGCATAGCAACTTCAACTTAATTATATATTGACAAACAGCTTTGAAAAATGTTGTTCCCAATTGCCCTCCCAGGAGTAGTATATGAGAGTTCCAGGTGTTTCACATCTTCATTAACACTTGGTATGTTATCAATTTAATCTTAGACATTCTGGAGGTTAAGTATCGAGATCTCATTGTTATTTTATTCTCATTTCTTTCATAACTGCTGAGGCTGAGCCCTTTTTATAACCTATTGGCCATTTGGACATCTCCTTTTGTTAAGTGCATCTTCAGAGCTTTGTCCACTTTTTAATTGATTTTTTTTCTGATTAATTTATATATATAATAGATATATAATAATTAAACATATATATAGAGAGAGAGCAAGAGAGAGACAGAGAGAGTGCAAATAATTTATTCCTCATTGCACCTTGGCCCTTTGCTTCTTTAATCATTCTTAAATTTAAAGTAGCACAATTGTCTGTTTTTTTTTTTTTTAATTTATTTTTATTTTTTTATTATACTTTAGGTTCTAGGGTACATGTGGATAACGTGCATGTTTGTTACATATGTATACCTGTGCCATGTTGGCGTGCTGCACCCATCAACTCGTCAGCACCCATCAACTCATCATTTACATCAGGTGTAACTCCCAACGCAATCCCTCCCCCCTCCCCCCTCCCCGTGATAGGTCCTGGTGTGTGATGTTCCCCTTCCCAAGTCCAAGTGATCTCATTGTTCAGTTCCCACCTATGAGTGAGAACATGCAGTGTTTGGTTTTCTGTTCTTGCGATAGTTTGCTGAGAATGATGGTTTCCAGCTGCATCCATGTCCCTACAAAGGACACAAACTCATCCTTTTTTATGGCTGCATAGTATTCCATGGTGTATGTGTGCCACATTTTCTTAATCCAGTCTGTTGCTGATGGACATTTGGGTTGATTCCAAGTCTTCGCTATTGTGAATAGTGCTGCAATAAACATACGTGTGCATGTGTCTTTATAGCAGCATGATTTATAATCCTTTGGGTATATACCCAGTAATGGGATGGCTGGGTCATATGGTACTTCTAGTTCTAGATCCTTGAGGAATCGCCACACTGTCTTCCACAATGGTTGAACTAGTTTACAATCCCACCAACAGTGTAAAACTGTTCCTATTTCTCCACATCCTCTCCAGCACCTGTTGTTTCCTCACTTTTTAATGATTGCAATTCTAACTGGTGTGAGATGGTATCTCATTGTGGTTTTGATTTGCATTTCTCTGATGGCCAGTGATGATGAGCATTTTTTCATGTGTCTGTTGGCTGTATGAATGTCTTCTTTTGAGAAGTGTCTGTTCATATCCTTTGCCCACTTTTTGATGGGGTTGTTTGTTTTTTTGTCTGCCTTTTTTAATCCTGAATGATTTTTTTGTGTACTTTGAAAAATTGTTGCCTACCTCAAGATTATGAGGATATTCACCTATATTATCTTCTAGAATATTTATTATATTGCCTTTCACATTTAAATCTACAATTAATCTAAACTGATTTTTGTGTATTGAGTTAGAGGGTCAAGTTTCATTGTTTTCCCATGTGGAGATGCAATTACCCCACCACCTTTTATTACAAGGATAACCTTTTCTCCATTGCGCTGAGTACCGCTTGTTATAAATCAAATAGCCATAGGTATTTGAGTATGTTAATACACCCTCTGTTCTGTTCCATTGATCTATTTGTCTATTGTTGTACCAAACTTCACTATCTTAATTACAGTAGCTCTGTAGTAAGTCTTGTTATACAGTAATGTTAAGTCCTACAGTATTAGAAATCTTCAGGATTTCCTTGTTTATTTGTGGGGCTTTATGTTTCTATGTACCTTTTAGAATGTCTATCACTATTAACCAACACTAGCACCACCACCACCACTAGCAACAATAAAAACCTGGTTGGAATTATAATTTTGATTCCATTGAATCTATAAATTTGTGGAGAATTGACATCTTTTAAATATTTAGTCTTTCAATTCATGAACAAGATGTATACTTACGTTTATTTAGAACTTCTTTAGTTTCTCTCAGTAACAGTTTATACTTCTTGGCATTGAGAAAGTGTCAGTTTTTTATAGGTTGATTTATAGGTATTAGATGATTTGAGATTTCATTATAATTGATATTTCTTAAAAATTTTAATTTCTAGTATTTTTGTTTTTGGTATAGAATTCTACAATTGAATATTTTTTTCTATATCGGCTTTTTGTCCTGTAAACTTGCAAAATTATCCTGTATATGGTTTATCTGTAGATTTTTTTGATTTTCTATATAAAAATTTTGTCGTTAGTAAATAATAACAAATTTCCCCTCATCATGTCTTCTACTTCTCGTTCTTTCCCTTATTGCCTCTTCTAGGGTGCCAATCTAATAGAAGGTATGATAGTGGTTATCATTTTATTGCTTCCTATTTGAATCAAAGCTTGTCTTATTTTAATCATGAAATTTTTATAGGAGATTTTAATGTCAAAATTCTTAATAGATTAAGAAAGCTCTTTTTCTAGTTTTGTATAAATTTTTAAAATAATATTTTAATGCTGAATCATGTCAAATGCCTTTTATGCATCTATGGAGATGATAATTGCTCCAGTGACTAAATGAAGTCTGCAGATTCTTCCTGGAAGTAGTTTGTGTGTGCATCGTGTATCCCAACCTCTACAGGTCCCACCTCACAGATGAGCTCTTTAGTTATCTAGCTCTGAGACTTGACTGGGCTCTGTGTTCATGAGTTTCCCCAGACCACAGAGACTAAAGAGATGGTCTTAAGATAGACACACTTTTAGTGGCTATTCCAAGAGGCTCATAATGTGTAGTCTGGGTAAGAGTGAAGGCATTTACCCCAGACCCACTACCTGGATTAGTGCAAAATGAGTGAGAGACAAACTCCAATTCTCTGCTTCTTCCTGAGGGTAGAAGGAATTGGAACACACATAGAACACCCTAACTTTTCCACCTGCATCTCGAAGGACTGACTTCTTTCTTGCCTGTCTTGGGGCACTGACAAGGCATGGTATACCCTGGTTTTCTGGGGCCACTGAGAACAATGACAGCAGTTTGAACAAGCACAATATTTTGAGTGGCATATATAACTCTGGCCAGGTTGATTGGGGAGATCTATCTCCTATCCGTGGCCCATCTTACAAGACTGGGTGGGGGGTGGTCTTATCCTGTGCACAGAAATTAACATAGAGAATGAAGTAAAACAAGGAAATATACTCCAAATAAAAGAAGATAAATCCAGAAATCAAACATAATGAAATGGAGATTTGTAATTTACCCAACAGAGAACTTAAAAGAATAATCATAAAGATACTCACTGAGGTCAGGAGAGAAATTATGAACAAATTAAAAATTTCAGCAGAGATAGAAAATATTAAAAACCTACCAGACAGAAATTATAGAGCTTAAGAATACTATAACTGAAAAATCTAATAGACAGGTTCATCAGCAGACTAGATCAAGCAGAAGAAAGTATCAGTGAACCTGAAGCCAGGTTACTGGAAATAATTCCATCTGAGGAGCAAAAGGGAAAAAGAATTAAAAAAGAGTGGAGGTAGTTGAAGTGACTTATGGAACACCATCAAGTAGAACAATATGTTGATTATCAGAAATCCAGAAAGAGAAGAGATAAAGAAAAGGAGGGAAAACATATTCAAAGAAACAATGGCTAAAAATATCCCAAGCCTAGGAAAAAGAAATCCAGATCCTAAAAGACCAAAGAATACAAAATAAGATGATTCCAAAGAAACCCACATCAAGACACATTATAATCAAATAGTCATAAGTTAAAGACAAAGAAAATTATGAAAACCGAGAAAGTTACTTGTTACATACATGAGAACCTTCATAAGGTTATCGGTAGATTTTTCAAAAGAAAATTTGCAGGCCAGGAGAGAGTGGATTGATATATTTAAAATGCTAAAGAAACATGTATCCCAGAACTTAAAATATTTTTTAAATGCTGAAACAAATTAATAACCATGAATATTATACCAAATAAACCTATTTTTCAAATAAAGACTTTATCAAAGAAACAAAAGCTGAGAAAGTTTATCACCACAAGATCTGCTGTACAAGAAATATTAAAGGGAACTCTTTAAGTTGAAACAAAAGAGCACTAAAAAGCAACATGAGGGATAAAAAATTACAAAACACATTGTGACAAAGGTAAATATATAGACACAAAGGGAATATCTTATTACTATAATAGGATTAAGTAAAGCAATTTTAATCCTATTGTAAAAGTTAAAAGACAAAAGTATTAAAACTACTATAACTAGATTATGTGAAGTGGTGCATAATATAAACAGTTGTAAAATGTGACATAAATAGCATACAGTATGGGGGGAGGTAGAAGTGAATAATTCTTAAATTCTTGCAAGAGAAATTAAGTTATTTGCTTAAAATACACTGTTATAACTATATTTTATATTAGCCCCTTAGTAGCTAGAAATAAAATACCTACAGAAATTACGCAAAATAAAAACAAAAAGGAATCAAAACCTAGCAATACCAAGAAAACTCGCAAAAACAAACCAAAAAACCCCAGAAAAGAATAAAACACAAATGATGACAGAAAGAGAGAAAATTGGGGGCAAAAGAATTAGAAGACAAGCAGAAAATAACAAAATGACAATATTAAATTCTTTCCCATAAATAACTACTTTGAGTATAAGTAGACTAAATGCCCCAATAAAAGGGTACAGAGTGAACAAAGGAATAAAAACCAAGATCCAACTATAAACTGTCCACAAGAAACTCACTTTATATTTAAAGACATACATAGGCTGAAATTGAAGGGATGAAAGAAAGATATTCCAGGCAAATGGCCACCTAAGAAATTAATAGTGGCTATAATTATACCAAAGTAGGCTTTTTAAGAAAAGCCACTCTGAAGTTCACTATGTAATGATAAAAAGGTGAATTCAGAAGAAATACATAACAATTGTAAACATTTAGGCATGAGACATCAGTGCTCTTAAGTACATAAAACAAATATTGGCACATGTGAAAGGAGAAATTGAGAGCAATACACTAATATTATGATCACCAGTACCCTACTTTTAATAATAGGTAGAATATCCAGACAGAAATCAATAAACAATGGACTTGAACAACACTACACATTAAATGGAATTGACAGACATATATAGAACTTTTTAACCAACAGCAGAAGAATACACACTCTTATTGAGTGCACATGGAACATTCTCCATGACAGGTTACCTGTTAGGTTACAAAACACATTTTAACAAATTTAAGGAGGTTGATATGTCAGATATCTTTTTTGACTGCAATGGAATGAAACTAGAAATCAGAAATTGCAAGAAAATTTGAGAATTCACAAATAAGTGGACATTTAAATATTCTTGAAAAATCATTGAGTCAAAGAGGAAATCAAAAGTCCATTTAAAATTAAGATGCTTACAGTAATTAAATTAAAAATTAAATCGTATAGTAATAAACACCTACATTTAAAAAGAAGAAAGATCGTAATTAAACAATACAACTTTACATTCTGAGGAAGTAGAAAAGAAGAACAAACTAAGCCCAAAATTAGCAGAAGAAAAGAAAAAACAAAACAGAAATCAATCAAATAGGGAATGGACAAACTATAGAAAAAAAATAAACTCAGGTTTTTGTTTTTTTTAAATAATAGCAAATCATTAGCTAGGATAAATTAAAAACAAAGTTATAGGACTCAAATAAAATCAGAAATGAAAGAGCTAACATTACAACAGACACCCAGAAATGAAGAGGATAGTAAGAATTTACTATCAGCCATTAAAAGTTGACAGGTTGGATAACTGAGGAGAAATGGATAAATTTCTAGAAACACACAACCTATCAATAGTGAAGCAAAACAAAATAGAAAGCCTAAACATATCAATAACAAAGAGATTGAAGTAATAATCAACTCCTGTCCTGCCCCTCAACAAAAAAGCTCAGGACCAGATGGCTTTACATTTAAATTCTACCAAACATTAGAAGGAGAATTAATACCAATCCTTATTACTCTCTTCTTAAAAACAGAAGAAGAGGAAATATTTTCGAACTCAATTTGTGAGCCTGGCATCACTCTGATACCAAAGCTAGTCACAGGCACTTCAATTAAAAAAAAAAAAACGAGGTGGACCAAGATGGCTGAATAGGAACAGCTCCAGCCTCCAGCTCCCAGCATGAGCGACACAGAAGATGGGTATTTCTGCATTTCCAACTGAGGTACCAGGTTCATCTCACTGGGGCATGTCAGACAGTTGGTGCAGGACAGTGGGTGTAGCCCAACGAGTGAGAGCCAAAGCAGGGCAAGGCATCCCCTCATCCAGGAAGTACAAGGGGGAAGGGAATTCCTTTTCCTAGCACCTGGAAAATCGGGTCACTCCCACCCTAATACTGCACTTTACCAAGGATCTTAGCAAACAACACACCAGGAGATTATATCCTATGCCTGGCTCAGAGGGTCCCATGCCCATGGAGCCTCCTGTCAGGCCTCTGAGCCCAAGCTAAGCCATCATATCCCCAGGGACCTGCACATATACATCCAGATGGCTTGAAGCAACTGAAGATCCACAGAAGTGAAAATAGCTTCACTGATGACATTCCACCATTGTGATTTGTTTCTGCTCCACCCTAACAGATCGATGTACTTTGTAATTTCCCCCACCCTTAACAAGGTTCTTTATAATCTCCTCCACCCTTAAGAAGTTTCTTTGTAATTCTCCCAACCCTTGAGAAGGCACTTTGTGAGATCCACCCCCTGCCCACAAAACATTGCTCTTAACTCCACTGCCTATCCCAAAACCTGTAAGAACTCACAATAATCCCACCACTTTTGCTGACTCGTTTTTCAGACTCTGCCCGCCTGCACCCAGGTGAAATAAACAACCATGTTGCTCACACAAAGCCTGTTTGGTGATCTCTTCACAGGGACACATGAAACACCTCCCTCATTGCTAGCACAGCAGCCTGAGATCTAACTGCAAGGCGGCAGCGAGGCTGGGGGAGGGGTGCCTGCCATTGCTGAGGCTTAAGTAGGTAAACAAGGTGGCTGGGAAGTTTGAACTGGGTGTAGCCCACCTCAGCTCAAGGAGGCCTGCCTGCCTCTGTAGATTCCACCTCTGGGGACAGGTCATAGCTAAACAAAAAGCAGCAGAAGCCTCTACAGATATAAATGTCCCTGTATGACAGCTTTGAAGAGAGTAGTGATTCTCCTAGCATGGAGGTTGAGATCTGAGAATGGGCAGACTGCCTGCTCAAGTGGGTCCCTGACCCCCGAGTAGCCTAACTGGGAGAGCCTAACTGGGAGTAGCCTAACTTGAGTGGACCTCAAGTAAACTCCAACAGACCTGCAGGTGAAGGTCCTGACTGTTAGAGGGAAAACTAACAAACAGAAAGGACATCCACACCAAAACCCCATCTGTACATCACCATCATCAAAGACCAAAGGTAGATAAAACCACAAAGATGGGGAAAAAGCAGTGCAGAAAAGCTCAAAATTAAAAAATCAGAGCGCCTCTCCCCAACCAAAGGAACGCAGTTCCTCGCCAACAACGGAACAAAGCTGGACGGAGAACAACTTTGATGGAGAATGAGTTGAGAGAAGAAGGCTTCAGTCGATCAAACTTCTCAGAGCTAAAGGAGGAACTATGAACCCAGTGCAAAGAAATTAAAACTTCGAAAAAAGATTTGACGAATGGATAACTAGAATTACCAATGCAGAGAAGTTCATAAACGACCTGATAGAGATGAAAACCATGACACCAGAACTACGTGACAAGTGCACAAGCTTCAGTAACCAATTCAATCAACTGGAAGAAAGAGTATCAGTCATTGAAGATCAAATGAATGAAATGAAGTGAGAAGAGAAGTTTAGAGAAAAAAGAGTAAAAAGAAATGAACAAAGCCTCCAAGAAATATGGGATTATGTGAAAAGACCAAATCTACATCTGATTGGTGTACCTGAAAGTGACAGGGAGAGTGGAACCAAGTTGGAAAACACCTCTGCAGGATATTATCCAGGAGAACTTCCCCAACCTAGCAAGGCACGCCAACATTCAAATTCAGGAAATACAGAGAACGCCACAAAGACACTCCTCGAGAAGAGCAACTCCAAGACACATAATTGTCAGATTCACCAAAGTTAAAAAGAAGGAAAAAAAATGATAACAGCAGCCAGAGAGAAAGGTCGGGTTACCCACAAAGGGAAGCCCATCAGACTAACAGCAGATCTCTCGACAGAAACTCTACAAGCCAGAAGAGAATAGAGGCCAATATTCAACATTCTTAAAAGAATTTTCAACCCAGAATTTCATATTCAGCCAAACTAAGTTTAATAAGTGACGGAGAAATAAAATCCTTTATAGACAAGCAAATGCTGAGAGATTTTGTCACCACCAGGCCTGTCCTACTAGAACTCATGTAGGAAGCACTAAACACGGAAAGGGACAACTGGTACCAGCCATTGCAAAAACACGCCAAAATGTAAAGACCATCAAAGCTAGGAAGAAACTGCATCAACTAATGAGCAAAATAACCAGCTAACATCATAATGACAGGATCAAGTTCACACATAACAATATTAACCTTAAATGTGTGAACCTTAAATGAATGGGCTAAACGGTCCAATTAAAAGACACAGACTGACAAATTGGATAAAGAGTCAAGACCCATCAGTTGGCTGTATTCAGGAGACCCATCTCACGTGCAGAGACACACATAGGCTCAAAATAAAGGGATGGAGGAAGATCTACCAAGCAAATGAAAAACAAAAAAAGGCAGGGGTTGCAATCCTAGTCTCTGATAAAACAGACTTTAAACCAACAAAGATCAAAAAAGACAGAGAAGGGCATTACATAATGGTAAAGGGATCAATTCAACAAGAAGAGCTAACTATCCTAAATATATATGCACCCAATACAGGAGCACCCAGATTCATAAAGCAAGTCCTTAGAGACCTACAAAGAGACTTAGACTCTCACACAATAATAATGGGAGACTTTAACACCCCACTGTCAACATTAGACAGATCAACCAGACAGAAAGTGAACAAGGATATCCAGGAATTGAACTCAGCTCCGCACCAAGCGGACCTAATAGATATCTACAGAACTCTCCACCCCAAATCAACAGAATATACATTCTTCTCAGCACCACATCGCACTTATTCCAAAATTGACCACATAGTTGGAAGTAAAGCACTCCTCAGCAAATGTAAAAGAACAGAAATTATAATAAACTCTCAGACCACTGCGATCAAACTAGAACTCAGGACTAAGAAACTCAATCAAAACCACTCAACTACATGGAAACTGAACAACTTGCTCCTGAATGACTACTGGGTACATAACGAAATGAAGGCAGAAATAAAGATGTTCTTTGAAACCAATGAGAACAAAGACACAACATACCAGAATCTCTGGGACACATTTAAAGCAGTGTGTAGAGGGAAATTTATAGCACTAAATGTCCACAAGAGAAAGTAGGAAAGATCTAAAATTGACACCCTAACATCACAATTAAAAGAACTAGAGAAGCAAGAGCAAACACATTCAAAAGCTAGCAGAAGGCAAGAAATAACTAAGATCAGAGCAGAACTGAAGGAGATAGAGACACAAAAAACCCTTCAAAAAATCAATGAATCCAGGAACTGGTTTTTTGAAAAGATCAACAAAATTGATAGACCACTAGCAAGACTAATAAGAAAAGAGAGAAGAATCAAATAGACACAATAAAAAATGATAAAGGGGATATCATTACCAACCCCACTGAAATACAAACTACCATCAGAGAATACTATAAACACCTCTACGCAAATAATCTAGAAAACCTAGAAGAAATGGATAAATTCCTGGACACATACACTCTACCGACACTAAACCAAGAAGAAGTTGAATCCCTGAATAGACGAATAACAGACTCTGAAATTGAGGCAATAATTAATAGCCTACCAACCAAAAAAAGTCCAGGACCAGAAGGACTCACAGCTGAATTCTACCAGAGGAATGAGGAGGAGCTGGTACTATTCCTTCTGAAACTATTCCAATCAATAGAAAAAGAGGGAATCCTCCCTAACTCATTTTATGAGGCCAACATCATCCTGATACCAAAGCCTGACAAGACACAACAAAAAAAGAGAATTTTAGACCAATATCCCTGATGAACACTGATGCAAAAATTCTCAATAAAATACTGGCAAACTGAATCCAGCAGCATGTCAAAAAGCTTATCCACCATGATCAAGTGGGCTTCATCCCTGAGATGCAAGACTGGTTCAACACACGCAAATCAATAAACGTAATCCAGCATATAAACAGAACCAAAGACAAAAACCACATGATTATCTCAATAGATGCAGAAAAGGCCTTTGACAAAATTCAACAGCCCTTCATACTAAAAACTGTCAATAAATTCGGTATTGATGGAACATATCTCAAAAGAACAAGAGCTATTTATGACAAACCCACAGCCAATATCACACTGAATGGGCAAAAACTGGAAGCATTCCCCTTAAAAATTGGCACAAGACTGGGATGCCCTCTCTCACCACTCCTATTCAACATAGTGTTGGAATTTCTGGCTAGGGCAATCAGGCAAGAGAAAGAAATTAAGGGTATTCAATTAGGAAAAGAAGAAGTCAAATTGTCCCTGTTTGCAGATGACGTGATTGTATATTTAGAAAACCCCATCGTCTCAGCCCAAAATCTCCTCAAGCGGATAAGCAACTTCAGCAAAGTCTCAAGATACAAAATCAATGTACAAAAATCACAAGCATTCTTATACACCAATAGCAGACAAACAGAGAGCCAAATCATGAATGAACTGCCATTCACAATTGCTTCAAAGAGAATAAAATACCTAGAAACCCACCTTGCAAGGGATGTGAAGGACCTCTTCAAGCAGAACTGCAAACCATTGCTCAATGAAACAAAAGAGGACACAAACAAATGGAAGAACATTCCATGCTCATGGATAGGGAGAATCAATGTTGTGAAAATGACCATACTGCCCAAGGTAATTTACAGATTCAATGCCATTCCCATTAAGCTACCAATGACTTTATTCACAGAATTGGAAAAAAACTACTTTCAAGTTCATGTGGAACCAAAAAAGAACCCACATTGCCAAGACAATCCTAAGCCAAAAGAACAAAGCTGGAGGCATCACACTACCTGACTTCAAACTATACTACAAGGCTACAGTAACCAAAACAGCATGGTACTGGTACCAAAACAGAGAGATAGACCAATGGAACAGAACAGAGCCCTCAGAAATAATACCACACATCTACAAACATCTAATCTTTGACAAACCTGACAAAAACAAGCAATGGGGAAAGGATTCCCTGTTTAATAAATGGTGCTGGGAAAACTGACTAGCCATAATTAGAAAGCTGAAACTTGTCCCTTACTTACTCCTTATACAAAAATTAATTCAAGATGGATTACAGACTTAAATGTTAGATCTAAAACCATAAAAACCCTAGAAGAAAACCTAGGCAATACCATTCAGGACATTGGCATGGGCAAGGACTTCATGTCTAAAACACCAAAAGCAATGGCAACAAAAGCCAAAATTGACAAATGGGATCTAATTAAACTAAAGAACTTCTGCGTGGAAAAATAAACTACTATCAGAGTGAACAGGTAACCTACAGAATGGGAGAAAATTTTTGCAATCTACTCGTCTGTCAAAGGGCTAATATCCAGAACCTACAGAGAATGCAAACAAATTTACAAGAAAAAACAACCCCATCAAAAAGTGGGCAAAGGATATGAACAGACACTTCTCAAAAGAAGACATTTATGCAGCCAACAGACACATGATAAAATGCTCATCATCACTAGCCATTAGAGAAATGCAAATCAAAAGCACAATGAGATACTATCTCACACTAGTTAGAATGGCAATCACTAAAAAGTGAGGAAACAACAGGTGCTGGAGAGGATGTGGAGAAATAGGAACACTTTTACACTGTTGGTAGGACTGTAAACTAGTTCAACCATTGTGGAAGACAGTGTGGCGATTCCTCAAGAATCTAGAACTGGAAATACCATTTGACCCAACCATCCTATTACTGGGTATATACTAAAAGGATTATAAATAATGCTGCTATAAAGACACATGCATACGTATGTTTATTGCAGCACTATTTACAATAGCAAAGACTTGGAACCAACCCAAATGTCCATCAGTGACAGACCAGATTAAGAAAATGTGGCACATATACACCATGGAATACTATGCAGCCATAAAAAAGGATGAGTTCGTGTCCTTTGTAGGGACATGGACACAGCTGGAAACCATCATTCTCAGCAAACTATCGCAAGAACAGAAAACCAAACACTGCATGTTCTCACTCATAGGTGGGAATTGAACAATGAGATCACCTGGACACAGGAAGGGGAACATCACACACCAGGGCCTGTTGTGGGGAGGGGGTAGGGGGTAGGGATAGCATTAGGAGATATACGTAATATAAATGATGAGTTAACGGGTGCAGCACACCAACATGGCACATGTATACATATGTGACAAACCTGCACATTGTGTACATGTACCCTAGAACATAAAGTATATATATAAAAAAATAAAAACTATAGGCCAGTATCTCTAATGAGCATAAATACAAAAATCTTCAATAAAATACTAGCAAGCTGAATTTGACAACACATCATGTGATTATGTATCAAGTCCTAGTGGGATTTATCCCTGGGATGCAAGTAGGATTTGAAATATGCAAATCCATCAATGTGACATACCACATTAATAATATGAAAGATAAAAATCACATGATAATCTCAACAGATGTAGAAAAATCATTTGATAAAGTTCAACAACCTTTCATTGTAAAAACTCTGAAAAAATTAGGTGTAGTAGGAAATCTCAACATAATACAGGATATTTATGAAAAGCCCACAGCTAATGTTATAATCAATGAGAGAAAACCATAAGCTTTTCCTCTAAGATTTGGTGCAAGGCAAGGATGCCCACTCTCATCATTTTTATCAAGCATAGTATCATCACTTCTGTCAAACATAGTACTGGAAGTACAAGCAGGAGAAATCAAACAAGAAAAAGATATAAAAGGCACCCAAATGTGAAAGGAAGAATACAAATTATCCCTGTTTGCATATGACATGATGGTATACGTAGAACACTCTAAATAGACTCCACAAAAACCTGTTAGAACTAATAAATGAATTCCATAAGGTAGCAGAATACAAAATTAACATACAAAAATAGTTGCTTTTGTAACACCAAAAATGAGCTATTCAAAAGAGAAATCAAGGAATTATTCCCATTTATGACAGCATCAAAAAGAATAAAATACTTAGAAATAAATTTAACCAAGTAAGTAAAAGACCTGTATAGTAAAAGCTATCAAATACTGATGAAAACATTAAAGAAGAAAAAAATGGAAAGACATTTCATGTTCATGGATTGAAAGAATTAATATTGTTAAAATGTACAGACTATCCAAAGCAATATACAAATGTGATATCATCCCTACTAAAATTCCAGTGGCATTTTTCACAGAAATAAAAATAAACTCTAAAATTTATACAAAACCACAAAGACCTGAAATAGCCAAAGCAATCTTGAGAAAGAAAAACAGACTTGAAGGCATCACACTCCTTGATTTCAATCATATTACAAAGCTATAATAATCAAAATAATATAGTCCTGGCATAAAAACAGACATATAGACCAATGGAACAGAACAGAGAGCCCAGAAATCAACTCAAGAATACACGCTTAACTAATTTTCAACAAGGCCAACAAGAAGACAGAATGGGGAAAGGATAGTCTCTTAGATAAATGGGATGGAAAAAACTGGATATCCACATGCAGAAGAATAAAATTGGACTCTTACCCTACACCATACACAGAAATCAACTCCAAATAAGATTTAAAATGGGAAAACTCCAAGAAGAAACCACAGGGAATAAGTGCCTTGATTTTGGCCCTGCCAATGTTTTGGATATCACAGCCAAAGTTCAGACGACAAAAGCAAAAATAAATGAGTGAGATTACATCAAATTAGAAATCTTCTGCACAGTAAAGGAAACAATCAACAAAAATAAAAAGGAAACGTGTGGATTGAAAGGAAATACTTGGAAAGCATATATCCAGTAAGGGGTTAATATGCAAAGTATATTAAGAACTGATATAGATTGATAGTGGAAAACAAAAACGGAATATCAACCTAATTAAAAAATGGGTAAATACCTAAATAGAGATTTTCCCAAAGATAACATAAAATAGCCAATAGGAATAGGTGCTCAACATTGCAAATCAACAGGCAGATGCAAATCAGAACTACAGTGAGATATCATCTCATACCCAATAGGATGGCTATTGTCAAGAAGACAGAGATAACAAGTGTTGGCTAGGAAGTAGAGAAAAAGGAACACTTGTACACTGTTGGAGGGAATGTATATTAGTACAACCATTATTGAAAATAGTATAGAGGTTCTTCAAAAAATTACAAATAGAACTATCTTATTAAAAATAGCAATCTCTCTACTTGGTATGGAAACAAAGGAGTTGAAATCAGCACTTCATAGAGATATTTGTACTCCTGTGTTCATTGCAGTATTATTCACTATAGGTAAGGTATGGAAACCGCCTAAGTGCCCTTGATGGATGAATGGATACAGAAATTGTGCATATATACTGTAAATGTAATGAAATAATATTCAGCTTTAAAATATGAGATACTCCTATTTGCAACAACATGGATGAACTTGGAGAACATTATGCTAAGTGACCTAAGTCAGACACAAAAGAAAAATATTGTATGATCTTATTTATATGTGGAATCTAAAAAAAATTGAACACATAGAAATAGAGTGAGATGGTAGTTACCAGGGTTGCGGAAGAAAAGGAAATGGGGTTATGTAGGTCAAAGGGTGCCAACTTGCAGTTATGTAGAATAAATAAGTCTAGAGATCTAATATGAGCATGAAGACTATAGTTCATAAGATTGTGTTACATACTAAGCATTTACCAAAAAGGTAGATTCTAGGTGCTTCTAGCACAAAAAGAAGAAAGGTAACTATGTAAGGTGATGAGTATGCTATTAATTATAGTAATAATTTCACTATGTATGTGTACATAAACATCATGTTGTACACCTTAAACATATACAGTTAAAAAAAAAAGCAAAGCATGTGCACAACATTGGTATCACTTCAGTGAGTTTACTTCTCTTCAGATTTTACTTTTTGCAAGTTTAACACCCATTATTAAATGTGGCATACAATTTTCCTGGCTTTTCTGGTATGTTTTTCCACGGTGAGCTGGTATCAAATCGTTATTCATCATTTTTTAAAATTGTGTTTTGTTTTTCTCTGAATTTTATGGTTACTTTTTTCCCCATCTTTCCTAGATATTCCTGCCAAATAATACTAATTCTAACAGAATTATTAAAAATAATAAAGCTAATGTGCTAATTTTGAAAAGAATTAATTTTGCCTTGATCAAAAACACAGATTGGTTAGCGGAATGTGGAAACTTCTAAAATAAACTTTTCAATTCCAAAGAGTACTATCCAAACATCTTTGCCATTTTAAACTAGTCAACCACGGAGGAAATGCTCTAAATGAGCATTATTGAATAACAGATATACAAAATTGCCTCTCGTTCTTACCTATGGCACCAATTTTCAGATGTTCAATAAGAACACAGAGTTATGGAATGGGGCATGGAAAAGTGGCCTACCATAGTAACTGCAAATATTGAAATAATAAATCTTTTTTTTTTTTTTTTTTTGAGACAGAGTTTCGCTCTTGTTGCCCAGGGTGGAGGTGCAATGGCGCGATCTTGGCTCACCACAACCTCCACCTCCCGGGTTCAAGCAATTCTCCTGCCTCAGCCTCCTGAGTAGCTGGGATTACAGGCATGCAACACCACACCTGGCTAATTTTGTATTTTTAGTAGAGACACGGTTTCTCCATGCTGGTCAGGCTTGTCTCAAACTTCCGACCTCAGGTGATCTGCTTGCTTTGGCCTCCCAAAGTGCTGGGATTACAGGCGTCAGCCACCGCGCCCAGTCTGAAGTAATAAATCTCTAAAGAGAGTTTTCTATAAATAGATTTTAAATATTTGTGCTTCAAGAACTTCTGGAATAATACTGAAAAGTTTAATACAAAACCTCCAGGTAAGTAAGAAACTCAGTGAAATTAGGCTTATATGCTTTTTTCCTGACTCTATTATGTGATTCTCAGATTCACACAAAATTATTTTTATGTGTTTTCTTGAAAGATATTTTTATTATGGAATCAGTGTTTCTACTTTTCTGGAACTAAAGCCAAGGCATATGACAAAATAGATGAAACTGGAACAATTTCCCCAAACTCAGGGCATATGACAAATGTCTATAGAAGGCAATATTATATTTATCTCTAGCTTGGGGGTAAACTTTTCATATCTGCCAATCTAATTTGACTAATGTATTGTTTTTACAGTGCATTAGTGGAAATTAGATGGTAAATCCAGTCAAACAGTCATTCTATACATCAAAAAGAAAAATCAGTCAACACAACTGTCTGACTGAAATGAATGAAGAAAAACAATTCAAGGCAAACAGTTGTTCCAGTAGACTTGTATAAATACAGTTGTGGTGTCATGTCCAGAGTTAATCTTTCCCCACTCTTAACTGGAGAACATTCTGCCAGGCAATTCAGTCATTCAAATAATCCTGAATTTTAATATTCCAGTTTCATTTACTCTAAGTTAATGGTGACTGCCCTTCCTTCTCCTTCATCTGTCAATCAATGAAGAATGTCAGAGCAGGAGAATAGTAATATTGGCATATTGTAATGTACTGCCCTGAATTCTACAGCTTCAAAACTCTGAGACTAACTCAATGATGGTCTTAAAGAGTGTGGTGCAGAAAGAATATGGGAATTGAATCACGGACCATAGCCAGTTCCTTCTAGCACTAATATTCGATATCTCTGGTTCTAATATATTATAAAATACTTCAAAAAGAAAATTTTTAAGTAGTCAGCAGAAATACGGCTCAAAAGCAGGCACATTGCGAAGAAACATTGTCATATATGATCGACTTTAAAGTCTCCTTGTCTTTTACTCGTTAAACTGGAATTCAGTGTGTAGATTCTCCTCTGTTAAACATTAGACTGTTGGGGAAGTGTGTTTGATTTGATTTTTTTAGTACTCGAACTTTTCAAACAAGATTGTCTTTAAAACAGTTTAAACATTATTTGAATATTATAAGGCCCTTTTGTGTTTTTGAGTTGCCAACTTTCTAGAACAAATTTGTGTGCTTAACTGTAATAGATGCGTAGTGTCTGGAAAGCAAGCAAAATAGACGGGTTTTCTGTTTTGAAAGAGCTCTGCCTGTGTATGTAAGCAACCTAACACATTTCTCATGAAATAATATGTTCAAGAAGGAAAGAAAGGTGATTCCCTTGGTGTAATTCATGGTAACAAAGAAGACCCTAAGAATACCTTTATAAAGAGGATGTAAACAAAAGAAAAGTAACTTTAGAAATGATAAAACCAAGTCTTGGTTAATAGTGTATATTTTCTGATAGACTATTTTTGCGATACAGAGAGAGAATATGGTAGAGGAGTGGCAATAATATCAGTATGTTACATCCAGCTATTTTGTAGAATGCAAGGATTACATGTAGGATAATAAAAGCACTTTGCAAGGACAGCCAGCTCTCAGTTATTCAGTACAGTTCATTCAGTCTGTTCTTTTGCCTCCTTCAATTGAATAATGTGAATTAGAAGTGTGTAAACTTCTAATTCATTTATCAGTTGTCCACTCAGATAATACATATGGGCTAAAAATAAATTCTTTCTTTTTTCTGCCCTTACATCCTAACCTTAATGGGCACTGCAGAAATCAATCTCTTTATCTCTCTCTAGATACAGATATAATTATAGATATTTTGGAGTTTATGGATAGGTTGGTCTTGCATCTGTTTTTTCCTCAGATCTATTGCTTCTCTTATTTTTCTTTCTTTTTTTTGGGGGGGTGGGGAGACGGGGTCTCACTCCTGTTGCTCAAGCTGAAGTACAGTGGTGCAATCACAGCTCACTGCAGCCTCGACTTCCTGGACTCAGGTGATTCTCCTACCTCAGTCTCCCGAGGAGCAGGAACTACAAACGCGCACCACCATGCCTGGCTATTTTTTAAAATTTTTTGTAGATACAGGGTTTTGCCGTGTTACCCAGGCCCATCTCAAACTCCTGGCTTTCAAGCCATCCACTTACCTAGGCCCCTGAAAGTGCTGGGATTACAGGTGTGAGCCACTGCGCCTGGACTCCTTTTTGTTTTCTTGCTTTACTGACCTCTGGAAGCTGCATATCTAAGGGCCCACTGTTCACTGGCTCATGGTAGGTTTAGCCTGTGGGAATCTCTGGTGTCAGATTGTGGGGCAAGAGGACAGGTGAAGCCAACATATTTTCTGTTTTTCTCTCTGTCTTGGTGGCATTTGTGTCACTAATATCATCAATTCTAGGTCTCCGGCTCCTACGTGAAAGGCCTAGCAGCCAGGTGATCCTGGCCTCTGGGCTTTTGTGTCATCACCCGTGCCTTTGGTCTCCCCAGACTAGGAGAGTAGTGGCTTTCTGTTGTTAATAATCGCTGAGTTGTCTCGCCATCCTTTGTTTGGTCTCATAGCTCTTCCTGTGTAAGCAATCTTGTACACTACATTTCTTTTATTTTAGTGTGTAAAATGATTTTATTTTTCTGATTAGACCCTGAAGGATACAATGGATAACAGTTTTTTTCATGACTCAGTCACTAATCAGTGGGTGCCAACAAATTCCCAATAATTTCAATATCCTCATTTTTCTAGCTTATTAGCTGCATTGACTAACTGGGATATCTCATCCATCCTTAGAGTTTTTCTGAGGTAGGAGGGTATTAGGACTCTTGGGATGGCGTTGATAACCCTATCCATCCTCTTCATAAATTCTCCTCCTAATGTCACATGGAAAAATAATCTTTAACCCTCACAATAACTAAGAGATGTTGGCAGCATGGGGGAAGGGGATTGTTACTGTGAAACATAATGGGTTCTGGAATCAGCTACATGCATTTCTTTGTTTTTAAATATAATTTCAGCTTTTATTTTTGATCCAATGGGTACATGTGCAGGCTGGTTACATGAGTAGCTTGCATGATGCTGAGTACATTTGGATACGAATGATCTCATCACCCAGATAGTGAGCATAGTACTTAAGAGTTAGTCTTTCAACCTTTGCTCTTCTCTCTCCCTCCCCCATCTAGTACTCTCCAATGTCTATTGTTGCCATCTTTATGTCCATAAGTACCCAATGTTTAGCTCTCACTTATAAGTGAGAACAGGCAGTGTTTGGTTTTCATTTCTGTGTTAATGCACTTAGAATAATGGCATCCAGTTGCATCCATGTTGCTAAAAGGACACGATTTTGTTCTTTTTTCATGGATATAAATCCAAAAAGAAAGTAAATTGTTGTGCAAAAGGGCACTGACATTTGTGTATTCATTACAGCACTGTTCACCACAGCAAAGACAGAATCAACCAAGGTGCCCATCAATGGTGGAGTGGACAAGGCATGTAAAATGGTTTCATTTTTCTAATTAGACCCTGGAGGATACAATGGATGCATTTAAAACATTAGTCACACTTCTATTTGTTCTATGACAGTAAATATATTTCAAATATTTGGTCTACAGAAAACCTAGAAACAAATATAATTTATGATAAATATATTTTCACCACATCTTTTTTTTTCCTGCAAGGTATTTTTCTCCATAATATAACAGGTATGATTAATTTCACAACACATTACAGGATCCAGGTAATGTCACAGATTTCAAGGGTTTTTTTTCTATAAATTTTAATTTAGGTACAGATACAAACCACCAAGTTTGGCAAACGTATAGTATAAGCCAATTGTGGGAAACCATTTCTTTTACTTTGCAGAAGAAATCAGAAACTTCTACTCCCATAGAAAAAGTGAGGAAAAGCTTGGTTCTCAATTGCAGAGGTCACCCCTGAAAATAGTTTGATCAGACTGGAATGGTCCCTTCAAAAGTGCAAGGGTTTCTAAAATAATCATGATTTAGAATCCACTTTCCATGGACACGACTTATTTTGGAATCATGCTATCTCATGGGTGCTCAGTTCAAGTTGTAACCTATTTCTTTTCTTACTCCTCAGTGACTTCACACTAACTTAGGATCAGATCATTCTCACTGGACTTTAACATGCACATCTTCAACCCACTGGTGTTCTGGTAAATGTTTAGCAGCCATCTCACTGAAAAATAAAGCCAGAATTGTGTTTACCCATTTCTGTGATGTGAACGCTCCCAATGTGGCCAACATTGTGGTTCTGTCACCAATGAGATGTCAGTAAAGACACATTTGGGAAGGGATGCTCAGTAGCATTTCTTATATAGTATTTCTGCCACACCAATTCAACACAGGTAAATAATCTCAAGAGCACAGACAACAGTAAACTATAATAAAATAATTAGGAACTGATGAGTTTGTATTTAACATAATTTATTTCAGAGTGTGTTTATGTAATTTAAATTTTAATAATATCTGTGTTTAACAACATGGAATTCCTGAAAAATGAACAACTGACTCTTGCAAGCCAGTCCAAGCTGGCTGCAATGCACTGTCATTTGTCCTGCTCTGATATTTTCTGAATAGCCTTGACCACCAAACACAAACAGCCATTTAGGAATAGTCTTCAGTATGCTCCACAATCCATTGTCTTTCAGAGAAATGCAAAAAAAAAAAAAAAAAAAAAAGCCATTTGCTATACCCCTTGCTTTATGGAGAGCTAAAAATGAGAAAGCATGGGGCTGACTCTAGCCCTGGAGGGGAAAGAGTAAGAGATAGAGCACTATAGGGAGACATTTCATACATTTTTATGAGTCTAGAGGAAAAAAACAATATGAAAATTAATTTATTAGTAGACTATTTTGCTCCAAAAAATTTTAATAGATCACCTGTTACAAAGAAATGCTCCTGTCCCCTCCAACTGATTCGGGATGTCACAGGGACTCTCTAGTAGTGTTCCTAGTTATCGTAGAGGGGCAGCTCCCATTGACACAGCTGCCCTTTGCTTCCTTTTTCTAAGACACAACAATCTTGCTTCCCATTATTTATGCTGCTCTCCAATTTTACTGTCCAATGATTTCTCAATTTTACAGGGCTTGGGAATCATCTTTAGAGCTAGTTCTTTTCTCCCTATTCTGCTCTGTTAAAGATGTCATAGAGCCGAGTTGCTTAGGTCTAGTAAAGCACAGACTTGAATGGGACAACTTTTTTGTTTTTATACATAGTCCTCCTATTCTGTGGACATACAAGATGCATCGACCCAGGTGGCTGGGTCAAGGCCATTTTGTAAAATATTCACTAAACTGTGTCTGGTAAGGCACTTCTCTCCAATGGTAAGGATTTTGTTTCTTGCCTTAGCTTCCATTTATGGTGTGTCTTTTTTAGCAGCACTATTGATCCCTTTAAAATAATTTCTGTCATTTATCCCAGAACATTCGGTTTCCATATATGTCTCTGTATGTGTTTTAATGCCAGTTGAAGAATTGTTTATCTTCTTTAAGTTCTTGTACTTTTATATTTTCTTTAAAAATGGATGCAACAAGGTATTTGGGAAGATCCAGGCATTGTACATAATGAAACCTGCCTACCTATGATTAATTTTATGTGTCGGCTTGCCTGGACCATAGGATGCCTTGATATTTGGTCAAATGTCATTCTGGTTGTTTCTGTGAGGTTGTTTTTTGACAATATTAACATTTAAATTGGTAGACTGAGTGAAATAGATTGCCCTCAATAATGTGGGTGGACCTCGTCTAATTTCTTGCAGAATTGAATAAAATAAAAAGACTGGCCCTCCCTGAATAAGAGGCAATTCTTCTGCCTAATGGCGTTCAAAATGAAAAATCATATTTTTCCTGTCTTTGTACTCAAACCGAAACATTGATTCTTACTGGGTCTTCAGCCTTTCAGACTTTAGACAGAAGCAATATCATTGGCCTTCCTGATTTTCAGGTGTTCCAAATTCAACTGTAGTGAAATCATTGGCTTTCCTGGGTCTTCAGCTAGCTGAATAATCCTGAAGATCTTGTGATGTGTCTGCCTTCATAATCATGTGAGCCAATTCCTTGTAATAAATATCTTTTTATATCTATTCATCCTATTGATTCTGTTTCTCTGGAGACCCCTAATTGCCTGATTACTGAATCTTAGCTCTCTTGACCTCAGAATTCTCCTATTCCACACGGTATATGTACTTTTTAAAATATAAGTACAATTTCTTTATTGAGTAAATCTTTGAAAAAATTTTTTTTATATTTGCAGCAATATGTGATTTTTTCACCATAGTCATGAATTCCAATGATTACTTAAAGGATCTGGTTAAGTAAAATGTTTCCAAATTTGGAAGTGATGAAGAATATTTTTAAACTAGCTTCTAATTGTATAACCGTAAGTCTTCATATTTAATCATAGTGTATTAGTCCATTTTCATACTACTCTGATGAAATACCCCAGACTGGGTAATTTATAAAGAAAAAGTGGTTTAATAGACTCAGTTCCACATGGCTGGGGAAGCCCCACAATCATGGCAGAAAGTGAAGGAGGAGCAAAGGCACATCTTACATGGCAGCAGGCAAGAGACCATGTGCAGGGGAACTGCCCGTTATAAAACCATCAGATCTTGTGAGACTTATTTAGTATTATGAGAACAGCATGGGAAAAACCTGACCCATGGTTCAATTACCTTCCACTAGGTCCCTACTATGACACATGGGGATTATGGGAGCTACAGTTCAAGATGAGATTTGGGTAGGGACACAGCCAAACCAACACAGCCAAACCACATCATATAATTAAATCCCTCTAAGGAAGCCTAAGTAGTTGTTTGTGTTTACAATACAAAATTACAGAGACAGGAAATTTGTTGAGATTTATAAAGATATTTTAAATTTTCAAAATGTGTAGGATTTAGTTTACTTCAAAGTAGAATTAGCTTTTGTAAATAAGGGATCAAATTTCTGAAGAGTACCAAACCAAAAATCAGATTTTCCAAAAGCTAATGTTAGCTTTACCAATGACTAGCTGTTTAACTAGTTCTCATCTGTAGATATGATTTTCATCATGTACAAGTCCTGGTGTTAAACAGCTTATATCTATGTCTTTAGTATTATGTCACCCATAAGCAACAGTATGAGATAAGCAAATGTTTTCTTGGTGTTTCTCCCTCATTAAACTCATCCTACTGACACATTTTTCTCAACCTACTTCAGATGTCCAGAGATGATAGAATGACTCCTTCTTTCCAACCAAAAGTCCACTGGGGGAAAAGAAAATATGATATTAATTTATCATATGTGTAAATGACTTAAAATAACTTACATGTCATTGGATCTCTAGGTCTATATATTTTTATTTTGCATGTAAAGAAGAGTGACATTTTTAGCTACATGAAGGAGACTTAGAAGTGGAATTTCAGAGAAAAAAGTATAGTTTGGGACATTAGGAGTTTTTGGAACCATTTAAAGAACTTTCAGGGTAATTGCCTGTTTGACTTAACTAGAAAGTTGAGTGAAGGGTCTACAGGGTTACAGGTCAGGACTGGACAGGAGATAGAATTACTGCTTCCCATACTTCATTAATTTCTAATAATCTATTATATGCTAAGCATTGTGCTAGTTGATAGGCGTATATTAATTAATGCAGATGACACAGGCAAGGTGCTCATGGAGCTTACTATGTAATTACTGTACTTAGGACCATGGAGTCTACAAACTTATTAGAGAAATACTGAAGATCCTAAGCCCATAATGTCCTGTATTACATAAAACACATCTATTCTCATTTGAAATGACTTTTTGAAACACCGTTTAAATCTAGATGAAAGACAAAAACAATTCTTTACATCTTATTTTTATTCAGAAATATATTCTCTTCTTATATACCCACTTTGTTTTCTGCATTAAGGAAGACATGGAATTTTTAAAAAGTATTAAACTGATAAGAACAGTTATGACACTGGCTATTAGCCAAAAGGCCAAGATATATGGAACCACAGAGGACCTTAGAGAAAAGACCTGAGCAAAAACAACAAAACTGGAGGCATCACACTACCTGGCTTCAAAATATGCTACAGAGCTACAGTAACTAAATCAGCATGGTACTGGCATAAAAACTGAGACATATAACAATGGAATAGAACAGGAAATCCAGATATAAATCCACATATTTATAGCCAATTAATTTGCAACAAAGGTGCCAAGAACATACAATGGGGAAAACAACACTCTCTTAAATAAGTAGTACTGGGAAAACCAGATAACCATATGCAGAAGAATGAAACTAGACCCCTATCTTTCACCATATACAAAAATAAAATCAAAATGGATTAAAGGCTTAACTCTAAGACCTGAAACTTTGCAACTACTAGAAGAAGACATTGAGAAAACCTTTCCAGACATGATCTGAGCCACAATTTTTTATGTAGGACCTCAAAAATACAGGCAACAAAAGCAAAAATATTAAAGTGGGATTATACCAAGCTAAAAACTTTTGCACAGAAGAGGAAACAGTCAGCAAAGTGAATAGACAGCCCACAGAATGGGAGGAGACATTTGCAAGGGATTAATAATCAGAATCCATAAGGAGCTGAAACAACTCAATAGCAAAAACAAACAAAAAACAAATACTTCAATTTAAAAATGGGCAAATGATCTGAATTACATTTCTCAAAAGAAGAAATACAAATGGCCAACAGGTGTATGAAACAATGTTCAACATCACTAGTCATCAGAGAAATGCAAACCAAAATTGTATCTCACCATAACATCGTACCAAAATCATAATATAATATTATCTCATCCCAATTAGACTGGCTTTTATAAAAACGACTGAGAAGAATGGGTGCTTAATAGGATGCAGAGAAAGGAAAACCTTTCTGTGTTGTTGGTAGGAATGTAAATTAGTATAGCAACTATGGAAAACAGTATAGAGGTTCCCCAAAAAGCTAAAAAATAGAACTATCATGTGACCTACCACAGCTGGGTATATATCCAAAAGAAAGAATCAGTGTAATGAAGACATATTTTCACTCCCATTTTGTTTCAGTACTATTCGCAATAGCGAAAATATGGAATCAACCTGTCCATCAATGAATAAATGGATAAACAAAATGTGGTGTATATACAAAATAGAATATTATGCAGCCATAAAAACGAGTGAGATCTCGTCATTTGCAGCAATATGGGTGGAACTGGAGGTTATTATGTTAAGTGAAAAAGTCCAATCACAGAAAGAAAAATGTAGCATATTTTCATTTATACAGGGGAGCTAAAAAGGGGATCTCAGGAAGATAAGAGAGTAGATCAGTGGTTACAAGAGGCTGGAAAGTTTGAGGGGAGAGAGGGATAAAGAGAGTTTGACTAGTGGATACAAATATACAGTCAGACAGAAGTCTTGCAGACTTAAGTTTGCAAAACACAAGGCATAAGATATCACTTCAGACAATTTTCATCATCTAGCCTTTGGTTCCCAGTAAGTGGTTTTTAATAGTCCTGTTTCCATATATATGCATTATATATATATAGACCTGGTGTTTAGTAGATCAGTAGATTGAGTACATTGAGTAGAGTTAGCATTAACCAACTATACATTTAAAAATAACTAGAAAAGAATAATTCAAATGTTCTTAGCATAAAGAAAAGATAAGTTTAAGGTGATGGATATCCTAGTTACCCTGATTTGATTATTAGAATGTTTAAAATTATCACACGTACCCCTAAATTTTGTACATCTATTATATATCAGTAAAAAAATAAAATGTGAAAGTGCTATTGAGACACTGAGATAAATGAAAAAGTAATATCAATGTATTTTAATAATTGATATCTGAAATTATATAAGCTATGAAACAAAATTGAAAACAGTGCAACAAAAATTGATCATTTAAATATTAGCCACTAATATTTATTTGATCCAAATACCCAGAGCCAAGTATTGGACATTATTAATAATGTTCAAATGTAAAGTCAAATGTAAATACATAACCTGGAGAAAATTCTTATATAGAACTTCTGTAGCTTCCTAAATTAATTCACCAAAACTCAAATACTGTCCTTTATAACACTGGAAATGAAAGCTTTACTTTTTAATAGAAAAATCTGCATTTCACTGTAAAAATAGAACACTTCATTCCCGACCCTATACACACTTTCAGAAGCAATAGTTTTTGGAATGCTGAGTACTTAGCATAAAGACATTGAGTCTTGAAAATTCATTTCAGGCTTGAGAGACCTACATATGTACATTTATATATATACATGGTAACAGGACTATTCAAATAACCACTTCCTGGGAGCAAAAGGCTATGTGACAGAAACTCTCCAAAGTTATACGTTTTGCCTTATGTCTTGCAAACTTAAGTCTGCAAGTACTTGAAAATGAGGAATATATGCAATTTATGCTGAATACTGAGGTAATTAAAGTTTCTGGCACTACTTGGGTTAACCATCAAGAGGCAGAGTAACCAATTTAAGCAGTAAAATAGCACACTGGATTTATTAACTCTTGTCTTAAATTTGACCGTTAAGGTACCCTATACACAAATATCATTTAGGTTTTGTTTTATGACGTTGTTCCTCTTTAATGAGAAGTAAAGTATATATCAGAGTGGTAATACTGAGCCCCAAGTTTTGGTTCCAATTTCGTGATTTGGGATAAGTCACATATCCCATGTAAACCTTCTATGATAAAAGTAAAGCTTTCATTTATAAAGTTGTTAAGCATAGTGTTTAATATTAAGTGTTAGCAAATTAAATTTATGAAGGTTTAAAAAGTCTTACATAAGGATTTTCTCTAAAGTATTGACATTTCATTTGTTAATACATTGAGAAGATAGATCATGACATCAGTTGTCAGTGCTGGCTGCTTTCTACTCTACCAAGATGTGCCTCACCTTAAGCAAGCAGTGGAGACTGGTCAATTCAGATTGATATGAACCTGGGCATTGGGATTTTGGCCTAACTCATGTTTCTTCGTGAACGTAAGGTATCTCATAGAACTAGTGAACAGATCCCTGGTATTCAGATTGAGTTTAAAGTAAACTGTGCAGAAGATATATTCCAGAAAGTTTCATATGTTTATAGATGAAACGATCTGTGTTTCTGTGAATTTTAGTGTGAAATGCTCAACTGACAGAGCCTCAAAAATTGATATGTGGTTTGTGGAAGAGAACAAAGGGCAATGTGGCAGACATGCCTAATGGACTGATAAGGATTCTTGCTTTCCTTAGGTTAATTGCCACTAGGTGAGGTGGTGTGGCTACTTCTCCGTCTAATGAATGCAAGTGGGAACGATATGAACTTCTTCAGGACTAAGTGGTTATGAAATAGGAACATTTTATCTGTGTCTTCTTTTCTCAAGTACAATGCAAAGGGAAAGGAGCCCAAAAACCTAGATAAGGACAGAATCACTGAAGGCAGTTAAACCAGGAAACTCCAGTTGGACTTTACTAGAGTGAGAAATAGTATCTATTATGTGAAGGAACTGAACATTGGAGGGTTGGTGATTATATGGAAATATTGATGAAAAATTTGGCTTTTTTTTTTCTGAGATGGCACTTGCTCAAGATGTGTAAGGACAGTGAAAAATAATGCCATAAATTTGCCGTGGTCTCTCAGTTTAGTGTTCTCACTTGTGCTTTATGAAACCCTGTGAATTAGTTCAGGCAACAAGTCCATAAGAATTTTACCGGGGAAACCGAGGCTTAAGAAACTTCCCCTAAAACACACTGCTATTAAATTTCACAGTGGAATGGAGAGTTCCAACTCAGGCATCTGAATCTAATGCCCACGCTTTTCCAATGCTATTCTGCCTCAGAAAGCCTGGAGTTAGTAGCTCCAAGGTATCCATGATAAATACAAATGCAATCTTAATCTTAGGATCCTGTTACATTTTCCCCTCAAACATTTTATTGAAGTATATTATATGTACAGGAAAGGTCACATATCATAATTTGGCTTCAAAATTTTTCACAAATTAGCACACCTGTGCACCCAAGTAAAGACATACCATTTCCAGTACCCCTGATATTTCCTCTGTACTCCAAGTTGCTAATCCCCTTAAGGGTAACTGCGTATAACCTCTAACTTTTAACCTCAGACGCTTTTACTGCATTGTATCTTATATAAGTTTCATAAAACAGTATGCACTTTTTTGTGTCTGCCTTTTTGTGTTTTTCGCTAAATATTACCTTTCATAAATTCACCTATACTGCTGTGTATGGTTGAAGATTTTTAAAATTGCTATATTTTATCTTGTTCATCTGAAAAACAATCTATTCATTCTATTGCTCATAGATATTGCGTAGTTTGCTGTTGGGGTCTATTAGGAATAATCAGTGGCTGTCTGAGTCACACATTTTGCCAAGGGAGTACCCAAATGACAAGTCCAAAGGGCACAGAAATAAGATGTAAGAGAAAGTGTCTGACGTTCTTTATCTCCATCTATATCCCAATTCTTTACATGTAAGTGAACCTGTTATTATAGGATAAAAGGCCGTTAGAGGCCATTTGGCCTCAATCTTCTGTCTACTTTTACATAGAGACTATTCTACTTTAGTATTTTATTCAGGTACTCTCTAGAGGTCTGTTTTTTTAAATATGTGAAACATAGGAAGCCTAATTTTAAATTTCCTTTCTTATAGAAAGTATAGACAATTTTCTACAAGAATTATAGAAAATGTACAGAAACAAACAGATGTTTCAATGATTGAAAGTATCAACTTAGTATAGGCAAAAGAGCACTGGGCTTTGAATTTTGAAAAAGTAGATTTTAATTGCCATCTCAGGAACTTTGTTTAAATAACTTCTTCAAAGCTCAGCTTTGGGATCTGTATGATGGAGTTATATTCCTGTCTCAAAAATTTTTTATCATGCCAATATTATGTGTGTATTATATATTTATGTGTGTGTGTGTGTGTGTGTGCGTATAATATTGGTATAAACCCTTTGGAATGTTAAGAGCATTATACAAATGTTGGTCATTATTAGAGATGAATTCACAAAGAAATGAATATTAAGGCTGAATATTCATGACAGATAAAACAAACCTAAGGTCAAATCTGTTAGAATTGTCCCTGCTTAATTTTCTCCCTTCCTCCTTCCCTCCCTCCTTCCCTCCTTCCCTTCTACCTTCCTTTCTTTCTTCCTTCCCTCTTTCCCTTTTTCTTTCCTTTCTTCCTTCCTCTGCTTAGTTGAACAACAAGAGAGTGAAAGAGCAAGCTATCTAGGAAACACTAAGCTTGAAATTCTTATCAGGAACTAGACAGGCTTCCCACAGATGGAGACATTATGGTTATCGACATTCATTTCTCCCTTCTCTTGGGACTCATGAGCTGGCTAGATGTCCTCTAATTTCTACCCTGGACGTTAAAGGGCCTGGGTGTACTTCTAGCATGTGATTATGCCTTCCCCCAGGGATCTGCAGTTTCAGACACCCACTCCTATTCTCCCTGCTACAGCAGGAGTGCACTGTAATCACAGGCAAATTTATAGGTCAATGAGTTGAAAATTGGTTGTCTTTAAGTTTCTGATTTTTAAATACATTTTGTACAAATTGGTTCAAATGGAAAATAGGTTGGGACGGAAAAAAAAATGAGAGCCGCCACCTTGCATTAATATACACAATATTGCCTACTTATTTTTAGTTTCTGGATTAATGTAGCACTGACATGGCTCCAGTCTCTGTCAATAAGAAAAGGATAATAAAATGAATAAATGCAAACCAAAGAATTTGCAAGCTGCATGATAAGTGTGATTTTTCAAGTTAAAAAAAAAAAAAAGATCTTCATCTAGGAACAAACTAACTTAAAGATTTTAAAAGCCAATTTCAGCTCAGTTGCTGGGGTTTGTTTGAAACCTACCACTGACTGAGGTGTGAAACTTACATTTGATACAGTAAATCTTGTCGACTGTTATTTTAAAGGACTGAAATGTGCTTTTATAGCAAAATTGTCTCAAATAAAAAATACATTTTTACAATCTCACTCTGTCATAAACTTTCATGTCAGGTTTTAGCTTCACAATATATGCAGAGGATACATTATACAGGAATAGGAAGGAGGCATGCATAATAAGTTGCAGTTTCCATTGAGAGAGAGGAATGTCCTATAGCCTTCCTATGATCAAAATATTAAATACTATACAGTTGATCAGAAATGACCAATATGCTTATCCTGAGTTGTCAGACTATTATTGCTGCAGAATAGTTATTTTATATTCTCTAATTACTATGTAAGGAGTGCTACGAAATGGGTTATAATTCCTTTTGCCATATTTCTTGACAGAAATTTTAAAAACTCCAGGACAAAATTTCATAAGAAAAGGATACCTAATTTATATCATCCTCACACTAACATTGAAAAAATTAGGTTTCCTGGAAAATATTTTAAAGAAAGAGTGTTGTAATTAATTGTAGCTCTCTCACTGTTGCAGGTACTACTATCTCAGGTCTGAAGGCAGTTTAACAGATTGTATGTGCGTGAATATAATGTTTTCTTGAGTGGGTGTGTGAGAGTGTAAAGATGCAGTTTTGAAATGACATCAGATCACTAACATTTATTAATCATTGGCATATCACATACTAGTAGATTATTGGCAAAAGGCATGTCAATAGATATCAATGACAGAGAACAAATTGACAGGCAATTTTTGTCTTGGTGGGCATTTTTTTTTTTAGAGCACAGAAGTTTGATTTTTTAGTGACTTTAGACATTGTGGCACTCAAGAAAGGCGTTTAAAAAATAACCTGTGAAAAACAATTACAAGACATTGCTTATTGTTGCAAAAAACCCACCAAAATAATAATAAAATTAAAGATATATCCTTAGTCCTCAGCTTTTTAGAGTTTCAGAATAAAGATATGATGCTCATAATATCTCTTATCTTACATTGTCACTATAAGGTGCTTTTAGGGACATTCAAACAGGATAAGGAATGTGAAAGTACTTTGGAAGTTAAAAATACAAACCACTGACTCTTATGCCTATTGTTGTGTTTGGTTTTCCTTACAAGTATGGATTCACTGACTCTTGGAACAACTTCGTGTGGTTATTTGAGTTTGGCATGAGGGCCTAAATGTGGGTTGGGATGATTGTCACTTGATGTGTGTGTCTACCCTGCTGAAGCATGAGAGAGCTTGGCTTTTAATCTAGGCTGTTATGATAAACTCAGGGCACTTTTCCATTACATAAAAATTCTAAGAAGATTCTAGCATTTATAAGATATTGTGTAATGGGCTGGGTATGGTGGCTCATGCCTATAATTCCAGCACTTTGGGAGGCCAGGGCAGGTACATCGCCTGAGGTTGGGAGTTTGAGACCAGCCTGGCCAACATGGTGAGACAACGCCTGTAGTAAAAATACAAAAATTAGCTGGGCATGGTGGTGCACACCTGTAATCTCAGCAACTTGGGAGGCTGAGGCAGAAGAATTGCTTCAACTCAGGAGGCAGAGGTTGCAGTGAGCCAAGATTGCGCCACAACACTCCAGCCTGGCTGACAGAGTGACAATCTGTCTCCAAAAAAAGGAAATTTTGTAATGAATTCTTTGATTGAGAAGTATTAGTTTAATACAGAATGCTGTGGATTATCAATAAGGTGGTTCTTTCCAATAAGGAATTTGTAAAAATGAGAGAAATAAGATAAAAAAAAAAAAAGAATAAATAGCCCTTGTGATTTAGGGAGGAAAAGCTCTTCATGAAGAGACACAAAAGCTCTTGTGAATAGAAAGTAATTCTTGTGATTTACCTACATTATTATTTAGGAAAGTAGTAACATTAGTTATTTCTAATATAAGCAAACTCACAAGCGTTCGGTTTAAATGCTGCTAAATGCTGCTTGACAAAAATATTGAGACATTTCTTGTGTGTATGAACAGAAAGAACCTGAAAGCATGATTCCAGCAGTTACACTCTGAAACCATCAGCCCATATGTAAAGAAGACTCTTAATCAATTTAGCTGAGATGGTAACTAGAAATAAAAGGCCAGCAAGATTTCATTTAAATTCAATCTGACTCAACAAATATTTATTGAGCTCTTTTTTAGAGTAAGGCTTTGTTTCAGGGACTATAAATATGTAGTTAATAGAAGATGATTCTAGCTCACACTGACCTTGCAATCATCAGGTTATATCCTAATTTCTTAGGAACTTGGCACTGGCTCATATATACCTATTGCTTTAATTTCTACAAACTTGCTTCCCCAAGTGTGGTCCATGGACTAGGAGTATTGGCTTTACCTGGGAGCTTATTAAAAATGTAGCATCAAATATGGAAAATTATCAAAAAAATTATAAGGAAATTTCCAGAGATGAAGAACACATGTCTTCAGATTGAAAGCACCTATTGTATGCCAAACAAATAAATAAAACCAAAACAACAGCCAAAACCTTATATCTATCAAGAAATCTAAGAAGAGAGAGATTCTCAGAGGCTCTTGCTATAAGAAAAACAATTACCATTAATAATAACACATTGACCAAACATAATGAAATGGAATCCAACTACCATCTGGTTTTCTAATAAAAATATTGGATGTTATAAAATACGAGAAGCAATTGTTTTATAGTCTTAGGGAAAGTATTTTCAACCCAGAATTCTATACACAGGTAAATTATCAATGGAATGTGAGGTGAAAATAAATTCATTTCTAGGTATACAAGTTCACAAGAATTTGCCTCTCTTCACCTTCCTTTTTGGAAGCTACCGTAGGATACATCTCAGCAAAACAAGGGAGGAAACAAAAAACAAGAACGTGAGATCCAACAAAATGAGGATTCCAAGACTAAGCAATGGAGCTGCAGTCTGACCACCGTACAGGGTGCCAGATGCCTAGGAAGCAGTCAGTGAGCAGGAGGATGGAGAGCCACAGTGTGAAGGTCTTCTTACAGCAATCATGCACACAAGGAATTCTGTCTGGTCAAGTGGATCATTTACTAATAGGCAAATTTATAAATTTACCCAATTTATTGAAAGATCTGTTGGAACATTCTTACAAAAGTAATGACTCCAAAGAAAACTGGGAAAATAATGGGAAAGGGGCAATTATTGTTTTTCTTATATGTGGAGAAAATGTAAACGAGAAGGAATTCAATCATTCCAAGTCATATTAAATAGTATAAGCCCTGACTTTCATTTAAAAAATAACATTATAACTACATTGAGAGGATGCGGGGAAGGAAACTGTGTGTGTGTGTGTGTGTGTGTGTGTGTGTGTACATGTATACGTGCATGTGTGTGTCTGAGGCAGGGTGGATTTAATTACTGTAATAAAAATAAATATCTAAAATTGATGATAGAAGAAATAGTAATTATTAGCCAATAGTAATTAATAGCCAATTATTTTTACATATTGAGATATAAAAATAAACAGCAAAAAGAATTAAAACATTTTTGTGGAGGAGTTTGATGAACAGAAAAAAAGTAGAGAGGATACTATTTGTGTTACAAACTTCTAGAAAATACGTGAAAATTATGTGCATGATTGTTGTAATATAAAAAATAAATTTAAAAATAAACATAAACTCCTAGGAGTAATATTTTATCTACTAATATAAATGTAGATCATTTTTATGCAACTCCTGATTTTGAGAAAAAATATTTCATATGCTTAAGAAAATGATGCTGCTTCATATTTTTATTTTTTGTAAATGAAATTTTAAAAGCAGAAGAATTTTGTTATATCACAATAAAGTGGGTAAAGACTTTTGTGCGGGGTTTGAATGTATGCCACCCATCCCGATTATCCATCCATAATCTGGTTATACATTGTCCAGATTTTAAAGAATTTGCTGAACATATTAGTTGAATTGGTAAATGATCTTATTTAAACATCATGTATTTTTTAATTTATAACAAAGCAGCCTTGAGAGAAAGTGTGTGTGTGTGTGTGTGTGTGTGTGTGTAAGTGTGCACCTATGCACACACCATATATAATGGGGGATTGAGGGGAGGCTGACTGTGACGAGCCACATAACTCTCTTGTATTCCAAGGACTGCTACTGATGCTTTTGATCACTAGGGCTTATGGATGGACTGTGTTCCACTCCATAGCATTGTTTACTTTGGGGCAATGCATTATCAGAGGAAACTGTTTCTTTGTGTCATTACATTGGTGCAGTGGCTCTTCTCTTTCAAGGTTTTACCAATTACACTGACAGCATTTCTGCATCATTTCTATTTTCTTTCTCTTTGTTCTCACTCCAAGTGGTTCACGGCTGGCTTCAGTCAATCCAGCCTATTTCTGACCTGTCGTTCAGAGTAGCAGCCACAGGGGAGAGGACCTGCACATCAGTACACAAAGAGCCTAATTTAAATCCTCTCTATCCTGATTCAGGGGTCCACTTTGAATTCACCTCTTAATCATGACACACAGCACAGATGCACTTCATCTGCCTCAGAAGACTTCTTCTGAATTCTTTTGTTAAGTGCCTTTATTTAGTTACTTTGTGTTCCTAGTCTTGTTTGTTTGAATATGATTTCACCTTGCAATTATTATTTTTTTCTTTTAGTGCATCACATGCTACAGCACCAAGAAAATGGCTGCTGAGTGTCTAGTGCTCTGGAAACATTTGGAGGTCAATGCCTCTCTAAAATACAGCACCCATAGCATTGACTTGCAAGACAGACGTGCTGTTAAAACAAAGTATATTCACAAATGGTCTCTGTAGGGATAGCTTATTTTATGCTATGGGAAAGGAGGGTACTGGAATGTTGAAGATGACTATATAATAGGTACCCAGTTTCCTTTGGGGTTGAATAGAAATGTGGAATCAGTTAACAGTTCATTAATATGCTTAGAAAATGCCAATATCAGCTTTAATTAAAAACTAGATAGCCAGCTTATTAAAAAAAAAAAAAAAACAAAACAAAAACCAAAAAACACCTAGTCACAGAAACAGCAGGTTTCTTTGTTTTGCCTACTATAAGCTCCAAGTCCTTGCTGACTGATTGGATAGTGACACTTACCAGTATTAACTGAATTCAATCCAATTTACTAAATAATGGTGTGTCAATTACATTCTGCCAACTACTATACTTGCCATAAAAATTTGGCTACAGTTCAGATACTATCTTGGAGAAGTCGTAGCCTGGCAAAAGTAATAAAAATATTACTGACATATATGACATGCAAGACAAGAAACTCTGAGTCCCCACAGGAACAACTTTCTCTACTTGGAGTTAATGTGCTTTCAGATGTGTATGCAAAAGTTTTTATTTTGAAATCTTTTAAAATACCTTTTCCATTGCATCTCTTTTCTCCATTTTTTTTTTTTTTTTTTTTTTTTTTTTTTTTTTTTTTTTTTTTTTTAGTGATTTGGGATTGCAGAATTCTTTAGCTTACTGAGTCAGCGGAAATGGGCATATTAATTCATTTTTGTAAATGAATGTTCTGCATTCAAGCCTGCTGGGTCAAGGTGCTAGGTCTGCCCTCAGGAGTTTCCTACAATCCATACACACTGAGCTTCACTCTCTAATTATGAATGTTCTCCTATCCTGTTCTTCCAGAGTTGGCATTGCTCAGAAAAGCACCATTGCTTTATAATTTCTTCTAGAACATCAGAATTGGCAAGAGTAGCGTCTAATGCAATTATGTTAGTCCCTGAGTGCCAATGGGTAAACCTCTCCAAAGCCATTTAAATTGATCGAGAAGATAAAATGCTAAGAAGTCAATATTCTGAACAAGCAAGGGAAGTTTGTATACTGAGCACCCTCCCATCTGCAAAACTGGATCTAACAAGTAGAACAGTAGTAGGAAATGCGGCTTGGTTTGAAGGTAATGTAGGATGACATGCTTGGTATGACCAAGTCACAATTAAATATAATCAAAAGAAAGTTGTCGAAAATTGTTTCTCTACTTCACTTTGGTGGAACACCATTGTACAGAGCACATTCAAAATTAAGAGCCTTGTGTGTATTTAGCTTAATTAAATATTTAATCAAATGTCATCTACCTATTATTTCCACTCTACAATTTTCCATAACACCTGGAAGAGTTAGCTAATTTTTAACATTGCTGTTGACTTTGTCAAAATTGAACATTATTGTTTTATGCTTCTATCTCTGGTTGTCACAGAATGTCACCCTCTCTCATCACCTTCAGCTTTGTAGGAGAATCCAGCTGGAATTAGTAATCACTCACAGCATTTAAAAGCTTGGCTGACCTGAATGAGATGCTCAGGAAATATCCACGTTAAAAAATAAAATTGCTATGCATTGTTGTGATTTTCACATATTTTCACTTCACTCCTGGAAATGATTTCTCAATCTTAATCAGAAGAAAAATGTGAGCAGATATGTTATGTAAGACAGTGGAACAGGGACCAGGCACTAGGTAGAGGCCATTTAATTAAAAAGCGTAAAATAAATAGACTGTAAAATTCAGCTAGTCTTATATAAAAACAGTCTGCTTGGCAGAACTCAGTGATGATTTAGATTAACATGTAAATTTCTGGAAAAGAGAAATAAGCTATGAGTCTTATTAGCTTAGTTTTTGCTTTTGTTATTTTTATGTTCAAGATTACAGGTTAAGTAAAATTTTTTAAAAGGAGAGGAAGGAAGAGAGAAGAGTAAGAAATAAGTCAGTCATATGAGTGAATGATGGCAGATTGCAATCAAAGAATCTTATTCTGGTTGGCTTGTCTAACATTAAATGGATAACAGCAAATTTTTCCATAATATGTCAAATTGCTTCAATAGTGATTAGGACCACGAAATGTCTGGACTGTGGCTTCAAAACAGTTTCAACCAGATTTATAACCAAGAAGCAATGTCTTGGAGAGGAATTTTGTTGTTTGCTAGGGGGCGCTGTGAGGCTATCTTTGCCTTGTTTATTCTTTTGAGTTGTTAGTGGTTGGTCCATTTTAATTATCTGTGTTTCTATGAACGATGAAGTATTACATTGTTAATTACTGAGTTTTCAGCTTCATAATGGATTTTGTCTAACTACTTTTGACTCTGCATGTTGCCTGTGCCCTTCAAATTCTACGTTTTCTGGAGATATTTCGGTAAATTGGAAACAATAGATTATCATGGAAGTGTAATGTAGAAAATAACTAAATCCTACCTCCACAATGAAGAATATACTTTGTTTTCCCCTAAAATAACTAGGCCTAAGAACAGCACAAAATTTGGTGTTGAGTCTTTGAATCTTGGCATTTCCATACTGTGAAGTATCCCTTCTGTTTTGAAGTAAATGAGGGAATTTCTAAAGCAAGGTGCTGTCCTCCCCTATTACCAGGAGGGCCTGGCTCACCTATGATCACAGTATGATTAATAACAATTTTAGAAAGCTCTGGGGACAGGATGGTCCCATCAGTCTTGGTTCAGAGGTTTTAATTTTCTAGGGGGAAAAGAAGGTAGTTTTCAAGCCACTGCTGCTTGCACATCAGAACAGCAAAATCAAGTCAATTTCAGCTTCCTCTGATGCCATTTGTACATAGTAGAGTTCTCTTGGCTAAATTGCATTTGATATTTTCATGGTCCAGGTAAAGCCACTCAACAGTTAAATTATTTCATCCAAATTCTCAGAAATTAAGAGAACAACTTTCACTGTAAATGTTCCAACAACAAACAGAGAACATTCACAGGGTCAACAGAAAGATGGAGAGCTCCCAGCTTGAATATCTGTAGTGATTTCAGACATATATAACCTTATTTCAAGCTATGGAGGGATAAAATAGTAGTCTGCTTGCAAGTTAAAGCAGCAGTTAGTAGATTTTGCAAGGGAAGGGTCATCCAGATGGCATATATTGCTAAGAATTAGAGCAATCCTTCTCAAACCTTTAACCTTAAACCCACTTCATTTCCAGGTAGCCTAATTCTTATGGTTGCCACTCAATGATGACCAATGGACACGGCTACAAGGCATGATAGAGGCCGATTCAGATTAAGATCTGAATGGGCAACTGTTACCAAGTCAGTATACCCATTTCTTACTTCTTACTAACATAATCCTAATTTAATTGAATGTGTCAGTTGCCCAGCTAAAAGTCTATTTCTTTTTTTTTTTTTTTGGAATGGAGTTCTACTCTTGTTGCCCAGGCTGGAGTGCAATGGCATGATCTCGGCTCACTGCAACCTCCGCCTCCTGGATCCAAGCGATTCTCCTGCCTCCAAGCGATTCTCCTGCCTCAGCCTCCTGAGTAGCTGGGATTATAGGAACACACCACCCCACCCAGCTAACTTTTGTATTTTTAGTAGAGACAGGGTTTTACCATGTTGGACAGGTTGGTCTCGAACTCCTGACCTCAGGTGATCCACCTGCCTTGGCCTCCCAAAGTGCTGGGACTATAAGCATTAGCCACTGCACCCAGCCCTAAAAGTCTCTTTCTACAACTTTCCTTGGATCTAAGTTTTCCCGTGTGAAACAGTTCTGACCAATAGATTTAAGAGAAAGTTTTTTGTTGTTGCTTCCAAGAAGTCATCTAAAATGGGCCAAATTTGGATAGATTATTCCTTAGCTTTTTGTCTTTTCCAGCCTCCCCTATTTCTGGAACATAGAATGACTGATGAAGAATTTTGTGACTGTGAGGTTACCAGCATGTGGGTGGGATGGCTGAGCACAATGATAGAAGGAGTCACGTTTTTGGTGATATCATAGAGTCTCATGCCAGCACTATGCTACCTAACCCACTCTAGACTTCTCATCACCTGATAATAAAACCCTTGCCCCTGCTTTACATAAACCACTGCTAATTTATTTTTCCTTTAATACAGTTGAATTAAATTTTTATCTGATACACACATTATAGTAAAGATATAAGCTATTGACACAACAAACAGTAAACAAATGTGTTAAAAGTGTTTAAAATTTCTTTTGTTATTTTCTTTTGAAAATTTAAATATTTCATATTTTATACAATTTTTTAATGAAATATATTTTAGGCAAAATTCATGATGATCCAGGAAGTGTTTTGTCCACTGGCTTCTCGTAGCACATCATGCCACTGTTATCTTCTGTATGGGAAATACAACATTGGAACAAAGTCCAGGAAACATGCTACAACACACATCCTCTGACAATGCTAGGAGTGGTTGAAACTTTAGTTTCCTCATCTGTAAAGTGTGAACAAAATACTAAGAACTTCTTGTGAGAAATTATTGTGAGAAATAAATAAGAGAAAGCTAACTTACCTCACACTATGCCTTACATATAGTAGATACCCAACTGTTTATATAAAACATATACCATGCATTTCACATATAAATTTGTATACCATTATATTACATATGAAACATTACAAATATAGACTTTATTATAGAAGATAGCATCATATTCTACATTTATATATATGATGTATATTAAAATATTCTTATTGATATTTATGAACAATAGACTACTTTTTGTCAGGCACTGTCCTATATGTAAGTAAATGCAGCGATGAACAAGATGAATCTGGCCTCTATCTTAAGAAAGTTACAGTCCTTCATGCTACAGAGAAGATATCCTTGAACGTGTAATATTGTAAGAGTGCTCATCAAAGGATTTGAGTTGAAATGGGAATTGATTCTCATAAATGTAGAAAAATTGGAAAAGGCAATTTGTATAATTATTTTACAAAGGATCAGTTGCCAATAATTCCAAGATCTATCCCCATTCTTCACCATGTCTATTATAACACAGATAACAGCAGAGATGATAATCTGCCTGTGAATGGTGTCTAAGGTAGGTCTCCAGCATGCCTTGGGGACATCACCACAAGACAGCTGTCCTAAGAAGTGGGCCTCCTGGACATGAAATTATTTATAGTCCAAAATCTCTATGTCGAAGGCACAGGTGTCATCTAAACAGTGTGACCACAGCTTTCACAAATTTCCCAAGTTTTTCTTAAACATAAAAATAGGGTCTTACAAAGAGGAGATACAGAATTAATCATTAATATAGTCATCAAATATTTTCCAGCTCTCTGCCTTCCGAGCATGTGTAGGTTTGCATTTTCTCGCACTCTTGTGTCTGAAGGTTCTATGTAGTTAGTTTGGGTGAATGATTATGCCTGGAAGTGATGTCGGTTACCTCTAGGCTATGATATGTAGTAGCTGATGTGAGACACTGAAAAGCTCTTTTTTCTCTAGCACCATGGCCTTTGATGTTCAGGAGGAAGACTTTCTCCATCAGCCCAAATTTCTGAGTGACAGTGATGAGCAGAGTGCCCCTGCCTATCCATGAATGAACAAGTAACATAAGCAAGAAGTAAACTTTGTAGATTGAGGCTATGTGGTTTCCATAGTTATTTGTGAATGCAGCATTACTTACATTTATCTTATCTGATACTGGTCATTCAATCCAGTACAACCTTGAATTTCCATTGTTCCCACCCACCTATTCAAATCTTCCTCAAATTATGATAATACATTTTTAATCTGCCCTCTGCTTAGTTTAGGTGGTCAGTATCACTTCCCTGGCTTTATACTAATCTTCACTTGAAGTGTCATTTTTTCCCTCTTTTGACTCTCCAAGTTATTTGCCATTTAGCAACAGAAGTGATAAAAACAAAACAAAACAAAACAAAACAAAAAACTAATCAGTCGCTCCCACTGTAGTTGGCATAAAATCAAAATTATTTACAAAAGTCTAGAAGGTCATTAAGCACACTCACTCTATACAACTGTCCCCCTAATTTTACTGTGTTTTTTGATCATTCATTAAAAACATATTTTTATTTTTTTCTTGACTCAGTGCCATTGCTTAAAATCTTTTACCTTCTTGAATTTTCTTCTCTGCTGTGTAATTGTTAGCCTCTTCTCCTTAAGGAAGGTCTGAGCTCTATGAAACCTCAATATGCTCCCCTGATCTCCTGTCTACAATACCCCTCCTTCTTCAACATTCACACACACTGATACAAGCATTGCTCTATTCTATTTCATTGTCCTTTGTGAAGTTTTTAAGGAATAAAACTGATGTATTTGTTACATGTTTTTTTTTGTGCCCTGCCCCCTCTAGGACATAAGCCCTATCATGGCAGGGACTATACACCTTTCATGCAACAACTCAAGTGACTGATATTTAAGGAATTTCTGTTGAGTGAAAGAGTGAAGACTAAAATAAAGGAAAAACAAATTGATTCTCCTGAATAATTAAAAAAATAGCTTTTATACTAATGAGAAAATTTAAGGCAGAAATTAGGTATTTTAATTCAAAGTGCCACAAACCAAGTATATGTATTTAATGAAGTAAGTCACACCAACTGAACCTGTATTAAGAGCTGGGAGCAATCTAAATTCAAAAAACTAAGAAGGGCCGGGTGTGGTGGCTCACACCTGTAATCACAGCACTTTGGGAGGCCGAGGCGGATGGATTGCCTGAGGTCAGGAGTTTGAGACCAGCCTGACCAACATGGTGAAAGAAACCCCATCTCTACCAAAAAATACAAAAATCAGTCGGGTGTGGTAGCCTGTGCCTGTAATTCCAGCTACTTGGGAGGCTGAGGCAGGAGAATTGCTTGAGCCCAGGAGGCAGAGGTTGCAGTGAGCTGAGATTACACCACTGCACTCCAGCCTGGGTGATAGAGTGAGACTCCATCTAAAAATAAATAAATAAATAAAATAAAGTAAAGTAAAATAAAATAATAAATTAAGAGGAAGAGCAAAAGCATGCTTAGATATATTCTCTAAGCTCATGAACTTTAAAATTGATTACATAAATCTATAATTATCAATAGAAATTAAATTTCCTTTTTAACAAAGCTTGAAATCCTTAGCTATCAAACAGACGGCAAGTTTCATTTGTAGGACTTTATAAGCCACCTGATGCCAAAACACAGAGACTGGCTGTGTTTCAGGCCTAGAAAAAGCAAAGCATATAACTGATTTACAAAGACAAATAATTTAGGATGTTCCATAAATGAAGAAAGTCCTTTGTTTTGACTTTGACCTAAATTTAATATGGTAGACAACAAAAACAAACAAATAAAAAGGGCCAATGTAACAAAATATAAATAAATATTTAGAAGATGTTAAGCCATTTGACAATTAATTTATATAGTATCTGGGAGTTTACAAAATTGTCATATGGAAAATATATTAATTTTGTGTTTACTGAAGCTGCTGAAATAGAAATAGACTTTTGATTGAATACTCCTTTCTGATTAACAGGGAGGTGGTTTAGAGACCATGAAGTTTAATCAAAAATGGCACTAGATTGAAAGTCAAGAGAGCTAGCTGTAATCACAGTTCAATCTTAAGCATATGACCTTAAGAAATGCATTTTCTCAGGTCTTGGTTTACTTGAAAGAAAACAAAGATAATAACATTTACACCACAGGTATTCAATGAAGACTTAATCAGAAAATATTTATAAAAGTTGCTAGCAGAGGACTTAGCTTATAGAAAATATTTCAAAAATATTTATTTCCTTGGTTTGTGTAGTACTATGCAGAATAGGGCACAATCTAATTCTTTTTTTTTAGGTAACATATATTGAACAAGCAGGATTAGAGGGCATGCTAGGACCTCCCAACAGCACTGAACAAAGAGAAAACAGAGGTAGGGCAAGGTTGAAAGTCTGTCAACTGAAGAGCAATAACTTACTGCAACTGCTGGTTATAAAAAGGTCATGACGAATTCATACTTCATTTAGGCAAGTGGTCATATTTAAGGAAGTCTCATCAGGTGAACTGGGCAGGCTGGTCAGGCATCCCAGGCAATAATCAAGGTCAAAGACTATTAGGAGTATGGTTCTAGGTGATCATCACATTCAGAAGAGGTCCAGTCCAGTGACTAAGCAGCTTGTGAAAACACAGAGAAGGCTGGGGACAGAGGATTACAAATGGACCTCTTTCCCGGAAGAAAAGGGGCACTTCGATCTCGAATTAAACATTGTTGAACGAAGTGTTTATATATTTGTAATTCTAATAGATGTTGCGAACTTTATCTACTTAGAGATTTTAAGAATTTACGCTTCTATCAACAATGTATAAAACTGCCTTTTGGCTCTAAATTGGCAAAGCAACATGGTATGTTCTCAAACTTTCCGAGTTTTGCTAATGTGATAGTGACAACTCCTATGTTTTGATAAGCTATTCACTTGCTGAATGGTATGATAGCTTGGGTTTTAGTTTTTCTCACTTTTAATATTTCATTTGGACATACTTAGTAATTGTTGAGAAATACGAACTTCAAGGTCACTCTAGGAGCACAAGTGGCAGAGAAAAGAAATTGTAGACTCTGCATTAAAAAATACTGACTTCAAAACCTATTTACACAATTGTTTGTTTAGCTACCTTCTTCTGTAAAAGGAAACGCAGAATTTATTGACAACTGTATAAAGTGCAGATGATTTATTATAAGATCCATATTAAAAATTGTAAACTGGTTTAAAGTGATTGGGCAGATATGTGTGTGTGTGTGTTTCATGTTAAAATGCTTTTTTCCCATTTGCTTGTTCTTTTGGAGTTAAGATGTGTAAATTCATTAATAGGGAACAAGTTATATCCTGGACGTTCTAGGTAAGCAATGCAAAATGCATTTCCTGTTTGAGTGTAGATAAATTAGATTGCTATACCAATAACTTTGGTTCCTTTTAGACTTTCATAATGGGCTCTAATTTCAATTTCTTTCAGGATATCTTTGTCTAAAGCTTTTGGAAATGTTGAATGCAAATAGAATTTCTAGAGATGACAGTTTTACCTGATCTTAATCCTTTCTTTCCAACCTATTCTGCCATTGAAATCAAGATTAAGGAAACACATTTCTTTCCCGTTATCTATTATTTCCCATTATCTAAAATAACTAAAAATTCATTTTTGCTTTCATTTTCCTCCTTTATTCTTGGAAAAATTGTGCATTCCCAACTTGCCTGAAAATTTACGTTTGTCTTTCAAGTCAAGGTAGGAAAAATAAAACAGCAAAAAAACTATATCCCAACTTAATTTTATGCCTGACCTTCTATAAAGCTGGTTGGTCTCCTGGTGCCTGAGTCTGTTTTGAATTTCTTTGACTATACTCTCTTTTACTTCAAGGTACTTACCACAAATTGTAATTTTATACTTTTGTATACATTCCTTTCTCTTAAAGATTGTCTTCTTACTAGACTACAAATCCCATGTAGTTAGAGAACATATTTGTTTTATTCACCACCATATACCAATTCCAAAAATTGTACTTAGCCTGCAGTAGTTATTAAAAATATTTATTGAATGGATACTTCCTTGTACTGTTGAATATGTTTAAGCTCCTCCTAAGAACAGATTACTTGCTGTATCATGAATGGTTTAGTACAAAGTCCTTCTACATAGTCCCTCTGTTTTTTAAAATATGTTTAAAATATATCTTTAATACACAATAATTTTTGTCTTCTCTGGATTGAAATGGTCTCCTGAGTTTTACTTTTTCATATTAGATAATTTTCACATTAATTAGAAAGCAGTAAAACCAAATATTAATTTTTGAATCTCTTAATCATAAGAAAATACTTTTATTCTTCCAATAGAGCTATTGATAAAAATATAAAGCAATGCTTTAGTTCAGTAAGTTTCTGACTGCCCAATAAATGCAATCATTATTTCGGGGTACTTTCTGATATACAATGAAAACACAGTATAGGCATCTATAATAGAAACTCATTGTCTAATAGGATATAACAATCTAAGGGTTGTGACAACTATCAATTCCCCCAATGGCCAGAAAATCCAGTTAATTTAGCAGAGTTAAGTTTATTAGATCTACTGTAGCAAGGGGAAATACAATCTTGATATCTTGATAGATTAGCACCTCAGAAGAGGAAATTTAACATCAGGGATATATTTATATGATTTTAGGGTTTGAAAAGAGTAATTTTGAGGTGGGATTTTCAAGGAGGGGAGTAGGTTGGGACTTGTCAGAATTTATGACATAATGACTTTGGACTGGAGTGAGGGTCCTGCAGTGAGGCATGACAAGCAATCTATCAGTCTTGGTATATAAGCTATCCTAGTTTGTTCACATCCTTATTTCCTAGAGCGAGTACTCAAGTTTACTTTGTTTATTCTCAGTATTGTTGAGGAGAGTCACAGGTGTATGCTCAGTCCCAGCATTGTTTAACACAGAACAGAAAATTATTTTGGTATCTTGTTTCAGTCCCTTATTTCCTTACTCATATCCCTTATCTGTATCGCTGTTCGATATCTCACAGTCGTGTATAAAATTTCTGATGATAATCATTTCAACTTCTTTAAGTTTCATATTTTCTCCCATTTTTGTTGGAAGACAATTTATTGTACTTTTTGTTTGATGGAACTGCAGATATCAAACAACATTTGCGACTCTGGAGATTACACATTTAAGGCCTGCATCATAAATAAATAGTAATATGAATCATTATTATCAGGACTATAGTTCACTACTTATCAAGCAATAAAGATTCCTCAAATTAAACCTTGAGAATAGATGAAATTTCCCATCCAAATGGCCTGTAAAATTATATATGGTGTCATTAACCAGACTACCTAAACTCAAAAATCTTTTATCTCTCAAATCGTTTTAGTGGTATTGAAAATGCTGACCCCACATAAATACAACCATCAGAGAAAACTATAAACACCTCTATGCAAAGAAAATAGAAAGTCTAGAAGAAATGGATAAATCCCTGGACACATACACCTCCCAAGACTAAACCAGGAAGAATATAAATGCCTGAATAGACCAATAACAAGTTCTGAAATCAAGGCAATAGTACATAGCCTACCAACAACAACAACAACAAAAAACCTAGGACCAGATGGATTCATAGTAGAATTCTTCCAGAGGTACAAAGAGGAGCTGGTACCGTTCCTTCTGAAACTATTCCAAACAATTGAAAAGGAGAAACTTCTCCCTAACTCATTTTATGAGGCCAGGATCATCCCGATACCAAAACCTGGCAAAGATACAACAACAACCAAAAAAAACGTTAGGCCAATATCTGTGATGAACATTGATACGAAAATCCTCAATAAGATATGGGCAAGCTGAATTCAGCAGCACATCAAAAAACTTATCCACCATGACCAAGTTGGCTTCATCCCTGGGATGCAAGGCTGGTTCAACATACATGAATCAAGAAACATAACTCATCACAAAAAACTAAGGACAAAAACCACATGATTATCTCAATAGACACAAAAAAAGGCCTTCAATAAAATTCAACATCCCTTCATGTTAAAAACTCTCAATAGGCTAGGTATTGTTGGAACATATCTCAAAATAGTAAAAGACACGTATGACAAATCCACAGCCAATATCATACTGAATGGGCAAAAGCTGGAAGCATTCCCCTTGAAAACTGGCACAAGACAAGGATGCCCAGTCTCACCACTCCTATTCAGCATAGTATTGGAAGTTCTGGCCAGGGCAATCAGGAAAGAGAAAGAAAGAAAGGATATTCAAATAGGAAGAGAGCAAATCAAACTGTCTGTTCGCACATGACATGATCCTATATTTAGAAAACTCCATCATCTCAGCTCACAAGCTCCTTAAGCTGATAAGCAACTTCAGCAAAGTCTCAGGATACAAAATCAATGTGCAAAAATCACAAGCATTCCTATACACCAACAATGAACAAGCAGAGAGCCAAATTGTGAATAAACTCCCATTCACAATTGCTAAAATAGAACAAAATACCTAGGAATATAGTTAACAAGGAAGTGAAGGATCTCTCCAAGGAGAACTACAAAACACTTCTCAAGGAAATAAGAGAGAACACAAACAAATGGAAAAACATTCCATCCTCATGGATAGGAAGAATCAATAGCAAAAATGGCCATACAGCTCAAAGTAATTTATAGATTCAATGCTATTCCCATTAAACTACCATTGACATTCTTCACAGAAAAAAACTTTAAAATTCATGTGGAACCAAAAAAGAGCCTCTATAGCCAAGAAAATCATAAGCAAAAACAACAAAGCTGTAGGCATTATGCTACCTGACTTCAAACTATACTACAAGGCTACAGTAACCAAAACAGCATGGTACTGGTATAAAAGCAGACACACAGACCAATGAAACAGAACAGAGATCTCAGAAATAAGACCACACATCTACAACCATCTTACCTTCAACAAACTTGACAAAAACAAGCAATAGAAAAAGGATTCTCTATTTAATAAATCGTGCTGGGAAAACTGGTTAGCCACATGCAGAAAATTGAAACTGGACCCTTTCCTTATATCTTATACAAAAGTCAACTCAAGATGGATTAAATACTTAAATGTGAAACCCAAAACTATAAAAACCCTAGAAGAAAATCTGGGTAATACCATTCATGACATAGGCATGGGCAAAGATTTTATGACAAAAACATCAAAAGCAAGTGCAACAAAGGGCAAAATTGACAAACGGGATCAAATTAAACTAAAGAGCTTCTGCACAGCAAAAGAAATTATTAGAGTGAACTGACAACTTATAGTATGGGAAAAAATTTTTGCAATCTATCCATTTGACAAAGATCTAATATCAAGAATCTACAAAGAACTTAAACAAATTTACAAGAAAAAAACAACTTCATCAAAAAGTGGGCAAAGGACACGAATAGACGCTGCTCAAAGGAAGACATTTATGCGGCCAACAAACATATGATAAAAAGCTCAACACCACTGATCATTAGAGAAATGCACATCAAAATTACAATAAGATACCATCTCACACAGAATGGCAATTATTAAAAAGTCATGAAACAACAGGTGCTGGTGAGGCTGTGGAGAAGCAGGAATGCTTTTATACAGTTGATGGGAGTGTAAATTAGTCCACCCATTGTGGAAGACAGTGTGGCAATGCCTCAGAGATCTAGAACCAGAAATACCCTTTGACCCAGCAATCCCATTACTGGGTATATACCCAAAGGAATATGAATTGTTCTATTATAAAGATACATGCATGTGTATTTTCATTGCAGCACTGTACAATAGCAAAGACATGGAATCAGTCCAAATGCCCATCAATGATAGACTGGATACAGAAAATGTTATACACATACACAATGGAATAGTATGAAGACATAAAAAGGAATGAGATCATGTTCTTTGAGGGGACATGTTTAGAGCTGGAAGCCATTATCCTCAGCAGACTAACACAGGAACAGAAAATCAAACACCACATGTTCTCACTTATAATTGGGAGCGGAACAATGAGATCGCATGGACAAAGGGAGGGGAACAACACACGCTGGGGCCTGTTGGGGGTTTGGGGGGAGGAAGAGCATTAAGAAAAATAGTTAAAATAGTTAATGCATACCGGGCTTAATACCTAGGTGATGGGTTGATAGCTGCAGCAAACCACCATGGCACACATTTACCTATGTAACCTGCACATCCTGCACATGTATCCCAGAACTTAAATTTTTTTAAAAGCAAGGCATATCTCTGTGATTTAAGCACAGCATTCTTCCCCTATATATTCTTCTGAAACCAGTATAACATGTAAAGTGTCCTTATTTTAAACCACCACGTGTTCAATTTGAAGAACCTCTCAAGAAGTTTGCCTAGTTTTCCTGATATTTTCTGGACCATAGCATGTAGTGTTGTCCCTACTCTTGTGCCTTATAGAAAATGTAAAATAAAAAGCCTTAGGAATAGAAGTAAAATGGTTGGAGTTTTAAAATTCAAATCAGGACTCATATTTTCTCTTCTCTTTTTCTTTTCTCTTTTTCTCTTAATTTCTTAAATTCACCTGAAGGTCTCTTTTCCCAAAAAGGGAAAACAATGAGTCAAAATGGGATGGGTGATATCAGGCATGATCCTGAAGGCATGTTCTTGTCCACTTTGTGGTTAACAATCAATAGTATATTGCAAAACAAAATAGGATCTTTGCAAGATCCTATTGATACATATATGATACTCAATAGGATACCTCAATAGGTGTCAGTAGAAACTTACAAAACAAATCAGACAAAGCTGTTTGCAGCCATGCACTGATCTGTTTTCAGACAACATAATCCAATGAGTTTATTAAATGCTGTAGTATAGTTTCAGCACCACTAATGAAGAACGTTCTGAAACCACATCATGAAATTTGTAGCACTAATATAATAATATAATCAAATGGATTGACAGCTAAAGGACTTGTGGTTGAGTCTAAGTAATGTGTCCATTAGCGACATAGCCTCTTCATATACACCACTCTTTCCTTGCTGTTTTCCAAAATACATTTCTATGATTTTTTTTTGCTTAAAATGTTATTTCCTATGTGAAGTTTTTGAGTGCTGTGTCTGTGGATACAAGATTCTAATTTTCTAGCTGTGATATAATAGTGAATGTCAATTTTTGACCAGCTGTGTTTGTCATCTAAATAGTTTCTGAGCAGTTGAGACCAATTACCCATTTAACTGACTTATTTTAAAGTATTGGTATCACAGAAAGCTAAACCATCAACTAAACAAAAGTAAATAAAATTGAGTAGTCAGTTTGAGTTCATATTTTAGCCACATCTCGGCAAGTTTTAGCCAACTATTGCACGTATATTAAGGAGTAACTAAAGATGCAATACTAATGTCAAGAGTAGAGAATACATATGGGTATCATAGTTAAGAAATAAAAAATAAAAATAGTCATCTAGAACCCTAAACTAAAAACAAAAAAAGTAAATAATAACTAGGGTAATATAATATGTTAGAATAATGGCCTCTCAAAGATGTATATACCTTAATCTTCAGAGCCTGTTAATATGTTACTTACATGATTCAGGATGTTGCTAAAATAGCAATCAAATTGTTCAGTTTTGCCCACTCTGGGGTGAGGACAAATCCCATTTGGTCACTGTGTATATTTTTAAATATCTTGTTTGATTTGATTTACTACTGCTTCATTGAGTACTTTTATGGCTCTATTGGAAAGAGATCTTGGTCCATAATTTTATTTCCTTGTGTTGTCCTTGCCCGATTTTGGTATCTGGGCAACACTGGCCTAATACAATGTGTTAGAAAGTTTTCTCTCCTCTTTCACTTATTTAGAAAGAGTTTATAAAGGACTGGTATTGGTTTTTCATTAAATGTTTGGCAGAATTTATCAATAAAGCCTACTTTGCCTGGGATTTTCTTTGTGGGAAGTTTTTGACTATGAATTGACTCTCTTTAGTGGTTCTATCTATCCAGATGTTCTGTATTTTTTTGCGTCGGTTTTGGAAGTTTGCATCATTTTTTAGAAATTTGTTTATTCTAAATAATCTAACGTGTTGGCATACTATTGTTTATATTATTACATTCTAATTGTTTTATTTCCATAAGATTGAGAGTGATGTCCCCTCTTCTATTCCTAATTCTTAGTAATTTGAGTCTTCACTCTTTTTTCTTGGACAATCTAGATAAAACGTTGTCAATTTTGTTGATCTTTTCAAATAACCAGTTGTTTGTTTTATGGAGTTTTTTTCTCTTATCAACTATATCTTCATTTTACTCTTTATTATTTTTCTCTTTCTACTTGCTTTAGTATTAATTTGCTCTTCCTTTCACAGTGCCTTAAGGTAAAAGGTTAGTTTATTGATTTTACATCTTTCTTTCCTTTTAGGATAAAAGAAATGAAACTAAACTGATTATTCTAGTTAGCAGTTTCTGTAATCTTTTATCAAGGTCCTTAGCTTCCTTACATTGGGCTAGAACATGCTTCTTTAGCTCAGAGGAGTTTGTTATTACCCACCTTCTGAAGCCTACTTCTGTCAATTTGTCAAACTCATTCTCCAACCAGTTTTGTGCCCTTGCTGGAGAGGAGTTGTGATCATTTGGAGGAGAAGAGGCATTCTGGTTTTTGGAATTTTCAGCCTTTTTGTGCTGGTTTTTCCTCATTTTTGTGGATTCATCAACCTTTGATCTTTGATGCTGATGACTTTTGGATGGGTTTTTGTGTGGGTGTTCTTTTTGTTGATGTTGATGTTATTGCTTTCTGTTTGTTACTTTTCCTTCTGACAGGCCCCTCTTCTGCAGGTCTGTTGCAGTTTGCTGGAGGTCCACATCAGACCCTGTTTGCCTGTGTATCACCAGTGGAGGGTGCAGAACAGCAAAGATTGCTGCCTGCTCCTTCCTCTGGAAGCTTCATCCCAGAGGGGCACCTGCCTGATGCCAGCCAGAGTTCTCTTGTATGAGGTGTCTGTTGACCCCTGCTGGGAGGTTTTTCCCAGTCAGGAGGCATGGGGGTCAGGCACCCACTTAAGGAGGCAGTCTGTTCCTTAGCTGAGCTTGAGCACTATGTTGGGAGATCTGCTGCTCTCTTCAGAGCTGACAGACAGAAACATTTAAGTCTGCAAAGCTGTGCCCACAGCCGCCCCTTCCCCCAGATGCTCTGTCCCAGGGAGATGGGAGTTTTATCCATAAGCCCCTGACTGGGGCTGCTGCCTTTCTTTCAGAGATGCCGTGCCCAGGGATGAGGAATCTAGAGAGGCAGTCTGGCTACAGCTGCTTTGGCTGGCTGCAGTGAGTTCTGCCCAGTCCCCACTTCCTGGCATCTTCCTTAACACTGTGAGGGGAAAACTGCCTACTCAAGCCTCAGTAATGGCAGATGCCCCTCCCTGCACTAAGCTGGATCATCCCCAGGTCAACTTCAGACTACTGTGCTGGCAGCGAGATTTTCAAGCCAGTGGTTCTTAGCTTGCTTGGTTCTGTGGGAGTGGGACCTGAGTGAGACCAATTGGCTTCCTGGCTTCAGTTTCCTTTCCATGGGAGTGAACGGTTCTATCTCGCTGGGGTTCCAGGCACCACTGGGGTATGAAAAAAAGCTTTTGCAGCTAGCTTGGTGTCTGCCCAAAAAGCTGCCCGGTTTTGTGCTTGAAAGCCAGGGCCCTGGTGGTATAGGCACCTGAGGGAATCTCCTGATCTACAGGTTGCAAAAACCATGGTAAAAGTGTAATATCTGGGCCAGGTAGCACGGTCCTTCATGACTTCCCTTGGCTAGGGGAAGGAGATTCCCAGTCCCTTGCACTTCCTGGGTGAGGCAATGCCCTACCCTGCTTCTGCTTGCCCTCCTTGGGCTGTGCCTACTGTCTAACTAGTCCCAAGGAGATGAACTGTGTACCTCAGTTGGAAATGCAGAAATCACCCACCTTCTGCATTGGTCTCACTGGGAGCTTCAGACTGGAGCTACTCCTACTCAGTTATCTTGCTAAACCCTCTTTTCATCTTCTATTCCACCGTTACACTTCTTTTGTTGCAGTAACTGAATAATTCTTAGCATAACATTTTAATTATTAAATTTTATTTATTGTTTTATTTTCTTAGTGTTTTGTCTAGGCTTACAATATGCATTTTAATTTATTCAGACCTACTTCAAATTTATACTAGCTTAATTCCATCAGGAAGTATGATAGAGAAATTATACTCCTCCATAGCTTATTCTTTTCTTCCTTCATAATTTTATTGGTATGCATACTATATCAATACGTCACAGTAATACATTGCTATGATTATCATCTTATATAATTGTATGTCTTGAAGCTGAAAGAATAAAAGAAAACAAGTATATATTTATGGAATTGCTAATATTAACCTTCTTATTTTACATTTTTGCCTATCTTTGTTTCTTCTTGTGAATTTAAGCTACACCATATATGGTGTCATTTTTGTATTCCAATACAAGTGTCCTACCATCCATCTCCTTTGTAAAAATATATTACATTTCTATATGTTGTAGATACAATACAAATACACACATGTAATTTTACACAATAATTTTTTAAATCCAGTTAGCAGAAGAAATATGCATGTATACAATAGCTGCCTTGAAGTCTTTGTCTGCTAAGTCCAACATGGAAGCTGTCTCAAAGAGAGAGCTATTTTGAAACTCTGTTTTGTCTACTTTTTTAAAACCTAAATATGGTTACATCTTTTTATTTGCTTGTCTCATAATTCATAATTTTTTAATCAAAAACTAGATATTATGATGACATTTTCACAACTCTGATACTGTTACTCCACCCTGGGGGATGGTCATTATTGTTTGCTAATTTGTTTCTTTTTTTAGTGACTTCACTGAACTAGGTTAGAAAAGACTATTTCCCCCAAGTGTGCACTCTTTGATGCTGTTTTATCAGAGAATACAGCCTTGGGCATACACACATTCATTATGACTCCCCCTTCCCCACTGGGATGACAATTTTTTTTCCAGGCTGTCTTTGACTGAACTCCCTGTCAATCTACTGGCTGGTCCGCCTGTATTGATATCAGACTGACAATTTAGCATCCACTAATTTCTAGCTGATTGCTGTATTACTTTTTACAACACTCTGGTAAATAAATTAGTCTGCAGTTTGATGCAATTCAAGTTGAACAAGTTGAACTTGTTTGTAGGGATAGTCTTTGAGGCCAGAGTGAGTCTTCTTCCAACCCCAGGATGTCTCTTCTTAGTTTTGTTTTCCTTGTTTATTTCTGCTAAACTTCTAGCTGTTTTGTCTTTGCTCTTATTGATTACAAAGAGCTGCAAGCCTTAATTGCTTACCAGCAAATAGTCACTGTTTTTGACGATGCTGTTAGATTTGAACTTCCCCAAACTCTGTCCTATGTATAGTAGTTCTCTTAGGGAAAACTATGGAACTCTTTATTCTTATGACGTTTTTCCTCTCCCTGGGCATACCATGGATGCCACCGCTCCAATGTGTGGGTGTAAAAACAGCAGACTGCTTCTCTTATAATGGTATGCCTATTGCCTGTTCGATGAGTAGAGCACTAGGCAAGGGTAGTAGCCTCTGGTATCTCGTTTTTCTTCTGTAGTAGAACCTTTGTCATACACAAGATATGGGGAAAGTGTGATTAGAAACCACTATTCTTGACCAGGAGCGGTGGCTCACGCCTGTAATCCCAGCACTTTGGGAGGCCAAGGCGGGTGGATCACGAGGTCAGGAGTTCAGGACTAGCCTGGCCAAAATAGTGAAACCACATCTCTACTAAAAGTATGAAAAAATTAGCTGGGCATGGTAACAGGTGCCTGTGATACCAGCTACTCAGGAGGCTGAGGCAGGAGAATCGCTTGAACCTGGGAGGCAGAGGTTGCAGTGAATCAAGATCACACCACTGCACTCCAGCCTGGGTGACAAGAGCAAGACTCTATCAAAAAAAAAAAAAAAAAAGAAGAAGAAACCACTATTCTTGGCCTATCATGTATGGTATAGAGCTTCTTCCCTACAACTGGGAGCTGGCTTTAAAAAAAAAAGGGAACCCTCATTGTCTCTACTGGTTTTGCCTTGCATAGAGCTTTTGCAAAACTGAGCTAAGTGAGGATGAGAAATATTAGTGGCCTGCTTTTCCTAGAGGAGTATCATAACCTGGACTGAGATCTGGAGTGAAAGAGAACCCTATCTTCTTGGCTACACATGCCTGGAGTAGAGCTTCCATCACTGTGAACTGGGAAAGGAGAGAATAAATTATGGCTCAAATATTATTGACTTTTGCTGTGCTTACCATGACTTAGAAGATTTCCTTGAATAAACACTTCTCCATTTGCTGTATGACCTTAGAAGAACTTCTAGATATTTTAAATTAGAAGTTCTTCTGGCCTAGTATTCTTTTGTGTAAATGTACTACAATTGATAGCATCCTTAAATATTTTTTCCATTTTTAACTACTTTTCAATTTTTTTAAAGTTGTCTTAGATAATACATCACCATTTGTAATCACCTTATGTTAGGAGGCTGTCTCTTCCAAAAGTTCCAGATGGGAATTTAGACATAGCATTTTCTACTTTCTTTGTCCCATCCTTCATTGAGGTTTCAACCACAGAGTTGGCAGGTGGCAGACATGGAGGTAAACAGAGAACAGAGATCCAAGCCAATCTCTTAATTTCTGGTCCTATTTCACAATCTTCTCCAAACTCCTTGCTACAGTCCAGCAAATGTTTCTCCTGCCTGGCTCTATGGTGGGAAAACAACTCTCATATGATTACCCTGTAGCCCCCACAGTCTGCTTGGTCATTGTTGTTTTTAATACTATATGTTAGGACTATAAGCTCTGGATCTTAGAATCCATAATGAATTTATCAAAATCGCAACATTTACAAATAGCAAAATTTTTGCCTTTAGTAAATTACCTTTTTGGCAAGTTTTCAACAATTGAAAAAATGTGGTTATTTATTCCCAGCTAGGATAAGACCTAGAAATCTATTCCTACTCCCCAACTGCTGGGATTAGGGAGGCAGTGAACATAAGGAAACTTGGACAAAGGAATGTCAGTTAACATCTCAAAATATTATCCTGTCATTACCTTAAAAGTATTCAGTAAATCACATGGTATTTTTATCTGGAAGAGAGAGATCATAGGATGGTAAGGTGGGCCGAGGGTAGCTGCTAGCGTAAGTCCAGCTGGCTCCTTTTACTCTGTAAAATCACAATATAATTTATTTAAAAGAAAGAAGAATAGGGCATGGTGGCGGATGCCTGTGGTCTCAGCTACTCAGGAGGCTGAGGTAGGAGGATGGCGTGAAGCCAGGAGGTGGAGCTTGCAGTGAGCTGATAGCGCACCACTGCACTCCAGTCTGGGTGATGGAGCGAGACTCCATCTCAAAAGAAGAAGAAGAAAGAAATGAGTTACTTTACTTGCAGCGGTTTTCTTTTAAAATAGTGACCTGTGGGACCTGTATTTCCTTAGCTCTTTTCAGGGTTTCCATTCCTGTATGAAAGAGTCCAAAGGTCCCTAAATGTCTTTAACATGCCGTGTTTATCTTTGTGCATTTACAGAATGTTGTGGTTTGACAGTCTGCACAGGCTTCGGGTGAGCATTGCTGTTCTTTGCTTTCTATGTGAGCTCCAGCTGATTGCTTCATGCCACATTTTGGATTATATCTGAAAACTGGCACCACCACAGCAAAAAAGGCAAGTTTTCACTGTAAAAGAAGCTAAGAACTCATTATAAATTGTTTCTGTTAGAAAGCAAAAGAGAGTATTTTCTAAAAACATGTAATAAATTAAACAAGAAAGCTTCTAAAACTTTTAATCGTACCTTCCCCAGATCAGGGCATTTATTAACTTCAAGCCAGGAGGAAAGTGAAGTTCATCAGATCTAGTGTGGTAGGATAATATTTTTATGTGTTTATTGATTAGTTTCTCCTGAAATTTCCAACTTTGTTTTAAATGCAGTCAAATCTTTCTGGTCAGTCAATATGAAGGAAGGGATTTAAAAACAGACACTGGTGCTGGGGGTTGTCTCTTGCTGACTTTTGATTTTTCAAAAACCTGAATTCTTACTGAAATAGGAAGGACTTAAGGCATAAACAAAATGTTTTGGTGAATACTTTAGCAGAGGAGTTTCCAACCCCCAGGCTGCGGACCAGTACTGGTCTGCGGCCTGTCTGGAACTGGGCCACAAAGCCGGAGGTGAGTGGTGAGGGAGCATTACTGCCTGAGTTCCACCTCCTATCAGATGCGTGGCAGCATTCAATTCCCATCGGAGTGCTAACCCTATTGTGAACTACACATATGAGGGGTTTAGGTTGCATGCTCCTTAAGGGAATATAACTAATGCCTGATGATCTGAGATGGAACAGTTTCATCCCGAAACCATCCCTGCCACCCTGCCACCCCCTGTTTGTGAAAAGATTGTCTTCCATGAAACCAGTCCCTGGTGCCAAAAAGGTTGGAGATCACTTCTTTAGCAAGAACAAAACTTTTTTGTTTCCCACTTTAAGTAAAAGTAGAAATAGAGAAAACATCAGCAGTAGTTTGTCATACCCATGGACTGATTCTTGCAGCAGATTTTCAAATAGGTTTATAGATCACATAAGATCTTACAGAAAAATTTGTGCTCTAATGGCTGGATAGATGCAAGAGACATAGCAAGTCTGAAGAATAAAAATGCTCTGGGTTTCATGTACGCCTTCCACTGCTCCATAGAATTTCTTATATCCCAACAGTATATTGTAGGAGGAACAGAGTAATCTCCATGTGCCCAAAGAAGCAAGTCAAAGGTGTGTGCAAAGGAAGATTGCTGCTAGACCTGAATGGGCCATGTATATGAGATTGGTAACTTGTGTGAACCAATGACTGAGACCCGAACAGGACTATGAATGTCTCAACTGATTATTGGTGTGGTGAGGAGACACAAAGGTCCGATGCCTATGGCTTTGCACATATGTCTCATTGTCCAATAAGCTCAAAGGTGAGCAATCACACTGCATTCTTACCAGTAAGAAAAAGGCATACTTTTTCTGTTCACTTCCACACAGAGCATATTCATAAGTCTCATTGGCCAAGACAGCCACAAAGTCACAGCTGGCTGAGAAAGAGGCGACAGAATACAGTGGTTAGCTGGGTGACAGTATATCAGCTCATTATAAATTAGAGTTCTTGTTAAGTTCTCTTTCTATATAGCTCTCTCCTCTCCAGCATTTTTTCCTTGAAACTCTGCTGGAGCAAATGAAGGGCTCACTTCAATCCTTTCCTATCCTGAAGAATCAGGTTCCTTCCTTCATTGTTTCATATCCAGTGTTTGAAAAACCTTTAATCTTTCTTTCCTTCCCCTCCCTCCCTTCCCTCCCTGCCTCCCTTCCTTCCCTCCCCTCCTTCCCATCCCTCCCCTCTGCCCCTTCCCTCCCTTCTCTCCCTGCTCTCTCCCTCCTCCCTCCTCCCCCTTCCCCTCCCTCCCTCCCTGCCCTCCTTCCCCTCCCTCCGCTCCCCTTCCCTCCCCTTTCCTGTTTCCTTCCTTCTTTTCTGTTTCAGGTAGGAAGGGTTAATCAGGTCTCTGTTGTTTTGCCTGAGAGTAGATCACATTTTTCCCGTTATTTATTATTATACTAATATCTCTCATTGGCCCATGCTTTACAAACTATTTTGGTACTTTTCACAATTTGCCAGATTGTAACAAAGTATTTTAGTATTATTCACAATTTGCCAGAATGTAAGTGCAGTTGACACATATGTGTTACTTCCTGCAAAATATAAAAGTGCTTCTGTATAGTCCCATCTCTGAGTGTGCCTCCCTGCCCAAGGAATTTCAGCCCAGGGAAGATGGGGATTTGATGAAGAAGAGAATGTGCATGGTATGCAAGTGTGTGAACCCAGGGAAACCTTAAGCAGTATCCCAAGCAAGACTGTGTTGGAGAAATACCCAAAGGCCAAGGTGTATAATGAGTAGATTATATTGAAAAGCACTTCTGTGGAGTTTTGTCTGATCTAAATTCTCAAAAAGTTGGTATAATGTTTCACAATTAATCTATTACAATAAAAATGGTACTAGATTTAGGGCATTGGCAGTCAGATTGCCTAGGTGTGGTCTGAGTTGTGGCAGAAAATATTTTCAAGGTAAGTAATCAAGCTTCTGTAAGCCTCAGTTTGCTCTTCTGTGTGAGGGAATAAACTACTTGGTCTTCCTAGACCCATTTTTTATGTTTTGTGAAAGGTTTTCTGAAGGTAGGTGAACCAAATTAAAGTTTCTACAGATGTTAGAGGGCCACTTTGTGTCTGAGCTTTCCTTCTCCCAATCTTTGCAATCCTGTTTTCATTGAATTTTCCATATATAACTTCTTTTGTAACCTCCAGAGCATGTGCACTCATGAAAATTACAAGAACTACATTTCAATGAGTATTTAGTTTTTTACACTTCCTGCCCTCCTACAACTCACATTTCTTCTTAATACCAAAAACAAAACAAAAACAAACCAAAAGAAGTGCCACATAATAGAATTAGTGCCTGAAATTGAAATATTAAAGATTTTAGGATACAAATCAAGTTGACTTATAATGACTGGATAGTTTTGTTGACACATTATTCTTTATATGATTTTTTTTTGGAGGGAGATGTTTTTGAATTTTCAATCTAAAGGGTGCACAACAGTTCTGTAGATATGAATTCTATTACTGCCATATTGTTTCTAATACATTTTACAGAAGTGAAATGTCTTTGTACCACTAAACAACATCTACTTGCAAGTGAAGAGGGAACATAAACCTCATAAAACTGCAATAAAATATTTATTTGTTTTCAGCAATAGGATTAATTTTATCATTGTAGATTTATGATCCCAGAAATTTGTTGCTAGATATTTAATATATCAAAATAGCAGAACAAGGAGCTTATAGGAAGAAATGTGTTGTGAAACTTATGATTTACCAAAGAGAACAGATTTCTTTTCTTTTTCCATAGGACTTAATAAAACAGCAGCAAAATTGAATTAGCTTGGCATAAAGTTTAATTGCCTGAAAAAAAATTGAAACTGCTCTGGCGTTGCTGTTTATGTACAACATATATTGGACTTGTGGATCGTCACTCCCCTAGAACCCCAGACTGTCTAGGGAAGCTAATGATGGCAACAGAGTTGTAGTGTTAGTGTCTGGGAATCTTCCTTTTGATTGCAGCTTCCTACCATAAAGGAGGAAAGTTCACTGTAATGACCTTTCCAAAAGGGAAAACAGGCTTTATAGCTTGCTGCTTCCCCTCATGCAATTCCTTTGTTGAAAGGCTGTCTCTCCAGGAATTCCACAGCTCTTCAGTACTACAGCACCTGAGACAGTGTGCCTTAGTGACATTCAGTTTATACATCTGGGAGTTTTTTTTTTTTTTTTTTTTTTTTTTATGATGGAGATAGCCGGATAGAAGAAAGTCATAAGGGAACATAGCAAATCTACAACCTTCAAATATTCTGTTTTGAATTGTGGCTATTGCTATGAATTACTCTCTTTCTGCTCACTTTTTCTTATCTTTTGAGCTCCAATAAGAAGAAGGTACACACTTAGGGAAAAAAACACAGTCTCTTGAGATTGTAATGTGGGAGCTAGACATCTTCATGTTCAGAAAGGTTAGGGGAATATGGACTGGCAGAGACAGAACAACTTCAGTCCCCATAATTCAACTAGAACAAAATTTGAAAATACAGTCACTAAATCGATGATGTGTCCACAGAGTTTACAACCAGCGACCACCTTCGTTCTTATCATAAATCTTGTAACAGCTAACATTCTTGGGGATTGCTGTGTGCATTTTCAATCAGAAGAACAGTCCCCGGAGAGTGGCTGAGTCTGGATCATTGTCATAGACAGTAATTGAGTAAGTGAAAAGATGTACCATGAAGGGGAAGAGGCCAACAGTTTTTTGGTTTGATTTGAATGAGAAAAAAGCTAAATTTATTTTTTCTCATCCTTGCCAGTGCCTCCTGGGGTCTTGATAATTTATGTTTTAGAAGTATGTCATCAAGAAAATCACTTGCTTTTCTTCACCATCTGATTTTCTCTTGTCCTATTGTATGCTCTTAGTAGTAGGACATATGTAAATTAATGGATACTACGGAGGCCAGCATTTTCAAGCTTCTAGAGCAAGTCATATTCACTGCTCTTGTTTATTAATTATCTATCCAGAGAAGATGCTAAGGATAATGCAAAGGATAAGACTGACAACTGGCATTAGGCTTCTGCCTGTAAATCTTGCTGAGACTGATTAATCAAAATCCAATGATAAGAATTTTATGTAAAATTTCCACTCAGGAGTTTAAAATAAGCACATAAACCATTATGAGTTTATTACAGAATAATATACTATTGATTAACTTCAAGGCTATATGGTTACATGAGTGCTAGTTTTAACTCACTCTTAGATCCTTATTAAAATGGACAAATTAAACAATCACTTAAAGAAAAGATTATAAAACTACACCATGTAAAAACAAAATCACATTATACACCATTGAAATATTCACAAAGGTTAAGACCAAAGGATAGGCAAAGATATCCAACATTCATTTAAATAAAAAGAAAGTATGGGTGGCAACTTTAATGACAGGCAAAATAGATGCAATGTTAAGCAAATTAAATTCATCAACAATACTATATTTATTATTGACGAAGGGCCTGATATTCAAAGAAAATATAAAAACCCATATTCCTTACATGAAATACCAACATCAAAATACATAAAACAATTATGTAGTTGATAGAATCCAAAAGTTGAAAAAGCCACACCAATGGAAGATGAATACATTTTTTATAGTCTGGAGAGATTAGGAACATACAAATACATTCATAAATAAACCAGTATCCTGCAGAGATTTGGCATTTGTTTCCCAACACTCATAGAACTCTTGGAACAACGGGAGTCCAATACCTTGAAAAACGCCACCATTGTAGAGAATATATTCTCTCACCATAATGCAATATAAGAGGAAAATAATAACAAATGTGTAACTCTGTAACTTAATCATGCCCAAGGTTTTGCAGATTCATGCTATGACTTTCCTTTCTTTTCTTTTCTTTCTGTTCTTTTTTTTTTTCTTTTTTTTTTTGAGACGGAGTCTCGCTCTGTCCCCCAGGCTGGAGTGCAGTGGCGCTGTCTCGGCTCACTGCAAGCCTCGCCTCCCAGGTTCATGCCATTCTGCTGTCTCAGCCTCTCAAGTAGCTGAGACTACAAGCGCCCACCACCACGCCCGGCTAATTTTTTGTATTTTTAGTACAAAAAATAATTTTTGTATTTTTAGTAGAGACGGGGTTTCACCGTGTTAGCCAGGATGGTCTCAATCTCCTGACCTCGTGATCCGCCCGCCTCAGCCTCCCAAAGTGCTGGGATTACAGGCATGAGACACCGTGCCTGGTCTTTCCTTTCTATTTTTATACAAACATTTTCTTTCATAGTCTTTCAACTTCTTATTCTAAAGCCGTTCTCTGTGGTTATCACACTGCACACTAAATCATTCTTTACTTTTCTAATTGCAGTTATTAATCCTTATACTGTGATTCTGTCTGGCCATGATGCATCCAAATAGTAATAGCTGTGGCAGCACAGGACAATGGATCATACTCCTGGGCCTGTCACTCCTGCACTGAATGACATATGTCATTGCCAGTAGCAAAATGCCACTTAATTGTGTTCCTTTAATTATTTTTATTTATGTCTCCAATTTCAAAGTCTTTATTTCCTAACATTTAAAAGTGCACCTAACAACTTCCCTAAATAATTTTTAGACCAAGAAGAACATAAAAGTAAATGACTTAATATGCAGAAAAATGTCAGTAGTAAGAACACCGAATGTCGGCCGGGCGCAGTGGCTCAAGCCTGTAATCCCAGCACTTTGGGAGGCCGAGACGGGCGAATCACGAGGTCAGGAGCTCGAGACCATCCTGGCTAACACGGTGAAACCCCGTCTCTACTAAAAAAATACAAAAAACTAGCCGGGCGAGGTGGCGGGCGCCTGTAGTCCCAGCTACTCAGGAGGCTGAGGCAGGAGAATGGCGTGAACCCGCGAGGCGGAGCTTGCAGTGAGCTGAGATCCGGCCACTGCACTCCAGCCTGGGCGACAGAGCCAGACTCCGTCTCAAAAAAAAAAAGAACACCGAATGTCAAAATTTATGAGACTTCCAAAGTTGAACTCAGAGGAAAGCAAATGTCTCTATATACTATAAATGTTTTACAAAAAAAAAAAAGGTAAAAATTAAAATTTCAAATTGCATTCAAGAATTTGTTTTAAAAGTACCTAGAATAAAGCAGGAGCTGGCAAACTATACTCTAGGGGCCAAATTCAGCCCACTATCTATTTTGGTAAATAGGATGTTATTGAAACATAGCCAAACCTATCCTTTTATAAATCGTCTATGGCTCAGGGCAGTGCTATGATTAAATTTGTTCTCTCCAAAATTCAGGTGTTAACAGTGATAACAGTGATAGTATTAAGAGGTGGGGCCTGCCAGGAGTGGGGTTCACACCTGTAATCCCAGCACTTTGGGAGGCTGAGGCGGGCAGATCACAAGGACAGCAGTTCAAGACCAGCCCGGCCAACATGGTGAAACCCTGTCTCTATTAAAAATACAAAAATTAGTGGGGCATGGTGGCACACACCTGAAATCCCAGGTACTTGGGAGGCTAAGGTAGGAGAATAACTTGAACCCAGGAGGTGGAGGTTGCAGTGAGCCAAGATCCCACCACTGCACTCTAGCCTGGGATAGAGGGAGATTCCGTCTCAAAAAAGAAAAAAAAAAAAAGAAGAAAAAAATAAACGGAGGTGGGGCCTTTAAGAGGCGATGAGGCCATGGGTACTCCTCTCTCATGAATCGGATTAAAGCCTTTATGAAGAGGGCTTTATGCAGCATTCACTAATTTTGCTAGCTTACCCCTCTGCCTTCTGCCATGTGCAAACACAGCAAGAAGGCCCTCACCAGACCAAATGTTGGTGCCTTGATCTTGGACTTCTCAGCCTTCAAAACTATGATAAATATATTTCTGGTTTTTATAAATTACGCAGTCTCAGTTGTTTTGTTATAGCAGCACAGAGTAAGAAGGACAGAGTAGTTGTGACAAAGGCCACTTGGCTCATAAAGCCATACAGCCTTTCACTATATACAGCCCTTTACAGAAAAGGTTTGACGACCCTTAATCTAAGGTATGCAGAGGAAAGGTTGGTTAAAAACAAACCTATAAACTAATCATTTGGAAAACAGAAAAGAAAATTGATGACAGGTATATCAATTTTTCTTGTAGCACACAGAAAACTGTGCAATGTTGTAACTTTTATTTTGACGGTGTTATACTAAAATACTGAGTAAAGCACACAATGAAAGCATACAGATAAATTTCTCACATACAAATGAAAAATTGTAAATACATATTAGCAAACCTAATTCAGCAGTATATTTAACTATTAATAACCTGCAGCCAAGATAAGATTTAGTCCAGGGATATATGCATTATTTACTATAAGCAAATATGTTAATATACCTAGTCACATCTAGTAGGTCAAAGAAAAATAAAACACTATATATTAATCTCAATAAATACAGAAAATCAGTTGGACCTTTTTATGAGAGGAAAAAGTATTATCCTTGGAATGGGAAGGTATGTTTTTGGGATAACATCAACACCATAGTTAGTGTCAAAGTTGAAAACATCAGAGATATTCCCATGAAAGACATAAAACAATATAAGAATATAGGGTATTTTTATGAAAATTTAAGTGGAAAAAAACTTCTAAAAGTTCTAGCCAGTGGAATAGGACATGAGATTTCTTTCCAAAAAAACATATAAAATTGTTATTGTCAGAATATTTCTGAAAGCAAACAAAATCAAAAAATTCATGATGAATTACTATCACTTCATTTTTTTCTTTTTTTTTTTTAAGGCGGAGTCTTGCTCTATCGCCCAGGCTGGAGTGCAATGGCATGATCAGCTCACTGTAACCTCTGTCTCCTGGGCTCAAGCAATTCACCTGCCTCAGCCTCCCAAGCAGCTGGGATTACAGGTGTCCGCCACCACACCCAGCTAAATTTTTTTGTTTCTTTTTAGTAGAGATGGGGTTTCACCACGTTGGGCAGGCTGGTCTCGAACTCCTGACCTTGTAATCCACCCACCTTGACCTCCCAAAGTGTTGGGAATACAGGCGTGAGCCACTGGGCCCAGCCCACTTCATCTCTTTTAACTTTTTAGTTCAGGGGTACATGTGCAGGTTTGTTATAGAGGTAAACTTGTGTCATGTGGTTTATTGGACAGATTATTTTGGCACCCAGGTATTAAGCCTAGTGCCTATTAGTTATTTTTCCTGATCCTCTTTCTCCTTCCACTCTTCACATTCAAGTAGACTCCAGTGTGTTGTTCCTGTCTATGTGTCCATGTGTTCTCATCTTTTAGCCCCCACTTATAAATGAGAATATGCAATATTTGGTTTTCTGTTCCTGCATTAGTTTGCTACAGATAATAACGTCCAGCTGCATCCATATTCCTACATCAAAAGACATGATCTAGTTCTTTTTTATGACTCCATAGTATTCCATGGTGTATGTGTACCACATTTTGTTTATCCAATCTATCCAATCTGTCATTGATGGGCATTTAGGTTCATTTCATGTCTTTTCTATTGTGAATAGTGCTGCAATGAACATTTGTGTGCATATGTCATTATGGTAGAATGATTTATATTCCTTTGGGTATATACCCAGTGCAGTAATAGGGTTGCTGGGCCAAATGGAATTTCTGCCTCTAGGTTTTTGAGGTATCACCAAATTGTTTTCCACAATGGTTGAACTAATTTATACTCCCACCAATGGTATATAAGTGTTCCTCTCTCTTCACAACCTTGCCAGCATCTGTTATTTTATTGAGATTTAATACTAGCCATGCTGACTGGTGTGAGATGGTATCTCATTGTGGTTTTGATTTGCATGTCTCTAATTATCAATTGTGGTGAGCTGTTTTGCATATGATTGTTGGCCACATGCATGTCTTCTTCTGAAAAAACTATCACTTAATCTTTAGACCCCACTCAAGTTTCTCCAATTGGCAAAAGAATACCATTAAAAGTTGCACATTGCATTTACATATCATGTGTCTCCATTTTCCTTCCGTCTAGAATAGTACCTCATTGTTTTCTTGTATTTCATACCTTGACACTTGAAAATTGTAGACTAGTTATTTTGTGGAGTATCTGCTAATTTGGATGTCTCTGATGTTTTCTCATAGAAGATTCAGATTATGCATCTTTGGCCAGAATATTACAGAAACAATGTTGTGTTCTTATTCTATGAAATGTGTATTTTTTCTTTGTCCCATTACTAATAATATTTACCTTTGATCAGCTGATTAAAGTGGTTTTGGCCAGGCTATTTGGCTTTAAAGTAACTACTTTTCTCTTTGTAATTAAGTATTATATGGAGAGTCATTTTTGGAATCATAAAAATCCTATCACTTATTAAACATTCTATCTATTTATTTATATAAGTACAGAGTCATGTTCTCCAATTTATTCAGTGGTTATAATGTGTTTCTATATTTTAAGGCTCACATTGTCCCACATTTGGACTGTAGAAGCCCCTTCAATCTGGATTCTGTGTCCTTTGATGTGTTCTTATCATTCTTTTTGTACCTCTTTACTTTCTAACACAATATGGGTTTATCTTGCACTTTACTCGCCTAGGCCATGGAATCAACCTTTTCACTAAGGTATTCTGGCTCCTTTTAGTAGAATCAAGGCCTGGCTGCTAGGTCTGCTCATTACTGTTGCATTACTGTTGTTCTTGGTCTCTTTCTCTCAGTGGAAAGAGCTATAGAGATTTTTATGTGAACAATCACACACATCATCTACATCTCTGTCTGCCTATCTATCTATCTGAAAACTATGAGTTCATACTGATGCCTCAAGCTAATCCATTACTGCAGAATTCGTACTAGCTCCTCCCTTTTTATATTTATAACTTTCCTTTCCAATAACGCCATAACTGACCCCCATTATCCTTAATTTACTGATGTGATTAATCCCCCTTTATGTAACCAATCTCCTACTAATGCTATCATCTTTTTCTCTGCATATCCTTCTTCAGCCACTAGGGTTCTAACACTCTGGCCCTGGCTTCCACCCTCTCACCTCACTTGTGCGCTGACACCGGCATGAGGATATTCCACCATGAGAAAGTCTTTACCTGACCTGGGCTCCAACACTCCATGACAGGCAGCTTACCTACACAGTTGCTTGCCTTATCCCACTGGCTTTCTGCCAGCCCACACCAGGCTGTCTTTTGGCAGAGATGGGCTCCTTGTCCTGCTCAGGCTTTGCCACTCTACAATGGAAAGCCCATCTACACTTGTATCCTCCTTGAGCCACTGGGGCTTCTGTCCCATTCCCTGACTCCATACATGATAGCTGCCTACCTTTCTTGACCCTATTAAGGTCTTTAGAACTGAATTGTTCAGGAAGGCAAGAGGTAGAGAAAGAGGAAAATGATACCATGTTTATTGAAAAAAGAAATAAATGAAAATGGAACAATCAAATTTTCACATATGTATAGAAACACATTACAATGATTTTAAGGGCTCAAGGTTAAAGAAAAGTCACAATGCAATTTTTTTTTTTTTTTTCACTGTGTCGCCCAGGCTGGAGTGCAGTGGCATGATCTCAGCTCACTGCAACCTCTGCCCTCCAAGTTCAAGCAATTCTCCTGCCTCAGCCTCCTGACTAGCTGGGATTACAGGCACCTGCCACTGTGCCCAGCTAATTTTTTGTGTTTTTAGTGGAAACACGGTTACACCATGTTGGCCGGGCTGGTCTCGATCTCCTGACCTCAAGTGATCCACCCACCTTGGCCTCCCAAAATGTTGAGATTACAGGCATAAGCCCCCATGCCTGGCCACAAACATTTTTTTTAAATGAAATTTTTTTTACATTTGGGTGTCAAAGGTATAAAACCAGAGTGCATACATTCAAATCCATGACAAGCAAAATAAAAAGGAAAGAGTATACAGTAAATAAAGTGTTCCAACATATATTACATAAAATTTTTTTATTATTACATGAAGCACTCTTACAAGTAAATAAAAAATACCCCAATGGTAAAATACCTATGGCAATGAATAAACCTTTACATAAATTAAGAAATACAAACTAGCAATTGTGATGAAAGAAATATTCAACCTTTCTAGCAATAAAATTTAAAAATAGTAGTAATAAAATAGTAATAAAATATTTTTTCTTCAAAATTATGTACTAGTTTGAACAGTTAAAATGACTTGCAAATATAGTCTAATGCATTATTTGACAACATGTAAATTGGAAAAACATTTCTGAAGAAAAATTTTATATCAAATTAAAAACATACATAGCCTTTGAACTAGTAACTTTACTTCTAGGAATTAACCTTAGCAAATAATCAGATCTGAACTGTGATTTATGTTGGTATTTATTTTAATATGTTTAATATCAGAGTGCAAAATGATAACTATATATTCAACCTAGAAATTTTTTTTAAAAATAGCCTTTGGTCTACAATAAGGAATTGGTTAAATAAATCATACAATGTAAATAAGGTGAATACCATGTAGTAAAATTAATAATTTTTGAAAATCATACAATTATTTTATTACATGAAGAAAGGATAACACAAGAGAGCATACAATCTTATGTTTGTATGTGCATATATGCATTTTATTTTCATGTGTGTATAGATGGATCTATATGTTGATATGAATATCTAGAAGAAAATATATCAACATATTTACTATTATTTGATTATGGTTTATTTCCATTTTCTTCTTTGCATCTTTACCACATTTTCTATCAAGCACATACATCACTATTGCATTCGTTTCCTTTGCTGTTGGGATAAATTACTACAAACTTAGTGACTTAGAACACACATTTTTTTCTCTTACAGTTCTGGAGATCTAAAACCAACATGTTGGCGGGGCTGGTTTCTTCTGAAGGCTCTGAGGAAAGAATCTGTGTTCTTCCCTTTGTTTAACTTTTAGTATCTGCCTGTATTCCTCAGCTAGTGGCTCCTTCTTCCATCTTCAAAGACTATCACTCCAATCTCTGCTTCTGTCATCAGCTCACCTTCTCCCCTGGATCTGACCCACCTATGCCCCTCATATAAGGACTGTTATAATTATATCACCCTGGATTATTCAACCCAGGAGATAATCTAGGCTAATCTCCCTATCTCAAGATTCTTAATCACCTGCTAAGTCCCTTTTGCCATATAAGTTAATATTCACAGGTCCAGGAATTTGGATGTGGAATATCTGGGAGCCACTATTGAGCCTACCTCAACTCTTACTAGAATTAAAGTGTTTATTATTTTAGAAACATAAGCTTCACAATGGCAATCCTTAAGGTAGAGTTGATTTTCTTAAAATGTTCTGGAACATAATATTTATTACCAGAGGATACAGGTATGGAAGAGGGAAAGCTATAATCTGAAGAGCTCAATGTATGTTTTGGAGTTCATAGGGGGGATTTACAGGAATAAGGATATGTATAGGAATTCATGGTGTGGATTGAGGAGAAGGATTTAGAAAATTTCAACCAGTAACCTCTGAAATATCTGCTATCTCTAGGAAGAAAGCTATGGGGACCGTCACTAGCACCTCATTTACTCATTGATATCTAGAATATTGATACCTACCAAACATGTGATACTTTTAACTTAGAAACATACATTTGTTTCCAAGAGAACGATCCTTAAGGACAACTACTGATAATCTGTCATATGGAAGTATGTGCACTACATATATAAAGACAAGCTCTATTTTAAAATATCAAAATATATTGTTTTCTGGCAAAGATTTCTATATAGCGATATCCAGAGCAATGCGATATGTAGCCACAAATAACTAGAAATAATCTCATTGCACATCATTGGAATAATTAGCAAAATTTATGACATCATCATACACAGTAGACTGGTGTATAACCCTACAATCGTAAAGTATGTTATTTATTATGTGAGAAAATTCTTATTGTGATATTGAAAAAAGCAAACTAGCTAGATACAAGAAAACCCTCAAGTTTAGAAAAAGCTAAAGGGAGTAAAAATTATATGAAAATAGGTATAGTGGATGCTACAGTTAGTGGTGTTGGGAGTGACTATTGGTTTTTTTCAAATTTTTCATTGGAATACTATGTTTTCATATTTAGAAGAAGGAAAACCAACAACAATGATAGAATCAGCTTCCCATTGATACTGATTTTAGTTATTGGGCTAAGAGGGTTTTTCTACCCAGGAAGCTTTAATGTCCCCATTTCAGGTGACTCTACAGGAGACAGAATTGTGCCAGCCTTATATTTTATGGGCACTAGGCAGAAGGGTGTGCCATTAAATCTGCTGAGTGGACAGAATGATCATTATCTGCTAGGTGACCTGGAAAGCAGGAAGAAAGAGCAACTCTGGATATATTCTGTTATCCAAACTTTAAAACGAATCCATCCTCATATCCCCATTGAAAAATATGACCCTGAAAAGAGGGTTATAACTAAACAGGGAGAAATAAATATGCAGTATATGTAAACAAATAACAACAAAGAAGTAAAAGGCCTGTATGTCAAAGGTTCATTACTCTAAAGAGATACGATACAATATGTTCCCCTCATCTGTGCTATGAAATTGATGGGGTCATTATTGCTTGCCACAAAGAAACCATACAAGCAAAACAGTCTTACTATTTCTCTTCCAGCTTTAATGTAATATGGTTTTTCATAAAGTTTTCATTAAAGTTGATAGAATAATTCATTATGCGTTTATCTGATTTTATTCCTCTTTGTATTTGATCAAAACAATATGTAGCGCTTGAAAATTCACAATGAAAATTGTGAAACCTCAAGATATGTTGCTCATTTACAATTAAATAAATTAGCTTTTTAATTCTTTAATCTACTCTAGAAGCTACATAATTGAGCTAGAACAAGGATTGTTCTATCTGATTCATAACATTTGAGGGTCAGAGTCTCAGAAGAGAGATTTTTCACAACATGTTTATTTGCTCTAATTCACATAATTGGTACATTAAAATGAACAAATTAGAAACAAGCAACCAGAGGGTGCTGGATTAGCAAGAGTCTTAAAAGCTTTGCAGCTTCTTCATATAATTATTGAGGCATGTTTAATTAGGATAACACATATTAGTAACAATTAAACATATTCAAGGTCAGGAAATGAACCTTTTTACAAGTTAAAGTTAGCATTTTAGTTTTATAATATTATCAGTTCAACAGGAATGTTTTATTTCAGTGTTATATTCTAATACCATTATCACATTAAAAATCACTCTTTTTGATATCACTATCATACACTAATTTACAGGCAGAAAATCAAGATTATAGATTGTCTAAGATACCTATATAAGGCTGTCATAAATGTGAAAGTTCAGTACTCAAAAGAATGAAGATGCACATACAATTTCAAGTGACTGTGCTTTGCTAGCTGGACTCTTTCTGAACGGAGTGAAAAATAGAATGAAGAGACTTAAATAGTTGCTCCATTTCCTAATCCCACATCTTGTACCTCAATTGAAAGGGGTTAAGAGCCCATTAAATTCTCTTCTTGGTCCATAAGCTTCTTTTCAGTACCTTTCCCAGGTTGCAGAGAAAATTTTCTGAAGGTTAGCCATTAAAGATTACTGTACTCCTGAAAATCCTTGACTTATGTCTTGAAACATGGGGTCATTTTAATTATCTATGGATGAAAGACAGTGGTTTGACTTCAGCTGACTTTAGGTGTCTCTTATGATGTATAACATCTTAAGGTTCTAAAATACCGACTCTCTCATTACGATGTGAGAAATTGCTACATTTTCTCAGCTTTTAGCTTTTATTTCTATCTTGTGAAGTTGATTACTATTAATGCATCAACCCCAATTTCTTTGGAAGATGGAATGAAAATTAAAAATACCCCAAAACTACAAATCTGTAAAACAGGAGGTATAGATATTATCTTTACAGTTTCCATAATGAAAGTACCCTTTCTTTGGTGAAATCTGTCAAAATTACGATCAATAATTTTTACAAGGACCAGGTGATAAAGGAGGTGATGGTAATATTAAAGTGCTTTGTAATCACTTATGTGTATGAAATTTTTCAGATTGAATAGCGATATCATTTATTGTTTCAAAATATTCTTAAGGTAGTTTTCAGAAGGAAGCGAGATAGCAGCCCTGTTGATTATATTTTTCTATTAATTATATATGTATCATTTAATTTACATGAAATATATTTATTACAGATTTGCCCTATGTGAACTGTGACATGTCATATTATATATATGAGCTATGTTGATTGTAGAGTTACCCCATGTTCACTGTGATTCACATTAGGTCTTTCCTACAGAAGTTCAAAATCAGGAATCAAAGCAGGATGACTCATGCAGGGACACATGGACAAAAGGAGACTGATGACTCTTCTCATATCTGAGGCTGCTGTCTGTCACTGTATGAATTTACCAAAGCCTAGAGTCTTTCCCTCAGTTCTGGGACTTGGAAACATAAAATTTTTAGGATGCTGAATACAATTTCTCTTCTCAGGAGGAAACTTACAATAAACTAGCAAGCACAAATAATGTCTAAAAAGCAGAATGTTGTTATGGATGTAATGGCAAATAAACAAGGTAGAAATTACTATACTCTGTATCTTTTAAAACTGTACTTACTCTTTCTGTAGGCTAGGCTAACTTGGGTATCAAAAGTATTTGTGAACTTTTCTGTATACATGTTGAATCTTGATAAAATTTATAAAAACAAAGGGAAAAGGTGAGTATGGAATCAGAAAAGAGTAAGCCCGACGTCTAATGAGAACAGACTAATTACACTGTAGCCCCATTCATTCATTCATTCATTCATTCATTCAACAAACACTTTTGGGTGTGTGACTGTTACCTGGGTGCCAGGTTCTATGCTAGTCTCTGGAGTAACCTATAGTGAGCCAGAGAGACATCTTCTCTCAGGAAAACAAAACAAAAATAAAATCAGCCACAAAAGTACAAAAGAAAATACACATTTTGGAAACAAAAAATCTGAAATACGAAAGTTAAAAAAACAACTGGATGATAAGAGGAAAAATAATGTGGACTTGGGCACCTGTTTATGAGTTCAGGGAAATGTTCAATAAGGAGATAGCATCCAGCTGAGGCAGGAAGGATCCAAAGCAGCCAGCCATGTAAAGCCGAAGGTAGAATCATCACAGACCTGGAAGAAGTGTTAACGTGGGTGAAGTTTGCACTGAATGAGCAGGAGCATGGGCTGTGATTCAGAGTGAATTTCACTTTTTTAAAAATTTATTTTTAACAAATCTTATGAACTTGTTTCCTACTCTCAATCACAGAAAGGAGCCCATCTCAAAGGGTCCACTTATTTCCAACATCATCTCAAGGTCGCTCATAATGTGGGCTCAGGAAAATCCTGTTGACTGTTGTTCAAGCAGTCTCCTTGCACTGCCACCCCCACCCTTGGTGCTGTGAGATCACCCCAATGGGGTAGGCTATGTCTCACCAGTCACAGCCACTATAACCTCAGATCCTGGCCTCTAGGGAAGGGATGCTCTTATCCCCTGCCTTGCTTCACTCTAAGCAAGGGGAGAGGCTTTTTTGTTGTTTTTGTTCCTCTCAATGAAGCTGACATCAAACTAGAAAATTTTAATGTGACTTTACTGAAGACCAGGGACAATGGAAGAGATTTCAAACGATCACATGATATCATATCACCCTGGGGTCGCTTACCGGGTCAGTTAATGGCCTGGCTCTCTGCTTATCACCATTTGTCCTGTGACAGGTACCCCTCACTACCAGATCTGCTGTAGAACCTCCAAAGTCTAGAAGTTCATGCCAAATTTCCTCCTAGTTCTACCGAGAGCAAACAAGTGGTGTCCCCATCTTAGCCTAAGACCTAATTCCTCAAGGCTTAATTCCCTATCCTAGGGTTAATCTCTCATCAGGATGGTTAATAGTAGAAATATCCATTTCACAGACATGTGGTCTACTCTGATAGCATTTATTAAAACACATAATCACAGAATAGTCTTCCACTTAAAAAAATTAATATTGATACATAATAGCTATATGTATTTTCATGGTACATGTGATAATGTGATACATTTATATAATCAAATCAGGGTAATTGAGATATCCATCATCTAATTATTTATCTCTTCTTTACTCTAGGAATATTCAAATTTTTCTCTTCTAGCGATTTTTGAACTTACACTTTTGATTCAGTTCTCAAAATCTATGTTTTTCAGTATTGTCGATAGCCACATTTTATACTATGATATAAAATGTAATATGATATGATATGATGACTGAAATAGTTTAGCCAAAGGCAGAAAACAATTTGAATCCACAGTCTAACTTAACTCTCACCTGGCCAGTGCTTAAATGTGTACTACCAAATTCTGCCTCTGGTACTCTACTTTAGCTACATTTTTATTGATGGCTAACTCTATTTTTGAGTCACATTGTATTTCTTTATATATGATAATAAAATAATTTAAATAATCAGATTATAGTCAAAATGTATAACCCTGAGAGTTCTTCTGTTTCATTCAGGTGACTTTGTCTTTCTATGCTGAATTTAAAAAAAAAATGTGTTGATCTCATCATTTAACTCTTAAAAGTGAGCTTAATTTCTTTCCTTTTCAAGTTCTTACAAGATAGCCATCTGTCTCTGCCATGTGCTAACACCATTTTTCCTTTACAGACCAAGGTCAATATCCTACAGAAAGTTTGCTGATTGAACAGTGATGTAAATCCACTGGCATATAAGAGAAAGAGACTCAGGAATCAAGAGAATTGGGCAACTAACTAGCTCCAATTCCTTTTCATCTCAGTTTTGTTTTTTAATTTTTAAAATAAGGACATTGGTCCAAATGGTTTTAATTAACCATACACCCTGCTCTACAAGTCTAAAGAAAACTGTAGGACAATATGTTGGGTCTCCAAGTATCCAGTGATAATAATTTGGGAAAAATTTAAATGGCAGAACAAGTATGGTGTTCATCGTGTTTCAATTTAGTAGCCTTAGGTTTTGTGGTTCAGTGTTACCAAAAAAATCAAATTATGCTTATTTTCTTCATTACACATGATGTCATCTATAGAAAATCTATGAAATTGCTAAAACCCAGGGACCGGGAATTCACATAGTACACAATTAAAACAATGTCTTTTTCTTGGAATTTTTGGTGATAATTCATAAGGGCAAAGGACAGTAGCCACAGCAGTTGCTCTTTTCAGTCATGATTTGTAACTTTAATTCCAGAAATTGTAGCTGCATGTGTTTGGAAGGGACTTCGGGAATTTGGATGGATGGTTGGCCAGAGATGATCTTTTGTTTCTCTGTAGTTAGGATGACTCTCTAGTGATTTATGTTTTTTTCTGGTAGTTGCCTGAGATAACTTATTTCAGTTGGAACAACATTTGCTATTTTTTCTTCTAAACCAGAGGTCAAGATCTAATTCCTATAAAACTTCTCAACTTATTTCAATTTATTCTAAAACCTGGCCTTATCAACCTCTATTACTTGGAAAACTTCAAGATAATTACATTTTAAACTTGGTGTTGTAGCTCTCTGAAAATGATTCATGTGTTATTTTACTGGACTTTAAGCTCCTAGAAACCCCAAAGTGTTGGTAACTGGATATCATGTGGTTCTAGATATTAAGAGCTGCTGTTTCATGTGTCAGCTGTGAGATCTTGAACAAACTATGAGACTCTAAGCTTTAGCTTCATCATCTGTTAAGTCAGGAAGTTAGCACTGATACGAATTGTATTATTATAAAAATTAGATGAGATATGTGTATGTGCAGTGACTGTGGTAAACATTTACTAACACAAACAACAACTTGAGCTCTGTCCTTTAGTATAGTCTTAATAAGTGCATAATTGATTGCACTGACACCTCTGTGGGACGAAGAAGTCCTCAGATAACAAATAATCAAGTCTCAGCTGGTCAACTGTTATTTCTTTTATAATTCTGGTATGGGATGAGGGGAAAGAAATTCAGAATGAAGTAGGACAAAGCTACAATAAAATTGTCTTCCAGAATCTTTCCACATTTGATCAGGTTTGTCCCATGTCCAGGGAAATGTGGATGAAGAGTCTCGCAACTTTGGTCTAACTATAATGTTAGTATGTTATTTCCAACTAGCAGTCATCAGAGGAACTATTTTAATTTATGTTCCTGCTGTCATTTTTACATTTCTCTTCTATTTAATATCTCCTTTTGATGAATAGTCAACCTCTTTCTTTTCTATCTTTTTTTTTTTTTTTTTTCCCCACTGGAGCGTAGTGAATAAAGTATGATTTAAGCATCAGGATAGCTTGATTCAAATATCAGTTCTGCCACTGGCCAGCAGTTATTTCACCTTTCTGCAGATCAATTTATTAATTTGAAAAATGGGATATCAATAATATCCGACTCACTAGGTTTTCCTCTTATGTTTTATTTTTATTTTTGAGACAGGGTCTGGCTCTGTCGCCCAGACTGAAGTGCAGTGGCATGATCTCGGCTCACTGTGACCTCTGCCTCCCAGCCTCAAGCCATCATCCCACCTCAGCTTTCAAAGTTGCTGGGATTACCAGGGCAAGCCACCACACCTGGCTAATTTTTGTATTTTTGGTAGAGACAGGTTTCACCTTGTTGCCCAGGCTGGTCTCGAACACCTGGCCTTAGGTGATACATCTGCCTTTGCCTCCCAAAGTGCTGGGAATACATGCATGCGCCACCACGCTCAGCCCTCACTGGGCTTTTCTAAGAATTAAAAACAAGATAATAGATGTGAAGTACTGGTATATTAAAAATAGTTACTGTCTTCATAAATTTTACAATGCTCAAAATATGAACACTCGGTAATCATTCAGTGAATCGAGGCCAACCTCGTAATATTTTCTTTGTGCATCCCATTTTTCTTCTTCAAACTCTTTTTTCCTTTTTTTGCCTCTTAAATTCTCTCTCTCCCTATGTTTTATTGAAACATTTATCTTTTTTCTTTGTTCCTTAAGAGTCATCTGCTTTGTAAAAAGTCTTCTCTATGAAGAATTTCCTAATCCCAAGGTTTCTTCCTCCTTTTCCTCTCCAACGTTGTCACATTTTTCTACTTCTCCAATTTTTGACTTCCCTTTTAATGACTCCTTACCACCCTGTCTCTTATCCACTGCAACAGAAAAGGATGAATAAGAAATGCATTGTGTCAATATCAATGGGGATAATGTTCTGGTATTCTACAAAAGCTCAGAATATTTCATCTAAAAAATAGATCTGCCAATATCTTATTTATTTAGCTTTTGTCAGTATAAACTATTCAATCTATAGAGGTCTCAATTTTCCTATGTGGGGTATGAGATGAGTTAATTATCTAATATCTAGAGGTCATTCCAATATTAGTATTTCCTAAGTATAACGGCTAAGCCAAACACAATGGCTTTTTGAATAATTAACCAGGTTCATGAAAGTGTTACCAGCAAGATCTACATGCTGGAGATCAGACATGTGCATCCATATATATTGCAGTGCACTGACTTTTATGGTATTCACAGTAACAAAATATATTCATACTTACAGAATTAAGGTCACTGTGGTATTGTTCTAAAATTTTCTTTTTAGGCAAGGAATGTAGAGGAATGGTAATAAAATGTAATAGTATAATGCTTTCAGTAATGTAATCCTTTCCTTATCCTCTCCTTGTTGAAAGCTGGGCCAGGTTTTGGCAGATGATGGCTAAGAGAAGCATTACAGGTGTCAGGGACAATGTGAGAAAAGGCAGAAGAAGGAAGAATCAAATCTGAGAATGGTGAGTGATTTTACAGTGTGAAAGCGGCATTTCACAATCTCTGTCCAGCAGAACACTGGTTTTAGGAGATAGGAATGTAGTTATGAGGCAGAAGCATTTGGGAACATCCATATGCCATATCTCCTTATTAGAGATTCAACTGACATATTGCTGTACTATAGACTGAAAGGTTTTGGAGAGAAAAAATTTATTTGACTTTGTTTAATTCAGTTTTACTCAAATTTACTTGACATCCAAGCCCTTTTCTCAGAACAAATCTTAAATCAGTTGATGGAACTACATTTTGTGAAAGGCCAGTTTTAGAGCTGCTGAGATAGATCTTAGGATATCTCTGTGCTGGGCTATGCATGCAATTATTTTTATTATAACTCTATTATTTCACGCCCTAACATTTGACATTTTGAAGGACTCAGTTCTTAGTCTTCTGTTTTTATTTGCTTCATTGACAGCCTTAAGGAGCTTAACAGCTATGGTGGCTTTACCTCTCATGTGGTTTCTAGAGCTCCAAAACATGCTTTGTGGCTCCTGGCACTTACTGTGTACTCCCTCTTTATTCCATTCCTCTTGCTTCAAATATCTTAGACATATGAGCTAATTCCTTTCCCAACCTTTAGCGTCGAAACCAGCTACCTCCCTCATCCTCACTGTTTCAGTTACAAGATGCAATACTAAATACTTTTATATATGCACAAAAAGCTCAGTGATTGACACAAAACATATGCTCAATAAAACTTTCTCTCATTGTTCAATGGTATCAGAATGCTCCCAAAGTTCTTAAATTGAATGTACAGTCATCTAATTTGACCAGCTTAGCCAACCATCAAAATTGGTCTTTTTTATTGCCCACATTGCCACTTATTTCCAATAGGTACATCCCAGTCCACAATGAGCACATTAGAACTGATTACTGCATTAATACCTTGACTATTTCTTGACTAAAACTTTGTTCATGCAACTGTCAGCATAATTATCCTAATGGATTTTTTAAAGGTATAGATACAAAAAATAACTATTGCACTGGCCATAAATAAATTTTTACATGTGTATATATATCCATGTATTCAGTACCAGGTCAAGATATCATGAAACATTTCCAGGACCCTCAAGTGTTTTCTGGTACTTCTTTCCATGCTATACTCCTTAGTGGTAACTCCTATGATGACCTCTATCATTATATATCTTATACATAGTAACACATGGTATGTATTCTCTTGTGTCTGGCATATTGACATGTATCTAGTTTGTTCTTTTACTGTGTCTCCTTTTTTTCTTTTCTTTTTTTTTTTTTTGAGACGGAGTCTGGCTCTGTCGCCCAGGCTGGAGTGCAGTGGCCGGATCTCAGCTCACTGCAAGCTCCGCCTCCCGGGTTCACACCATTCTCCTGCCTCAGCCTCCCGAGTAGCTGGGACTACAGGCGCCCGCCACCTCGCCCGGCTAGTTTTTTTGTATTTTTTAGTAGAGACGGGGTTTCACTGTGTTAGCCAGGATGGTCTCGATCTCCTGACCTCGTGATCCGCCCGTCTCGGCCTCCCAAAGTGCTGGGATTACAGGCTTGAGCCACCGCGCCCGGCCGTCCTTTTTTTCTTAGACATTTATATAGTGTCCAAGTACCACTGAGCTCCTAATGTTATTCTGATCTATATCTTTAGGGGCTTTCCACAGTTTTCAGCCTGTCTTTCCACCCACACTATCTAATAAATCTAATTCTAATTCTGTTTTATTTAACCAACCTCAGCCAGCCTTACTCCCACTGTTCCTCAACACACACCACTCCTCTTTGCAGACAGGTTCACTTTCTATTCCATAAGCCCTCTGTGCTCATTCCTGATGCCGTGCCTTCTCCCTGACTTACAGGTCCTTTTTTCTCCTTCCTACATATCTGTTCAAGGCCCAACCCAAATCCTACCTCTTCTAAGAAGTTTTCTTAGAAGAAGCCAGTGATTTTTGGAATCCCTTCTTAATGAACTCATATAGCAAGTATTATCTGTGCTTCCTGACCTGGTAATTAGTTTAGTGTTTAGTATTTGTTTTCTTTATGTTTTATTATTGTTTATCCATGCACAGGATAATGACTTGAAACAGGAACTATGCCATTTTCTTTCTCTTTGCAGTGCAGGGATCTGTGATACTAAAGTAGATTGAACTGTTTCTCTCATTCCCCATTCATCCTCAGCATTTTTAAAACACAAAGCACAGTGAAATTTGTTGGTTAAGAGCTTTTCTAGTACTTGGCTTTTGTTCTTAGGTCTAAGCTGCATTTCTACAGTGCTAATTTGACTGCTTTCTTATCGTCACATAACTCAGGAATTAGCTAAGTCAATATAAGTTTAGAAACATAGAAGGTATCCTAAGAAAATCAAATGAATATCACACATTTAGGCATAGGAGCAAGGTGTTGTGTGAGTCATAGATTAACGGGGTTCACAATTATTTGAACTTTCAATTCCCCACTGTAAGAAATTTCAAAATATTAATATTTAAAACGTTGCTTAAAAAAGAAAGGAAGAGGGAGAAGATGGGAATTAGAATTAGATGAGAAAGGAGGAAAAACAAGGGTCATCAGCCCACAAATGAGATCAGGATAGAGAAGAACTCATCTGGGATACCAAAAAGAGAGGTATAATAGATAGAAGCCCAGAAAACTACACTAATAGGAGCAATGTTAGTAGGAGACAAAAAGGCTTTGCAAAATGCTGTAAAATTCTCACACACAAAAAAATCTTGGCATGGTATTCATCATCTAGCTATTTCTGACACGCAGACTTTACTTAAAGTCCAGTCTTTGCCATCATAGGTTTGTTTTTTTTTTTTGTTTTTTTGTTTTTTGGAAAATTAGATTAGATCCATGAGTTGGCCAGTGCCCTGGCTAGCTTATGCTGCTAGAGTAAGAGGAGGAAAAATAAAAAGAGCAAGAGACATTACTCATCAGTGATTCCTCCCATCACCAACATACTTAGGATCCCTCATAACATTGTACCCGCTTCCCATTGGTAACACAGAACTTCGTGTGTTACAATCAGGTAAATTGGTCCCTACAGAACTCAGGTTCATATAGTAAAATTTTAAAACTTTAAAATTCTAAATTTTTTTCCTAGGGAAAATTGTGATGATAGTTCAATAATAAGATTAAGTGAGGGCTGAGAAATATTAGAAATGCTGGACAAAGTAAGAAACATCTGCTTAAAGGCATCAGAATGTTAAAAAAAAAAAAAAAAAAAAAAAAAAAAAAAAAAAAGGGCCAAAAATTCAAAAAAAAGGGGAAAAAAAAAAAAAAAAAAAAAAAAAAAAAAAAGCAATGCCATGTGGGCCAAACTTCTGGAGAGAAGGGAAACAGAAAGCTTGACATTTGGCACTGCTTTTCTCCTTGCGGCATTTGCTGATTCAAAACACACAGCCTAAGAGCTGAAAAGCCGAGGAGTTGAAAAGCCAGGGAGCAGAGAAGCCAATTGGCAAGTGCTCAAGCCAAAAGCATCAACTAAGAGGCCGACAAGCCCTTAGGCAATCTCATACGGCTAGGAGAACAAGTAAGCTTAGAGTCCAATGAGGGATCTGAGGGCACAGGTGAACCCAGCCTTTCACATGGCAATTTCAAATGGCAACATCCTAAGAGGGAGGGCAAACCAAAAATAGACCAGCCTTTACAAAGGCTGAAGACCAATTTTAAATTAGCTCAAACTGAGAATGGGCTAAGGTTACCAGCCCCTCTAATAACTATCTGCCATAAGAAAAAGCAAATCTGCTTCAGAGAAAGATAAGGACAACCATGAGGTACAATTCTCTCTCTCTCTTTTAAATATGCCCAGTATTCAAAACATCACTTGATATACCAAGAAATAAGACTAAATGATCAAAAACTAAGAAAAAATACAATAGAAACAGACAAGATGAGATATTATAATTAGCGGTCACTGGTTTTTTAAAAAACTATAATTCAACAACAATGAAAATCAACTGATAGGAAATAAGAGGATATGAGAGATGCTCAAACTCAAATAATCAGGGAAGTGCAAATTAAAATGACAGTGAGATGCCACTTATCTATTAGAATGGCTAAAATCCAAAAATTGAAATACCAAAACTGATGAGAATACAGAGCAACGGGAATTTTCATTCAATGCTCATAGTAATCCAAAATGGTACAACCACTTTGGAAGATACTTTGGGAGTTTCTTTTTTTTTTTTTTCCCCCACAAAACTAAACATACTCTTATCATATGATCGAGAAATTTTACTTCTTGGTATGTACCCAAATGAGTTGAAAACTTACATTTACGTGCAAATCTGCATACGAATATTTATAGTGGCTTTCTTAATAGTAGCCAAAACTTGAAAGCAACCTAGATGTTTTTCCAGAGATGAATGAAAAAATCACAAACTATGGCATACCCATACAATGGAGTATTATTCAGTGATAAAAGGCAATGAATTATCCATCTATGAAAAAATGTGAAGGAAACTTAAATGCATATTTCTAATCGAAACCATTGTGAAAAGGCTGTATGATTCCAACTATATGATATTCAGGAAAAGTTCCAATTAGGGGGGACAGTTAAATGATCAGTGGTTGCCAGAGGTTTAGGGAGGGGGAAGGAGGGATAAATAGGTGGAGCACAGAGGATTTTTAAGGTAACAAAACTATTCAGTATAATATTGTAATGGTGGACGTGTCACGATACATTTGCAAAACCCAAAACAACATTTGCAAAAAACAAAATGAAAAGTGAACCCTAATGTATATATGAACTTGACTTAATAATAATGTATCATTAATTCATTAACTGTGAAAAAGGTACCACACTAATGTAAGACATTAATAATGGGGAAACTGGGTAGAGAGGTGAATGGGTATATAGGAACTCTCTATACTTTCTGCTTAATTATTTTGTGATCCTAAAACTGCAGGAAAAAATTGTCTATTAATTTAAAATAAATAGGATTACACTTACATAAACTTGAACACAAATAGAAGCATAGCAGCAATATTTATAATAGCAAAAAGTGAAAACAACTCAAATGCTTACCAACTGATGAATGGATATACAAAACATGGTGTATCTATACCATAAACATTATTCCGCCATAAAAAGAAATGAAGTACTGATACATGCTACAACATGGATGAAAGTTGAAAACATGCTAAGTAAAGAAGGCAGTCACAAAATCTCAATATTGTATGATTCCATTTGTACGAAATGTTCAGCATAGGCTAATCTGTGGAGGAAAAGCAGATGAAGACAAAGTAGATTAAGACACTAATCTTAAAAAAGTAGATTAAAGCCAGGCGCCGTGGCTCATGCCTGTAATCCCAGCACTTTGGGAGGCTGAGGCGGGCAGATCCCAAGGTCAGGAGATCGAGACCGTCCTGGCTAATACGATAAAACCCCGTCTCTACTGAAAATACAAAAAAGTAGCAGGGTGTGTGGCGGGCGCCTGTAGTCCCAGCTACTCGGGAAGCCGAGGCAGGAGAATGGCATGAACCCGGGAGGCGGAGCTTGAAGTGAGCCGAGATCACGCCACTGCACTCTAGCCTGGGGTACAGAGAGAGACTCCGTCTCAAAAAAAAAAAAAAAAAAAAAAAAAAGTAGATTAAGACAAAGTTGCCTAGAATTGGAGAAAATGGAAAATGAGTGATTGCTAATAGGTTTCTTTTTCTTTTGGGTGGGGACATGAGAATGCTTTAAAATGGATTGTGGTGATAGATGCATCATTTTGTAAAAATGCTAAAAACCATTGTACATTAAATATATGAAGTAAAGTAAATTATATTTCAATGATGTTATTATTTTAAAACCATGATTAATGTATTCAAGAAAATAAAGGACAGCCCATACTATTTAAGCAAAAGTTAGTATTCACCAAAAGCAATCAAAGGAAAATTTTAAAACTGAAAACAGCAGTTTAAGCGTTCAACAGCTTGGTTTAACATTACATTAGACAAAAACATAAGAAAGGATTATTAAAGTTAGTAAAAAACCAGACTAAAATTTGGAGGAAAAGTAATATAAAATAAAAAAATAAGCACATAAGACATATGGAGAATATATAAAACATGGTGATTAACCAGGCCCACGTCATGGTTAGAGAGAGAACACCCCCTCTAGCTGTACCACAAGGACTTCCGTAAAAGAAAAATGAGGTTCTGGTGCCAGAAGTAAAAGGAATTAATGGCAAAGAGGCAAAAGCAATGATAAACTATAATTTAGATACACCAGTTATTACATAGGCTCGTTCGGTTTGTAATCTAATAGAAGTGATAAGAACTGATGTAACTCATATTAAAGGCTACTAGATACTGCTGAGGAAAAGTGTCCTCAGGAGTAGTTTATGATACAAATGGACCATGTGTAGAAAATACTGTAGGAATGGAAAACTCCAGACACCTGGGACAAAGGGGGAACCATGGAATATTTGAAAGCATCATTGTTCAAGGTTATACATTGTTTAAAATCCAGACACTTCAGTTAGCCTAAATGATGACTTGCTCATTTTTCTGGATTTGAATGCAGAAGACTTTTAAGTTTTTGACTAACACCAAAGAAAAAAGTGGAAAAGTTGTTTCTTTCATTATGAAACTGGAGAAAAGGCAGGTCTTATAAGTAGCATGAAGGCTTACTAGTGTTTTCCCTGATGACAGAGCTAATTCAGAAGACTATGGCCATAGAACAATTTTGGAAGCAGAATAAGACTGGGGAGTCTTCACTCAGTGTTTGTGATTAAATTTTAATGACATATGATGAAGCTGGTATGACACAGCTGGCAGAATTGGTTGAGTTGTTGAAAATGGTCCTCAAAGGTATAGAAATTGAACAGTGGACACAGAAAAAGAACAATGCGGTCTGGGTGCAGTGGCTCATGCCTGTAATATCAGCACTTTGGGAGGCTGAGGCAGGTGCATCACTTGAGGTTAGGAGTTCAAGACCAGCCTGGCCAACATGGTGAAACCCTGTCTCTACCAAAAATACAAAAATTACCCAGGTGTAGAGGTGCCCATCTATAGTCCCAGCTACTTGGGAGGCCGAGGCAGGAGAACTGCTTGAACCCTGGAGGTGGAGGTTGTAGTGAGCCGAGATTGCACAACTGTACTCCATCGTGGGGGACAGAGTGAGGCTTTGTCTTAAAATAAATAAATAAATAAATAAATAAATAGAACAATGTAAATCCAAAAGGGTAGAAGGCCAATATTAACAAGAAAAGCCACAATAGAGAGGAAAAGTAATAAACTTAACAGCTAAAAGCAAATGCTTGTTCTTTAAGAAGATGACTAAGCAAAATTTGGCAAACATGATAGAGATGTGATTAGCAATAAGAGGCAAATTTTTTTTAATTGCAAAAGAATACTATACCAACATTACACCAATGCATTAAAAATTTAGAGACACATTTGTTTTGAGATCTTAGATTCTAATTCATGTCAGTAAGTGGATTTTGGCAACATATTTTAAAACATTATTATGCTAAAGTATAGTTTATTACCATAAAGCAGATTTATAAAAATAAAATCATTGGGATAAGGAAAGAAATGTCCGTAACCAATATCAAAGCGTACTCCAAAGTTATAGTATTTTTTAAAAATCTGATAAGCTGTGGTAGTAGTACACTGATATGTCATTGACCTGGAAGAGGAATTCATGAATATATAGGAAATATAGGATAAAGTACAGGCTTATCCTCACTTGTGGAACTGCAAAAATGGCCAAGTAAGCTGAAACTGTACAAAGTGACTATAATAATTAATGACAAAATTATGATTCTTTCATGTCCTTAAAATTTTTCTGACAGCTATTAGAAACCCCCTTTCGGTTGGTTATAAAAGTATACATCAATGAAAAAAAAGTAAAACTGTATTTAGTTAATGCACTAGAAAACATTAGAAATTACCATGTTTTATTCTACAGTAAAACCTTGTTGAGACTTAGAACTACTGGTCCAGTATCTAAGAAGTTTGGAAGTTGCCACTTTATCATAACATCAAGTAAAACACTAAACAAACTGAAAATTCAGTAAAACTTCTTAGATTCGTCATAAAAGTGAGTTATAGGTCAAACCACTGCCCCCTAAAATTGGACAGACAGACAAACAGTTCCAGAGAATCACAACTTATCAGAGCACAAACCCAGGGGTAGAACCCTCTTGTGAAAATCAGTGCTGAAATATAAAAATTTGACCTGTAATTGATGAATTGCCGCAGGGTTGTTGTGAAAATGTCTGTGAGTTAAAAACACCAAGGAGGTCCCCAGACTCTTATGAGTTTTACCTCCTGGAGATCTATCAGGCTGTCACAGTGAAGGCTGTAGAAAAATTCCCTGCCCTTCTGGCGGAGGAAGGGGAAAAGTGGCCATTTGTAAATTCACCAGAGCATTCTATTCCTAACAAGGCCTGTCCTCAAGATAAACTATTTTAACAGAGTTTAACTTCCAGGGGTTGTGTCACAGCCTAACCAAGCTGGTGGTAGAGAATTCCAGTCTTCTCCAGTCCTCCTGTCCCACCTAAGGTGGGGGAAGTCCTGAAGTGCACTTGTAAAACTCACAGCTGAAGGGCACAGGCTGATTAAAAGACTAAAAGCTAATCAAGGAATATAGAACTCTTCCTTTTCCCCACACTTTACCACCTACCACATTATTAAAGGGCTATTTACTGCCGGTACATTATGTCTATCGGGGAAAACCCACCCCCAATAGTCAACGTGGGTCCTTTCCTATTTTCCCTAAGTGTCATCTGGTCTGAGAAATAAAGGGAAAGGGTACAAAAGAGAGAAATTTTAAAGCTGGGTGTCCGGGGGAGACATCACATGTCGCAGGTTCCGTGGTGCCCCCTGAGCTGTAAAACCAGCAAGTTTTTATTAGCAATTTTCAAAGGGGTGGAAGTGCATGAATAGGGTGTGGGTCACAGAGATCACATGCTTTAAGGGTGACAAAAGATCATAAGGCAGGAGGTCAGGGCGAGATCACAAGGTCAGGGCAAAACTAGGATCACTAGTGAACTTCCATGTTCAGCTGTGCACACATTGTCATTGATAAACAAGGTTCAAGAGCAGAGAACCGGTCTGACTATAATTTGCCAGGCTGGAATTTCCTAATCCTAGCAAGCCTGGGGACGCTGCAGGAGACTAGGGCATGTTTCATCCCTATCTACATCTGCATAAAGTTGACACTCCCAGGGTGGCCATTTTAGAGGCCCTGCCCTGGGAATGCATTCTTTTCCCAGGGCTGTTAATTATTAATATTCCTTACTGGGGAAAGAATTCAGCGATATTTATCTTACCCATTTTTGGTAATAAGAGAAATATGGCTCTGTCTTGCCTGCCCACAGGCAGACAGACTTTAAAGTTATCTCCCTTGTTCCCTGAAAATCACTGTTATCCTGTTCTTAAGGTGCCAGATTTCGTATTGTTCAAATACACATGCTCTACAAATAATTTTTGCAGTTAATGCAATCATCACAGGGTCCTGAGGTGACATTCATCCTCAGCTTATGAAGATGATGGGATTAAGAGATTAAAGTAAAGACAGGCATAGGAAATCACAAGAGTATTGATTGGGGAAGGTATAAATGTCCATGAAATCTTCACAATTTATGTTCTTCTGCCATGGCTTCAGCTGGTCCCTCCATTTGGGGTCCCTGACTTCCTGCAAAAATGTCCATATTTTAAAAAAATGAAAAGTCATACTAAAAGGCAAAAAAAAAAAAAGTTTGAAGAGAGAGCAAGCATCAGAACCAGATTCAGAAATGTTGCAATTATCAGTTAGAATTTTAAAACAATGATTACTATTCCAAGGCCTCTAAAAGAAAAGATAAAGAACAGTCAAAAACAGATGGATAATATAAGTAGAGAGGGAGAATTTCTAAGCAGTAATCAACAAGAAATCTTAGAGATCAAAAACACTGCAACAGGAATAAAGATTGCCTTTAATTGGCTAGTTAGTAGATTGGTTATGGCTGAGGAAAAAGAAAGATCTCTGAGCTTGAGGATATGTCAATAGCAATGTTGAGGATATGTCAATAACAATGTCACAAACTGAAAAGTAAGGAGAAAAACTACAGAAGAAACTCAACAAAATATCCAAGAACTGTGAGACAACTACAAAATGTATAACGTATATAGAGTGAGAATAATACAAGGAGAAAAAAAAGAGGAGGAAATAGAAGTAATATTTGAAGCAATAACGACTGAGAATTTTTCCCAATGAACATCAGATGCTGAAACACAGATCCAGGGAACTCAGAGAATATTAAGCAAGATAGATGCCAAAACAAACAAAAATTAAAATGACAAAAAGCTACACCTAGGCATATCATATTCAAACTGCAGATGAAAAAGAACACACACACATTTTGAAATAAGCCAGAAGAAATAAACATCTTGCCTACAAAGGAAAAACGATAAGAATTACATCTTTCTTCCTAGAAACAATGTAAGCAAAAAGTGAGTGAAGTGAAATATTTAAGTGTTAAGACCAAAATAATCAACCCAAAATTGTGTATTCTATAAAATTATGCTGTGAAAGTTGAAGATAAAGAGTTTCTGAAACACTGAGATAATTTTTGCCAGTAGGCCTGCCTTGCAAGAAATGTTTAATAAAGATCTTCAGAGAGAAAGAAATTCATATATGTCTGAAATTTGGATCTACATAAAGAAAGGTAGAGGATTAGAGAAGGAATAAGAAAAGGTAAATGAAAACATTTATTTTTAAATTCTTAAAGAATCGAATATATAATAGTTTGTTGAAAATAATAGCAGCTATATATGTGTGTGTACACACTCATGTATACTTATCTATAAATTATATGAATGTCAGAAATGAAACAAAAGACAAAATGAGAAATTAGAAATATTGTAATATTGTAAGGTACTTGCACTATCTATGAAACAGTAGAGTGTTATTTAACTATGGACTTAGATTAGTTGTAAATATATATTACAATGATAACTAAGTAACAAGTTATTTTAATTATTTATAAAAATTAAAAAATATTTAATTACTTAATTAAATTAAATAAATTAAAATAATATTTAATTTAAGCTACTTTGAAAAACCCAAAACAAAAAGAGAACTTATATGTTAAGAAATAAAAGAATATGTAATCATATAAAATGCTCATTTGAAACCACAAAAGCCAGAAAAAAAAAGACAAAAACGTGAACAAAGGTCAAAAACAATAAATAGAAAGCAGTAACAAATATCGTAGATATTAATCTAACTATACCAATAATAACTCTAAATTCTGTGGCATAAATACACAAAACGGAATATTGGAGCAGACAAAAAAAAGAAAGTTAGTTTATTTCTGAACTGTAAGAAACCAAACTTAAATACAAAAGAACATGTAAATTAAATGTAGAGATGCAGAAAGATATACACAATCTGCCAAAACTCACACAATAAAAATAGACAATCTAAATAGGCCTATATCTACTAAGAAAATTGAATAATTACCTTCCCAAGCAGAAGACATCAGGCCCAGATGTGTTCACTAGTAAGTTCTACCAAATATTTAAGAAAGAAATTATAAAATCTTTTTCAAAATACAAAAGTAGTAGGAATATTTCCTAACTTATTCTATGAGGCCAGCACTACCTTAGTAATAAAACCAGACAAAGAGGCCCGGTGCAGTGGCTCATGCCTATAATTCCAGTACTTTGGGAGGCTGAGGTTGGTGGATCACCTGAGGTCTGGAGTTCAAGGCCAGTCTGGTCAACATTATGAAACCCCATCTCTAATAAAAATACAAACAATTAGCCGGGCATGGTGGTAGGTGCCTGTAATCCCAGCTACTCAGGAGGCTGAGGCAGAAAAATTGCTTGAACCTAGGAGATGGAGGTTGCAGTGACCCGAGATTGTGCCACTGCACTGCAGCCTGGGCAACACACCGGGGCCTATCATGGGGAGGGGGGAGCGGGGAGGGATTGCATTGGGAGTTATACCTGATGTAAATGACGAGTTGATGGGTGCTGACGAGTTGATGGGTGCAGCACAGCAACATGACACAAGTATACATATGTAACAAACCTGCACGTTATGCACATGTACCCTAGAACTTAAAGTATAATAATAATAAAAAATAAAAAATAAAAGCAAACAAAAAAACTCCAGACAAATACATTACAAGAATAGAAAACTACAGACAAGCATCTTTTAAGAACCACAAACTATTAGCAAATAGAAAACCAACAATGTATAAAAAGAATTATTTATCACGGCAAAGTGCGATTTATCCCAGGTATGCAAGGCTGGTTCAACATTGGAAAATCAATTAATATAATTTACTACATCCACAGACTAAAGAAAAAAATTATTTAATTATATTAATAAAGGCACAACAAGCATTTGACAAAATCCAACATTTATGCATTATGAAAGACTCCCAGCAAAGTAGGATAGAGGAGAACATTCTCAACTGGATATAAAACATTCAACTAAAAGCTAAAGCTAGCACCATAATTAATGGTGAGAAACTGGAAGCTTTCACCCTAAGATCAGGGATAAAGCAAAAATGTCACCTCTCAAAACACCATTTTAACAAGTATTGGAAATTCTAGAAAATACATAACATGAGAAAGAAAATAAAATGTGCACAGATTGTAAAGGATAAAATAAAATTGTCTTTGTTTACAGATGACTTGATTGTCTATGCACAAAACCTGAAAGAATGAACAAATATATTTTTGAAGCTATAAACAATTGTATTAAGTTTGCAGAATACAAGATAAATATACAAAAGTCAATTGCTTTCCTATATACCAGCAAAGAATAAGTGTAATTTGAAATTAAAAATACAATACCACTTAAATTAACATCCCCCCAAAAATGAAAGACATAGGTGTAATTCTAGCAACATATGTGCGAGGTCTATATAATGAAAACCATGTAACTTAGATGAAAGAAATTCTAAAAGAATTAAATAAATGGAGAACTAGTCCATGTTCATGGATAGGAAGACGATATTTTTGAGATGTCAGTGCTTTTCAACTTGATCTACAGATTTGATGCGACCTCAATCAAAATCCCAGCAAGTCATTTTGTGGATATTGACAAACTAATTATAAAGCTTATACAAAGAGGCAAAAGACCAAGAACAGAAAACACAATATTAGAAGAAAAATGTAGGAGGACTGACACTACTCAACTTGAAGAATTACTATAAAGCTACAGTAATCAAGATAGTGTAATATTGGCAAAGAATAGACAAATAGATAAATGGAGCAGAATACACAACCCAAAAATAGACACACAATAATATAGTCAACTATCTTTCTCAAAGAAGAGAGGCAATACAACATGAAAAAGATAATCTTTCAACAAATATTGCTAGAACAACTGAATATCTATATGCAAAAGGATAAATCTAGACACAGAACTTACACCTTTTACAAATATTAACTCAAAATGGATAATAGACCTAAATGTAGTACACAAACATGTAAAACTCAAAATAGATAATACAGTAGAATATCTAAATGACCTCAGAAATGGTGACCATTAAAGACACAACCCATGAAGTGAAAACTGATAATCTGAAATTTATTAAAGTTTAAAAATCCCTACTTCTGTTCTATGAAAGACACTGTCAAAAAATAAGAATACAAACTACAAATGGGGAGAAAATATTTTCAAAAGACCTATCTGATAAATTACTATTATCTAAAACATATAAGGAACTCAAAAACTCAACAATGACAAAAAGCAGCCCAATTAAAAAGTGAGCAAAAGACCTGAACAGAAACCTCACTCAAGAAGATATACAGATGACAAATAAGCATATCAGAAGATGTTTCACACCATATGTTATTCAAGAAATGCAAATTAAAGCAACAGTGAGGTATCAATAATGACTGTTAGAATTGCCAGTGTTCACAACACTGACAACACTAACTGTTGACAAAGATGTGAAGCAACAAGTGGTGAGAATACCAAATGGTATAACCACATTGGAAGATAGTTTGGCAGTTTACAAGAAAACTAATCATACTCTTACCATACATTCCTGTGATCACACTCCTTGGTATTTACTCAAATGTGTTGAAAAGTTATTTTACACAAAAGCCTCCACAAGGTTGTTTATAGCAGCTTTATTCATAGTTGCCCAAACTTGGAAGCAACCAAGATATCCTTCAGTAGGTAAACAGATAAATAAACAGTAGCACATTTAGACAGTAGATTATTAAACAGTGATAAAAATAAACAACCTATCAAGCCATGAAAAGACATGGGGAAACCTTAAATGCATATTTCTAAGTAAAAGAAACCAGTCTGAAAAGGCTGTGTAATGTGATTCCAACTATATGACTTTCAGGAAAAGACCAAACTATGGGGATAGTAAAAAGATCAGTAGTTGGCAGGGGGTAAGGACAAGGGAGAAATGAATAGGCAAATTACAGAAAATTTTTAGGGTAGTGAAACTATTCTGTGTGATATTGTAATGGTGGATGCATGTCATTGTACATTTGTCAGAATCTATAGAATATACAACACAAGTGAACCCTAATGTAAACTATTGACTTTAGGTGACAATAATGTGTTAATGTATGTTTATCAATTGTAAAAAGTGTACAACTCTAGTGGAGGATATTGGTAAGAGGGGAAGCAGTCCATATGTGGGGCCAGATGGTATATACCAAATCTCTATGTCTTTCACTTAATTTTTCTAAGTGAATTTAAAACTTCTCCAAAAAATAGAGTATTTTAAAAGGAGAAATTAAAAACAAAACCTTATCAATAGTAGTTTTACAATGTTTGTCCTACTCTTCTCATATACCTCACAAGGAGTCGAAATCTTTTCTGTGCCTTGGCAAATTTCTTGCTCCATTCTAACATTTACCCTTGAATTTCCAGCATTTCTTCCTTTGTGTTTTCCATGTCATAAAATATATCTGAGAATTCTTTTATGTGAACTTTTTTGTTGATGTCACTTACTGTGGGACATCTTCATCCTTTTGTCACAACTACTTTCCTCATTTATGTTGATTTTGCCTTTACTGGGTTCCCTAGGCTGCAAACTTACTCTCAATGTCTATAGAGTTAGCATTCACATGGTCAGCTATTTCTTCTACAACCCATTTATATTCCATTAGAATTATACTTCCAGTGTAATCACTATTTGTTTCTTTGCTGCATTTTTGCCTTAGTTGCTTTGCTTTCTCTCTTTCAATTATCCAGTTTTATAAAATGCCATGTAGATTTATGACTGGGAAACAAGAAGGCAGCATGATGATACACTTTGATGTTTGTTAGTTGAATAATATGCACTGTGACCAATCACCAACAGACCTAAAGAAGTGACTTAACTGGTCAGATTGAGATGCATGTCTATTATTTATATAGTGATTTGTGGAATGTACAGCTAGCTGTGAAATTTGTATATTATGCTATTTCTCACAGTTAATATGTGGTAGTAACTAAAATTTGAATGTTGATGGAGGATGATTATTTAACTAAAACATAGTAACTAAAATTCATGTACATGTGAACTTTTATATAGCAAGGACTGCCTACATAGCATACATTTGTTAATGTTCTAATGTAAGAAAAAAATACTTAGAATAATGTAGAATAGGATAAGAAATCATACTCTTTGTATGAAAAAGTCTTTTCCTAAGCAGAACATGAAACTGAGACACCATTAAAAAAACAGATAGTGGGTATGATGTCCTAATAATTAATGAATTCTACATGACAAAAGGCAATTTAAACATAGAGACAAATAAAAAACTAGGAAACGTATTAACATATGACCAAGGGTTTGACCAACACTTTCCTTTCTCCACAACAATATCAGGATGGGAAAAAAACCCAGAAAGTCAAACGTTATAAATCAACAGATGAGACATTAAATCAAATTTCTCATCTACTATGGACTCCATTTTATGAAGTGCAAAGTGCCTTCAACAGGTGGAGAATTGCCTGTCTAACCCAGATACTCTGCAATGCATTTAGAGAAACTTTGAGTAACTGTTTGACAGATTAACCTCCTTTCAGTTCTGTAAGAAAGGAAAAACAACAGAATGTCAGTGTCTTCAGGGCGGAATTCCAATATTATGTCTGCACCACTGATCTTTGCAAAACATCAAAACACACAGTATCCAACAAATCACTCTTAGACAATCAAGTGGGAAAGAAATAAAAAAGCTGACAGACTTGCTAGTTCATTTGTAGCCCTAATTCCTGATTACACTGATGATGGGAAAAATCTGCTGCTGTATGTGAATTTTAAAGGGCATAGAGATTCAAGTAAAGCAGAGTGGGAACATTTGCACCTGATAACCCACCTATGTGGAATTTAGACTGAACTAATAAATGTTGACTCAGAAATGAGAGGAGGAGACAGGCAGAGCAAGATGGCAGAATAGAAACCTCCAGAAATTGTCCCCTTTTCAGGAACACCAAATTGAAAAAATAGCCACACAAAAAAGCACCTTCCTAAGAATAAAAAAATCAGGTAAGTAATCACAGTACCTAGTTTTAACATCATATTAAAGAAAGGGACACTGAAGAGGGCAGGAAAGACAGTCTTGAATTGTACACCCCGTCCTTCCCCAGTTCCCTGGCAGCAGCCACATGGCATGGAGAGAGAATCTGTGTGCTTGGGGGAGGGAGAGCACAATGATGTGGGACTTTGCATAGGAACTCAGGGATGCCCTGTCACAGTGGAAAGCTTCACAGGGCAGAACTCAATCAGTACCCACAGAGGGAGCATTTAGACAAGCCTTGGCCAAAGGTGAATCATCCATTGTAGTGGTTGGAATCTGAGTTCCAGCAAGCCTTGCTACTGAGTGATAAAGTGCTCTGGGGGTCTAATTAACCTTGAAAGGCAGTCTAGGCCACAAGGATTGCAATTCCTGGGCAAGTCCTGGTGCTGTGCTGGGCTTGAAGTCAGTGGACTGAGGGTACACGTGACTTAGTAAGACTCAGCTGAGGCAGCCAAGGGAGTGCCTACATTGCCCATCCCCCAACACTAGGCAGCACAGCTCACAGCTCTCGAAGAGACTTCTTCCCTCTGTTTGAGAAGAGAAGAAAGGGAAAAGGACTATGTCTTCTAACTTGGACACCAGCTCAGCCACAGTAAAAGAATACCTGGCAGAGTCCTAAGGCACCAATTTCAGGCACTAGCTTCCAGACATTTCAAGACATAACCTGGGCCAGAAAGGAACCTGATACCTGAAGGGAAGGAGCCAGTCCTGGCAGAATTCACCACCTGCTGAGTAAAGAGCATTAGGCCCTGAATAATCAGAAGTGGTTGTCAGGCAGTACTTACTATAAGCCTTAGGTGAGACTTAAATCCATGCTTGCTTCGAATGTCACCAAACACATTCTCAGTAGTGGTGACTATGGAGGGGAGGGGGTGGGGGAGACTCACTCTTCTTGAAGAAAGGGGAGGGAAATATAAGGGCGTCTTTGTCTTGCAGTTTGGGTATCAGCTTGACCACAGTGGAGTAGAGCACCAAGTGGGCTCCTGGGTTTCCTGATTCTAGGCATTGCTTCCTGGATGACATTTCTGGACCTTTTCTAGACCAGAGGGAAGCTCGCTGCCCTGAAGGGTGACATTCAGGCCTGGAGCCATTCATTACAAGCTGACTGAAGAGATCTTGGACCTTGAGTTAACACTGGTAGTAGCCAGGCAGTACTCACTGTGGGCCAGGGCTAGTGGGTGGCCATGTGTAGAGACTCCTCTGCTTGAGGAAAGGGGAAAAAAGAGTAGCAAGAACTTTGTCTTGCAGTTTGGGTGCCAGTTCAGTTGCAGTAGAAACTAAGTTTCCTGACTCTAGACCCTGGCTCCCAGATGGTATCTCTGGACTCACCCAGGCCCACAGAAACCTCGCCATCCTGAAGGGAAGTACACAAGCCTGGCTGAATTTGCCACCTGCTGATTGTAAAGCTCTTGGGCCTTGAGTGAATATAAGTGGTAGGTAGGCAGTGGATACCTTGGATGAGACCCAGTGCTGTGCTTGCTTTGGGTCTGACCCAGTGTAATCCCAGTTATAGTAACTACAGGGCTACTTGTGTCACCCCTCCCCCAGTTCCAGGCAGTTCTGCACAGAAAAAGGCTCATTTGTTGAGGGAGAAAGTAAGAAAAGTGAACAAGAGTCTCCACCTGGTAATCTAGAGAGTTTACCTAAAATGACAAAAGTGGTACCTTTATGAGTCTGCAAGAGTCATAGCATTACTGAGCTTGGGGAGCTTCCTAATGAAGATATAGCTACAGTGACCAAAGACTTAGATCACAGCACCCAAGTCCCTTTGAATACTTGGAAAGCCTTCCCAAGAAGGATGAGTACAAACATGCCCAGACTGTAAAGGCTACAATAAATAGTCAACTCTTCAATGCCCAGACATCAATGCACACTGACAAGCATTAAGACCATACAGGAAAATGTGACATCACCAAATGAACTAAATTAGGCACCAGTGACCAATCCCAGAGCGACAGAAATATGTGACTTTTCGGACAGATAATTCAAAGTATCTACTTTGAGGAGGCTCAAGAAAACTCAAGATAACACAGAAAAAATTCAGAGCCCTGTCAGATAAACTTAACAGAGGCTGAAATTCTAAAAAATAATCAGGCAGAAATTCTGAACTTGAAAAATGCAATTAACATATTGAAGAATACATCAGTCTCTTAACAGCAGAATTGATCAAACAGAAGAAAGAATTAGTTAACTTGAGGACAGGTTATTTGAAAATACACAGTCAGAGGAAACAAGGGAGAAAAGCATAAAAAAGTATTAAGCACACCTACAAGATCTAGAAAATACCCTCAAAAGGGCAAATCTGAAAGTTATGGGCCTTAAAGTGAAGATACATAGAGAGATTGGTGGGGGGAAAGTTTATTCAAAGGGATAATAACAGAGAACTTCCAAAATCTAGAGGAAGATATCAATATTCAAGTAAAAGAAGGTTATAGAACATCAAGCAGATTTAACCCAAATAAGACTACCTCAAAATGCTTAATAATTAAACTCCCAAAAGTCACATATAAAGAAGGACCCTTAAAGCAGTAAGAGGCTGGGAGTAATGGCTATGCCTGTAATCCCAACACTTTCAGAGGCCAAGGCGGGTAGGTCACCCGAATGCAGGAGTTCAAGATCAGCCTGGACAACATGGTGAAACCCTATCTCTACCAAAAATACCAATGCTATAAATAAAATATAATACCCAGGAATTTACCATAGAAGTGAAAGATCACTGCAAGGAAAACTATAAAACATTGATGTAAGAAAATTGATATAAGAAATTGAAGAGGATGCAAAAATTGGAAAGATATTACATGTTCATGGATTGGAAGAATCAATATTGTTAAAATGTCCACATTACCTAAAGCAATCTACAGATTCAATGCAATCCCTATCAATGTATAAATGATATTCTTCATAGAAATTATTTAAAAACTATCCTAAAATTTGCATTAGGATAGAAAAGACCCAGAATAGCCAAAGCTATATTGAGCAAAATGAACAAAACTGGAGGGATCACATTACCTAACTTCAAATAATACTACAGAGCTATAGTAATCAAAACGGTATAGTACTGGCATAAAAACAGACACATAAACCAGTGGAACAGAATAGAGAACCCAGAAATAGATCCACACATCTTCAGCAAACTCATTTTTGACAAAGAGGCCGAAAACATATATTGAGGAAATCACAGTCTCTGCAATAAATAGTGCTGGGAAAACTGACTATCAATAGGCAGAAGAATGAAGCTAGACCCCTATCTCTCACCATATAAACATATCAAATCAAAATGGATTAAAAAATTGAAGACCTCAATCTCTAAAACTACTCAAATAAAACATTGGGGAAACACTCCAGGATATCGGAGTGGGCAAAGATTTATTGGGTAATACCCCATAAGCACAGGCAAATGAAGCAAAAATGACAAATGAGATTATATCAATTTTAAAATCTTCTGCACATCAAAGGAAACAATCAACAAAGTAAACAGACAGCTCATAGAAATTGAGAAAATATTTGCAAACTACGCATCTGACAAGCGTTTAATAACCAGAATATATAAGGAGTTCAAACAATTCTATAGGAAGAAATTGAATAATCAAATTAAAAAATGAGCAGAAGATTTGAATATACATTTCTCAAAAGGAAAAAATATTTGCCATTTATGGTAAACAGGCATATGAAAATATATTCAACATCATTGATTATCAGAGCAATGCAAAGCAAAACTACAATGAGCTATCATCCCACCTCAGTTAAAATGGGTTTTATCCAAAAGGCAATAATAAACACTGGTGAGGATGTGAAGAAAAAGAAATCCTCGTGCACTGTTGCTGCAAATGTAAATTAATACAACCACTATGAAGAATAATTTAGAGTTCCTCACAAAAATAAAAATTGAACTACAATATGATCCAGCAATTCCACGGATAGGTATGTACCCGAAAGAAAAAAATCAGTATATCAAAGAGATTTCTGCACTCCCACGTTTGTTGCAGCACTATTCACTATAGCCAAGATTTGGAAGAAATCTAAGTATCTATCAACAGACTCATGGATAAAATATGGTGCATGTACACAATGGAGCACTATTTAGCCACAAAAAAGACGATGCGTTGAATGAAATAACCCAGGCACAGAAAGACAAACTTTGTATGTTCTCACTTATTTTGGGGAGCTAAAAATTAAAACAATTGAATTTTTGGAGAAAAAGAGTAGAACGATGGTTACCAGAGGTTAGGAAGGGTAGTGGTGGTGGGTGGGGGGCAGCAGGAAGGGGGAATAGGTACCAAAATATAGTTAGATAGAATGAATAAGATCTAGTATTTGACAGCACAACACTATTACTATGGTCAACAATAATTTATTGTACATTTAAAAATAAGAGTACAATTGGACTGTTTGTAACACACACAAAAAATGATAAATGCTTAAGGTGCTGGATACCCCGTTTACTCTGATGTAATTATTATGCATTGTATGCCTGCTTCAAAATATCTCATGTACCCCATAAATATATACACCTACTATGTACCAACAATTTTTTTAAAAAAAGAAAATGAGAGGATGCAGGGAGGAACAGCTTCTGAAATAGTACCTAAACACCTCGTATATTTCTAAGGAATCCCAAAGACTACCGTGTCAGAAAGGAACTGACAAATGTTGTATAATAAGTGCAGAGATCGTGCCCTTGTCAGCCAGCATATGGAGAGTGTTACTGATCCTCAGCAAATCATTACTGATCCTCAGCAAAATGTACTGTGACTGGGCCTAAAACCTGACCAGAATTTTCCATAGATGTGTGATATTGGAGATAAGTTTGCAGCTCCACTTGGCAAATCACCTTTGAAAAGTGCAGTAGGTCACAGGTAGTGGGGCATAGGCTGCTCTGCTCTTTTTGAAGCAGAAAATAATTTTAAAAGTGCCAGCTTGTCACTCACAAAGGATGGGAATAGCAGATTATGGATTAGTGATTAATACAAATATATGTGACCCCTCAGCTAGTTTCCATCTTTAATGCAAGGTGTAAGGTCTGAGGTGTTGGCTGATCAGCCACAGTCTCTCTAAATGGGTGCTTAATCAGGACTGGATAGGATGAATCCAGGTCTGGGCATCTGGCATCTGGGACCAGCTTTTTCTCTGCCCTCCAGGATGGCTTTAGACAACTACTTGACACCTTTACATCTGTAGTTTTTGATTTTGTTTTTAAATATATGAAGTGGTGGTAACACTGCTTGCCAGCATATTCTATTAGAAAACTCTCTATTACCAAGAGCAAACCAAACAGTAAATGCTTTCTCTTAGCAACCCTGCATAACAGTTTTCTGAACTCTTGTACTCTGACAACGTTGATAAACACACCAGACAAAGTGAAAGAGGCATCAGTACACAGAATTTTATCCAATGAAGTCTTGGTACCTTTTTTTTTTTTTTTTTTTTTTTTTGAAACAGAGTCTCATTCTGTCACCCAGGCTGGAGTGCACTGGCATGTTCTCGGCTCATTACAACCTCCACCTCTTGGGTTCAAGTGATTCTCCTGCCTCAGCCTCCAGAATAGCTGGCATTACAGGCATGAACGACCATGCCTGGCTAATTTTTGTATTTTTAGTAGAGACGGGGTTTCAGCATGTTGGCTAGGCTTGTCTCAAACTCCTGACATCAAGTGATCCACCCACCTCAGCCTCCCAAAGTGCTGGGATTATAGGCATGAGCGCCCCGCCAAAGTCTTCATACTTCAGTGAAACTGTTAACTAAGAATGTGCAATGGTTAGGAATATGGGTTAACAGTGGTTCAGAGTGTGTCCTAAAATCAGACCGCCAGAATTTAAATCTCTACTCTGAAGCATTGAAACAAATTACTTCCACAAGCTTTATTTTCTGCACCTGAGAAAAATAATAACTAATAATAGCCTACCCATGGTAGGTTGAATAATGCCACTGCTCCAAGATGTCCACATCCTAATTCCCAGAACCTGTGAATATTATCTTACATGTCAAAAGGCATTTTACAGATGGGATTAATTTACGGATCTTGAGATGGAGAGATTATCCTGGATTATCTGGGTGGGTCCTAAATGTACTCACAAGTGTGCCCTTATAAGAGGGAGGCAGAGGGAGATTTTACTATAGACCAAAAGAATGTAATAAAGTAGGAATTGGGTTGATGAAGCCAAAAGCCAAGGAATGCTGGAAAGTCAAGGAGGTGGATTCTGTTCCCGAGTCTCCAGAGGTAGCACACAGTCCTGCCAACTCTGGAGTTCAGCCCAGTGAAAGTGGCTTCAGACTTCTGACCTCCAAAACTGTAAGAGAATACATATATTTTGTTTCATGCCACTAAGTTTGGGGTAATTTGTTATAGTGGCCATAGGAGACTAATGCATACCTATCAGGAACTGTTACTCCAGTGAAAACTTGTGACTGTAGACACGGTGGTGAGCCTGACACACAGCTGTTAACTCCATTCCAGGGAAATGAAACTTTGGTTTTAAGGGATTTCTGAAACCAATACAATGACTGCCACTTTTCCCCGTGTTCATCCAGGGAATAAATGCCTAGACACCTGGCAGCAAGAGGTCTTTCCTTCCCCAGAGACCCTCTCTTCTATTATTAAAAGGAAAAATGTTACTGCTCATCACTGAAGTCACATTCTTCTTTTCCTTTTTACCTTGTTTTTCATTACATTTCATCCAACCTGTCTTTCTGAACTTTAAGGAGAATAGAGTCCTATCTCATGGGATTTAGGTGCTACCTCAAGTTAATATTCCAGCCGCGTCTCATGCTCCATCCCAGGTTTCATCCCTGAGAACTTCTGAACTTAAATTCTCCCCAGGTTCCAGCATCACTCACTTTCTCATTTCCCTCTTCTGCTTTTAGCTCAGAATCTTGTCAATTTAGGCCTTTCCCTACACATGGTTTATAATGAGGTGGTACAGCCAAGTGACAAAAGTTCAGATGGTCTGGTTTTAAATCTGGGTTTTACCACCTATTAATTGCGTGAAATTGAACAAGGTATTTAACTGCTTTGGGTCTCAGTTTCCTAAAAGAAAGTAGAATTATGAATGATACCTACCAATAGTGTGGTTATTTGAAAGATTAAATGATCTTGTGTTTGTTAATTATTTAGAATAGTGCTTGTCATAGGGTAAACAAATAAATGTGTTTGTTAATAAATGAAAATTCCAAGCTTATAACTTACTCAACTTTCTGTCATAATTGTTGACGTCCATCAAGGTTAGGCTCACAAATATTTTAGCATTTTCAAGGGTTACATTTTCAGCGTGTATGTGAGATATATATTTGGTGAAATCAATAAAACCTTAAGGGAAACAGAAAAATAGTTTGTAGTGATTGTTAATATGACTAACTTTGACATTTCACCAATCAGTACTTCTCAATTTCTATACAACAGCTTCAGCTCGTTCAATGGCAAATTATAAACTGACCTATGTTGTGTTTTGAACCCTTAACTTCAATGCATTCTCCCCAGAAAACCCAATGTATTTGCCCACAAACTTTCATTTGCATTCCATTCTATGAAACCTACTTTCAAGAAAGTCTGTGATACCAGTCATTAACAAAATAGTATGGATTTAAAGAAAAGGTGCTATTTACCTAAGACAGACCATTTCTTATCAGAGGTTTTGTTTGGTTTTGTCTTTCTGGTCCCTTTCACATCCCGCTCTCTGCCTTAGATAAATCCAGAGTCTAGACTGTGGCTCTAACACTTAGCAGCTGTTTGATTCTAGGAGCCTCAATTTTCCTATCCAGAAGGCACACCTGAAGATGACACTCCTGTTCTCGGACTTCTGGGAGAATCATTCCTCGCTGTATCTCAGGAAAAGAATGAGCTGTTGTTCAGGAGACCATCACTGCATCACATCGCCCTGGGGTCACAGCAGTGACTGCTTCAGGGAAGGCCTGGGAATGCCCCTTACAGCCAAGAGCAGTTTCTAGATCTCTAAAATGAAAATATTTAGAGCCAGAAAGACATGTATCCACATCTCTGAAATTCTAAAATTTCCCACAAGCCACTTTCTAGTTCCTGAGAAACAGATTTAGAGTGAATACTCTGCTTAATAATAACTAGGGTTTTAGCTCCACTTCGTATATACAATTATTTATCTGATGAGATGAATAGGCCTTTGGTAAGCCTTCATCTAAGGCCCAAAGCAGCATTTGAAGGAATATGAAATGTGGACTGTCTGCATTATACTTACCTGGAGTGGTGGTTGAATTCCAGATTCCTGTCTCTACCACAGATCTGGAAACTTAGGATGATGAATTCAGAATTAGACTTTTAAAAAAATAATAGTTTGTGGATAGTGAGCATGTTGGGCCTCACCTAAAAGCAATTTTAGTAGTCCCTTTGGCCCTCTTTCTTCTAAGATTATGTTCTTACTTTGGTTGTAAAGTTTCCAATGGAGTTGGGGAGGCACGAGATTTCAAAAAAAGAAAGGGTTCCAGTCACATAAACAATATTGAGTTTCAAAATTCAAAATACATTTTTATGGGCAAAGAATGCAAAGAGAAAAAAGAAGAGGGCAATTCAAGTGTTAAGAAAAGCAATGAAATCTGTATGACAAAATAGTGGTTGAAGTAAAAAGCAAACTAAAATATAGCACAATTTTAAACAATTGATGGAAAAGACACAAGATGGGGATCTTCTACCTGCAGAGAAGAAAATATATTCCTATCCCACTCTTTTCCCCAGGACTGAGCAATACTTAGTCAATACAATTTATTAGTTTTCAACACTTGGGGGCAACCTTTGGATAAAACATGGGATACTTTGCTGCCAGTGCATGACAAAATGGAAATGTTCACAGCACAAACGAAAGCAAAGGTCACTGACAGAAGTGAGTTGTGCAAGGGGAAAGGAAAGACAGAGCAGCTGTAGGAAAACAGTTTTGTGCATACCGAAAGTCATGAGATTAGAGTGAACATTGATAAAACAAGAAATTGATAATAGTAGAAAATACTTCCTGAGAGCATCTGTGTGTTGGACACTAAAGACTGAAAATACATTGTTCCACTTAAGTAACAGGAGCAACCCCATATGGTAGGTATTAGCCTTTTCCCTGATTTATAGATAAAGAAACACAGGCAAAGGAAGGCTCTACAAATTACTCAGAGTTGCAGAGCTGAAGAGCAAAGATTCCAAAGCCAGTGTTCTATTTCTAGAACCAATGCTTTTCACCACTTTCCCTCATCAATAATTGAGTAAAATTATATGAAGTTATATAAAAAAGCAGCAAAAATAATGAAATGAACATGACATATTGGAAAGGAAGAGATGAGGAATATGAGTGGGAGTGGGAGTTTAGCGTCCTGCCTTATGTTAGGGGGGTAGAAATATTTTCTAAAATGGATATGTCACGATATAGCAGAATAAGCGTAAAGTTTATGGGAGTAACAGCAAAGTAGCCAAAAGCTGTCTTTGGAGGGGGAACTGGAGTAAGAAGGGTTAAATTTCAGTATTATTCAAATCGATATGCTCGTATCTTATTTTAACAAACTATTGTTCAGAAATAGTTTCAGCTGTGTAAGTGCATTAAACATGAAAATCAAATTCATCTTTATATCTCACATTTTTAAAAAAGTTTATCTTATCAGAATCATAATCGAAGGCCTTTTTAAAAAAATGTCATAAGGCCAGGTGTGGTGGCTCACACCTAATCCTAGCACTTTGGGTGGCAGAGGCAGGCAGATCACAAGGTCAGGAGATCAAGACCATCCTGGCCAACATGGTGAAACCCTGTCTCTACTAAATATACAAAAAAATTAGCTGGGCGTGGCGGCACTCGCCTGTAGTCCCAGCTACTTGGGAGACTGAGGCAGGAGAATTGCTTGAACCCCAGAGGTGGAGGCTGCAGTGATCCAAGATCGTACCACTGCACTCCAGCTTGGTGACAGAGCAAGACTCTGTCTCAAAAACAAAAAAAAAAAAACTCATAAATATGAATTTTTAAAATTGTTTATGGTAATATTGCCAGTCATGGTAGAGACAGTGCAGGACTATTAAAAGCAAACAGATTTTGATCCTGCTTCTGAGAGGCAGTTCTGACTACAAAGGGCAGGTGATTCTCTGCAGCCAGTGAGCAGGCACTTTGACCCTCTGGAACTGTACTAAGCAACTGAGAGTAAACGAATCCGCAGCAGGGTGCCAGGAGGAGTCCACTAGTCTCTTTGTGACGGTTTTGTTTTTACAGGACTCATCTAATAAATATTGCACTAGGCACAATGCTGTGCATTTTTCATCCCAGTTATATTTTTATAGGTGTTTACTTCATAAAAGTAAGCATTTTTATGCTCCCTTTAAAATAGGATTCTTCTATTTGAATTGCCTAGTAAAGGCAATCAGAGGACCACTGTCTAAGGAACTCACTCACAGAGCATACATATATAAGTATATGCTCTATCTCTATCCATCATTATCTATCTATCTATCTATCTATCTATCTATCTATCTATCTATCTACCTACCTACCTACCTATCTACCTATCTATTGATCATCTATTATCTATCTACCTACCTACCTACCTACCTATCTATTGATCATCTATTATCTATCTACCTACCTACCTACCTATCTATTGATCATCTATTATCTATCTACCTACCTACCTACCTATCTACCTATCTATTGATCATCTATTATCTATCTACCTACCTACCTACCTATCTATTGATCATCTATTATCTATCTATCTATCTATCTATCTATCTATCTATCTATCTATCTATCATCTATCTTTAAGATGACTTAAGGATGGCCACCTTCTTGCTATGTCCTTGTGTGGCTGTGAGAAGCAGCTCAGGTGTTTCTTGCTCTTATATAGGCACAAATCCCATCATGGGGGTTCCAGCCTCATGACTTCTTCAAAACCTAGACCCCTCCCAGAGGCCCAACCTCCTAATAACATCACATTGAGGGTTAAGGTTTCAAAATATGAATTTTTGAGGGGACATAAAATTTCAGTCTATAATTCTATTTGTATATCTATTATCTGTCTCTCTATCATCTGTCTATTCATCTATTCATTTATCAATTTGTATGTATAGAACAATAACAATAATAGCTTATAAGTCACTTGTTTATTTCATTTTATCCTTTTAGAAATTTTGTCAGGTAAACAGTCCATAGTAGGAGAACTGACTTCCTTGAGCTTCTTGAAGGTTGAGTCCACTGTTATTATATAACCAATAAATGGTGGTGCAAGGAATTCACCTCACATCTTCTCTGTCCTCCTCCCTTTCCTCTCTCCCTCCCTCCCTCCCACATGCTGCCTCCATTCCAGCCACATTACCTCACTAGCTGCTTCCTGAGAACCCCAGCCATCCTTCCTCTGAGGCTCTGCAATAACTATTCCTATTATCTGGGATGCTCTTTGCTCAGATATCTGGCCATTTGCCTCTGATGTTCACATTTCACTTTCCCAGTGAGGCTTGTCTTGTCCACAGTTTAAATAAAAACGCCTGCTTCTCTATCCACAATCTCAATCCTCCACGTACTTCTTTATTCTCCATAGCATTTGTTATTGGCTAACCTACCAGATAATTTGCACGCTCATTGATATTCTTTCTCCCCTTCAACAAGAATGTAGGGTCCACAAAGTGAGGAATTTTTCTTTCCTTGCAATTGACACTACTACCTACAATAGTCCACAGCACATCCCAGATGCTCCACAGATACGTTAAATTGATCAAGAGAATGAACCACTTTCCAAATAGAATCTGGATTTTCCATCAGCATCTCACACTTTGAAAAGTAGAACTTATATTTTTGCCAAAATCACTCATGTTCATTTACTCAAGCCAAATGAGGATAGGCCTGGGCTTGTTGCTGTCACCCGTTTCACTTCCTGCTTTTCTGACCTCTGCACTCTCCCTGCTGTCAGGTCCTTTAGACCAGGAGCTCATTGCTTCATCTTTGCTTGGCTCACTGCAGTGTTACTAAACCTCCTTGCCTCTGTCCTGGCATTATTTACTTCTTCTTTCTCACACAGTCACAGGGAGGTTTCTACAATCTACACATAATCTTGTCATTTTTTTGCTTATAATCCTTTCATGATTTTCAGAATAAATGACAGGTGCCCCATTGTGGTGTTTAAGTTTGTGTTCATGTCACCCTTGTTGAACTCTGCAGGTGTACCTTCCAGCTTTGGTTTCACTCTTTAGCCACAGCTGACCACCTCACTGGTGTTCTACTGAACAGTCCTCTCCATCCCTTCTCTAACTTCAATTCTATTGCTTTGACCCGGAAGTAGTCTTTCTCCACTTGACTGTCCCCTTCTCCTCCTTGAAGGTACAGTTCATGTTTCATTTCCCCCAGAAGTAGTTAATGTTCTTCTTACCTGGTCCCCATTATCTCAGCACCTACCTATCCAGTTAAATGTTTGGTCTGTTCATCTGTCTCCCCGACTACGTTGTAAATTTTCTAGGGCAAGAGACGTCTTCAACAGTATAACTCCATGGCCTAGCACAGAGTTTAGTGTACAGCTGAGGAGGAATGCTTGTACTTTTCTCTTTTCCCCATATTGAGATGGTTCTTCTGGTTTGTGAAATACCTTAGAAAAGATGATAGTTTCAGCAATTCAGTCTAGTGGAGACGTAGCAGAATGCTAGGGTCAGCCAGATCTTGGCGATTTAGACTAGAACCAAAGCAGTTATTAAAGAGAATCTTTTCTGATTGTTTTAAGCAGCATGATAAATTCTAAGTAAACATAAATTTTCCATAATTACAGAGTGGGCATGAGCTCTTCCTTTCTTTGTTCCTCTCAATCCAAGAAACAGGATGCCAAGCCCAACCTCACTGAATAAATGTTTAATATGCTAGAAGCTGAGGGAAATGCTTGTACTTTTCTCTTTTCCCCATCTTGATATGGTTCTTCTGGGTTGTGAAATACCTTAGAAAAGATTGTGTTTTCAGCAATTCAGTCTAGTGGAGATGTAGCAGAATGCTAGGGTCAGCCAGATCTGGGTGCAATTGTAACTCTTATGATTTGATATCTTAGTAATTTAGACTAGAGTCAGAGCACTTATTAAAGAGAATCCTTTCTGATCATTTTAAGCAGCATGATAAATTCTAAGTAAACATAAATTTTCAATAATTACAGAGTGGGCATGAGCTCTTCCTTTCTTTGTTCCTCTACATGCAAGAAACTGGATGCCAAGCCCAGCCTCTCTGGATGTGGTGGGAATCTGTAAGGATGAAGTGCCTAAGTCTAAATCAAACAAAAAGACACACACAAAATACATTTATACATTTTTAAAAACCAAAATCAAAAAGTACAGTTTCCTGACACACATCAGGAAATATATTGTCTCCAATGTGGTAGGAGTGGTTGGAGAGAACAGACAAAAGAGGCAAGGACGGGCCACCTGGTCTCTCCCTGGTCTGAACCTCATGTCTCACTAGGTTGTCATCCTTGATGCTCAGACTTCACACAGAGGCTTCAGGACTCAGCCTGTGAAGTCAGAAAAAGTGACTCTTTCCACATCCTATTCCCTGGAACACAGAAAGTTTTGCATAAAGTCTGCCTCAACACATCACCCCTCATGTCAATTCTTCTTCCACAGTTGTATCAAAGAGCAAAAACACATGAGCAGAGGCAGATTAGTAGGAACAAGGTTTTAATGCACAGAATTGAGAAAGATAAGGACTCACTGAGGAAAATAGGCAAGGGGAAAAGTAACACCTATCAATAGTAGTGGGCATCCTGTCAGTTCAAACATTAGAGAACTGGCTGGGGGCTTGGGGCAGCCAGGTTAACAGTCAAGCCAGGGAGAGCACAGCTGACACATGCTGGTTTCCTCTACCTTCCATAGGGGAGTGTCTCAAATACACTGTGGTTCTGACTGGGCTTATCAGCTTCCTCATGTCCTCCAACACACATGCACACACACAGGTTTGGGGCCTCTAGCTTCTAAAGGGAGAAAGCAGCTTAAGTTTAACTTAAAGGGACTGAACCCCTTCCTCACAGAGCAAAGTTTGTTCATGGAAATCACATGTGGAAGAAGACCTGCTCTTATTTGTCCCGCACTGCACCATCAGTGTATACGAGGTGGGCCTCAGGTGCTCTTTGTGAATGGGAGACCATAAGTGTGGCCACTCACAGCATTTGTGGTGCTGTCCCCCATCGCACCATTTGTTCATTGTCCAGGTGGCCTTGGGTGCTTGACTGCTGTGCCGGCACATGATGGCCTCTCATTATAGCTATGGTGGCATTCACTGTAGATGCACCACCTGTGTCCAGATAGGCCAACCACGGACTGATGGAAAAAGGAAGCACAAGGGCCTCCGAAAATGGAAATGAGGTTGCCTCCTCTTGCTGCAACACCTGGGTTCTGGAGCGGTGCATGCCAGATACTTGACATGAAGGTGGAACAAGCAGAGATGTTGCTGGTGTTTGTAGCCACAACCAATGTGGTGTGAGCAGGTGAGCCCCAGGCTACCTGACCAAATGGGGGAACAGACTGGTGCTGGCTGTTCCCCTCCATCCTGGTACAGCTTTCAATGTTCCTGAGTGGAACTGGGGCCTGAGGCAGACATGCTAACACCTATGCTCTCACCATCTGTAGGGATTCCAGGTCTCATAATTCCCAGTGGGACTAGAGTAGAATTGACCACCAATGCAGTACTGTCCCCACTGCCAGGCATGCTAGTGGCAACTTTAAATATAGACGACTTGGCGGTAGCAATGACTTGGGTTAACCATGTGTGGTTAACGCAATAACTTGGGTTGTTAACCATATGTGGCTGCACATTGACAGGCAGGCCAAATGTGGAATATGGTGATGTCACAGCAGTGAGATCTGCTGCTGTGATGCTGCCACTCACTGGATGACTGGACTGCAGGAGACCTTAGGCCTATAACTGATGCTGGGGTTGCTGGGTTTCCCAGAATAAAAGAATAGTCTGACTTATCCTGACCATGAGAAGCCCCAAATATGAGCTGGGAGGTGGCTCGTGGACTTACAGCATGTGGAGAAGTTGCTGGTGATCCCATGACTGACTGCAGGCAAACTGGTGGAGACATGGGCTGAAGCAATATTGCCATTGCGTTGGTTGATACCAGAACCAAGGAGCCCCAGGTAAGGCACGGTACACTTCTTCCATGAGATAGTGGCAGACTGGAAGATGACAGCTTTTGAATAAGGGTGGTATCCACAGCACTGCTGCCAATGATAGGAAGGGATGATGATGTTGCAGAGGTGCTGCTCCCTAAAGTGCAGGTGTCTGGAGGAGTCATAATGGGATGGCTCAGAGTAACAGGGGTATTAGGGACACAGGCTTTTCCTGCTGCCCACTGGGGACCCCAAATGTGAGTGGAGCAGTGGCTCCCAGATGTACAGTGTGGTTAGAAGTTGCCATTGGTCTCATGACCGGCTGTGCAGGCAAACTGGTGGAGATGTGGGCTGAGGCAATGCCCAAGTCAGGGGTGGAAGGAGGAGCTGGGACCTGGGAAGTGCAGTTGGCCGGACACAGGGAATATGAAGTCTCTGCAGGTGGGGAGGCAGCAGGGGCAGGCTGGGGGCTGCTGCAGTTCGGTTTGACCAAATCAGGGGCTCCAAATTTGGGCTGAAGGGTGGGGCTGGGAATAGAAATGTAGCTGGGTGGATGTAGATTGAATCTTACCAGGGGGCCCCTGCTGTGCACGGCTATCAACTTAGGAAATTGGGAGAGCTCTCATCTTGGAGCTTGAGGAAGTTCTGAAAGTAACAGCCTTAGGAGGGGAAGTGGCATCCCTGTTGATGGCCTGATGGTCTGAAGGAGGCTTCAAGGTTGTGGGCAGATGTGTTTGTTGTGATGGTGGAAATGACTGCTGTGGAATTCATCTGCTTGCTGGTGATAACAGAGATCTGTGGAAGGGCCTGGAAGAAGGGTGGAAGAGGAAAGAGGAGGAGGGAAAAGCACACAGGGCTGGCTCTTTTCTGAAAGGAGGCTGGAAGGAGACAGGTGTGGGGCTAGAAGATGTTGGGGGGTCGGAAGTGAGAAATGCTGAAACTACTCCAGAATGAGACGAACCTCCTTTCTCATTAGGTGGAACCCCCAATATAGGGACAAAGTCAGTGGAAAAAAAGACAGTGGGGAGTTAGGGATTTGGGATATTTTTGGTGAGGGGGTCAGGTAGACGGACAGGCAGGGGAGTCTGGCAGCCAACTCAGCCAAGTCAAGGATGGACGAAGGAGCTGGGGACCTGCAAAGTGTAGGTGGCCAGGGACAGGGAGTCTGAAGTCTCTGCAGGTGGAGAGACAGCAAGGGCAGGCTGAGTGGTGCTGCAGTTTACCTCAGCCTCCGTTTTATCCTCCAAAGCCTCCATTTTCTCCTTGAAGAAGTCTTCTCTTCTGTTTACACCCCATGCTGTTCTCCAAGTTGCCCAGGTATCCCTCAATAGGCAGGCAGAGAAGCTTAGCAGGTGGAGACAGCTCATCTCTATCCCACATCAATGGCAGCGTGGGGCCAGCAGCAGCAGCGGTGGAATCCACGTTTTCCTTTCACAGGACTTGTTGCTGGCAGCTCTGGGTGGAGAAAAGCTCCATGATGGAAGAGCTGAAGGCTTCTTCTTTCCTGACATCTGCATCTCCTTCCCTGACATCAGCAAGCTTGGAGAGCTGGGTGGGTGGTCTTCATCCAGGGCCTTCAGGGCCGCCTCCTCTGGGGCCGGGGCCGGGCCCACTGCTGGAGCCGGGTCAGGCTTCCCAAGGGGAAGGCCACCTCCAGCAGGGCCGTGTGAGCTGGAGGGGGGGGGGGGCGCCTCATGGCTCTCCTAGAAAGAGCTACTCACTGGAGACACCCGGGCCTTCTCTCTGTCAAGAGTTTTTCCGACAAGTAGGGGTGGGCATTTCCCTGCAGAGATCCGGGCTTGCACCCAAGGGAGGTGAGGTCTCCCTGGGTTTCCAAGGCCCTGGATGTGGATGATGCTTCCCTCTGGCTACGGGGGCCCTTTTCTTGTCATCTTGCCCCTGGCTCTCTACGTGATGCTCCTGCGTCACTGTTCTAGGCTCTTCTTTGGCCCTCCCCTCAATCTCCTTCGGGAGCCTGGCTGGGAACTGCTCAAGTGGTGAAGGCAGCGGGAGGGCGACCTTGCAGCCGGGAGGAGGGTCCTCAGGGACCCTGGGTGCAGCAGCCTCTGGGAGTTCCCAACAGGCGGCTCGGAGGCCACACCCTGCCGGAACCCCAGAGGGTCGCCCTTGTCGTGCGGGAGAGGACAAGGGGTGCCACACAAGCTGCCTGGAGAGGAGTGCCTAGCCGCGGGTGGAACAGGAATCAGAAAGGGCCTGGGTGTCCCTGGCAGGTGCAGAGGCCTTGAGGGTGAGAGGCGGGCGCTGGCCCGGAAGCCTGCAGCGAGACCAGGGAACACACAGGTGAAGTAAATTGCCGGTCTCCAGCGAGTTGTGCGCCTGTGATACTGAGAAGAGGGACAGAAGCGGAAGTGACGTTCTTCAGTCATCCGCTCCTCCGTGACCAGGCGCCCCCTGGCAGCTGAAACTCGCGGCATCCCCATGCGGATCCTGACAGAGGAGGGCGCCAGGGAGCGCAGACCCAGCGAGGGCTCCTAAAACAGGGTCATCGAGAAAGGTCGAGGCCCCCTGCCAGGCCCAGCGGGACTCTCTAGCCCCAGGGACATGGGGATGTCCTGCTGCTGCGGAGGGTGGGTAGGACCCGCCGTGGGGACTCTGGGGGATGCGGGGCCTAATCTGCCAGAGCCCTTCTCGCCTGGCACCTGGCCTGGGTGCTGGCTTGATACCCAGTGGCCCTGTCTTGGCCGGCCCTGTCCTCTGGGTCACAGGGGCAGAGCCTGCTGGAAGCCAAGTACAGGGCCACCCAGATCCTGCCAGGTTCCCCTGGGGCCCCTCCAGTCCCTCTGTGCTGCCTGGAGCCAGGCCCGCCTTCTCCATGGTCGCCCTGGCCTCTACGGCTGCCAACCCCGCTGTGCAGGTTTCCAAGAAGAGGCCGTGGTGCCCTGACCTGACTGGATGCTGCCCCTACCACCTCCCTTCCTGGCAGGGTGTCATTTCTTTTTACAAATTCCCTAAAACAACATTTAAGCCTGTGACCGTTCTTCAGGTGATACAGGTGGCAGTGCCCCAGCCACGCTTTAAACCCAGGTTGTGATTTCACAGCTCATGCTCTGGCCTGTGTGCCTCCTTATCGTGGAGACATCGTGTTTTCTCATTCTTTACTGTAGCCCGTGGGGTACTTAGCACAGTGGCATATGTGTAATAAACACATGCATACCTAGGAGGAGGTCTTTACCTTAACTCACAAGTTGTCTGTGGCCCACACAGGGCTCCAGTCCTTTAAGAAGATGTAGGGCAGGGACCATCAATTGTCACAGTGTCATGCCACATTTCTCTTCTAAGGGAGCCTTGCAGCCCAGATGTTCTTTCTGATCTTGTGTGAGGGATCTAATATGTAAAGATTATATTCTAGATCCATTTTGGTCTACCCTGAAAGAAATTCACCAGTAGATTATTCCATATGGATAAGAATCTAGTTTCTCTGGCCTTCCTGGAATATCTCTAGAAAGCAAATACATCATTTATTTGCCAGTTAATAGTGGAGCAATGTACTGCATTAAAATATGATCAGTACATTTTGATCATTGTGAACATGCCTGCTGGGACCACTCTTCATCACACATTATTGTCACCTAAATATCATTGTAGACCTTCTTATGACCAAGAGAAAATACTTGCTCTTTAGTGACAGGACATGCAAAATGTGTGTTACTGTCCTAGGATCTGGAAGGTTCAGCATGACAAGAAATACTTGGAAAATCCTACACAACTTTCTCTAGTTTGAACCTTGTTTCTCAGGCTTATTTCATTGACATGTTTTTCCTTCTTGGGGCTGATGTATATCAGACATATGACATGTAGAAGTTTCAGAACCAAGAACAAAGATCTGTAAAAATATTTTTATATATTTTCTTCATTTTAAAACATCCACTTAAAATAACATTGGACATAATTAACATACTACAAAATTGATTTTAGCCCTCTGCTCGTAGGATTCCTTTTATAGCATGTCAGAGCAAATTTGGAATTACATCCGCAAAAAAGGCTAAGTTCAGTAGAGCACAAAAAGCTTTGCTAATATCCAAATTCTGTTTGAAAAAAAAAAAAGGAGAAATATTATAAGCCCTTTCTAACATTTCCAGGGCAGAAATCATTTACAGATATGACATTAACCATAATTTCTTGTAATCATTTGGGGAGAGTTCAGATCAATCTGTTGATTTCCTCTGTTGGAACAAACATTACAAGCTGGTACAAATTTTGGACAAAGATTTCACAGGAACTCTGAAAAAATGATGATTATATGTCAGACTCATTTCAAAACCATAAATGACAGTCATGTTATTTCCATTTTTTCCCAAAGAGGAAAAATTCATTAAACATGTAATACATACTGGGGCTTTAGGACAATACAAAGAAATCTGGGCAAAGATATTCCACAAAAAAATTACCTCTTTTTTTTTTTTTTTTGTCTAATGAGAGTAGAGGCACAATATATATTTTTTGAGATATAGAATATTCTCTTACTTGTCCTTGTAAGGTTAAATAGCATTATATAGATGGCAAGTGGTTATTTTGAGATCATTGAGTTTGCAGAAGTAAACATGTTGAGATAAAATTTGTCAAAGTGATATATTTTCTAAAAAAATTTAATAATTAATAGAAATATGTTAATAATAACAGCAATTTATAGTTTCCAGGTGAGATTACCTTTAAGTTGACAATTTTTAAAGCACCCATCTCCAGTCACATCAAATGAACCTATGGCCAGCTTTGGATGCGATTGTGATAGTGACAATAAACCATAGCTGGCAACCTGAGTTTCAACACTCTCACTCTCTTTTTTCTTGTCTTGTTCATGGAAAATGTATTGTAAGTTATAGAAAGTTAATGTGGGGACTCTCCTGATCCATGGAGTGCATTACATGAATGTTTTTTCCCTAAAATACCTTTTGTCTCCTGGCCTTCAGTCACTACGTATTACTCTCCTGAGAACAAAAGTAATCTGAAAAAGGAATTTGAAGGAAAGAGACTTTATTCCAGTGAACAGTTTGAGAACTACAGCCTCTGGTCGTAAAATGAATGAGTATAAAACAAAGGAAGAACTTCAGTTTTTTTCTTCCAATTTTTTTTTTTTTTTTTGAGACGGAGTCTGGCTCTGTCGCCCAGGCTGGAGTGCAGTGGCCGGATCTCAGCTCACTGCAAGCTCCGCCTCACGGGTTCACGCCATTCTCCTGCCTCAGCCTCCTGAGTAGCTGGGACTACAGCGCCCGCTACCTCGCCCGGCTAGTTTTTTGTATTTTTTAGTAGAGATGGGGATTCACCGTGTTAGCCAGGATGGTCTCGATCTCCTGACCTCGTGATCCGCCCGTCTCGGCCTCCCAAAGTGCTGGGATTACAGGCTTGAGCCACCGCACCCGGCCCCAATTTTTATTTTAGATTCAGGAGGTACAAATGCAGGTTTGTTACCTGGGTATATTGTAAGATGTTGAGGCTTAGGGTACAAATGACCTCATCACCAAAGTACTAATCATGGTACCCAACAGTTAGATTTTCAACCCTTCTCCCTCCCTCTCAATTCTAGTAGTCTCCAGTGTCTATCTGTTGCCATCTTCATATCCATGAGTACCCGATGTTTAGCTCCCACTTAAAAGTGAGGATATGCAGTATCTGGTTTAGTGTTCCTGTGTTAATTTGCTTAAGATAATGACATCCAGCTGCACCCATGTTGCTGCAAAAGAGATGATTTTGTTCATTCTTATGACTGTGTAGTATTCCATGGTGTATATGTAATGTGTTTTCATTATCCAATTCGCCATTCATCAGCACCTAGGTTGATTTCATTACTTTGCTGTTGTGAATAGTGCTGCGATGAACGTGCAAATGTGGGTGACTTTTTAGCAGAACCATTATTTTCTTTTGGTTGTCTACCCAGTAATGGGATTTCTGGGTCAAATGGTAGTTCTAAGCTCTTTGAGAAATCTCCAAACTGTTTTCCACAGTGGCTAAACTAAGTTACATTCCCATCAACAGTGTATAAGTATTATAAGTATTTCATTTTCTCTGCAGCCTCGCCAACATCTATTGTTTTTGGACTTTATAATTACAGCCATTCTGACCAGTGTGACTCATTGTGGTTTTGACTTGCATGTTATGTGAACCAATTCTCCCTAATAATCTCCCCTCACTTATCTGTATACACACACACCCCTATTGGTTCTGTCCTTCTGGAGAACAAAAGGCATCAAAGAAATAGGAAAACATGACTTATTTAGAGGAACAAAATAAATTAATAGAAACCAGCCCTGGGATTCTAGAAAAGGGAATAAAGAAAGTGAATAGAACTTAAGGTACCTGTGAGACCATCAAGAAAATCAATGTATGTATCATGAGAGTTCAAGAAGGCAAAGAGAAAGAATAAAGAACAAAGGGATTATTTGAAGAAATAATGTCTAAAAATCTCCAAATTTGATGAAATATATGTATCTATAAATTCAGAAACCTCACTGAACTCTAAGTAAGATAAACCCAAAGATTTCTACTTGGAACATATTATTTCCTAACTTTCCAAAGACAAAACAAAGAGGGAATCTTGAAAGCACAAATAAAAAAGTGACTTGCATTGTACAAGGCCTCATCAGTAATATTATCAATTCATTTATTAGGCAGAAACTTTGGAATCCAGAGTTGGTGGAATGATATATTTGAAATGCTAAAAGAAAGAAGGAAAAAAAAAAAAAACAGTCAACTGAGAATCCTAGGTCCAGCAAAACTGTCTACCACAATGAAGGACACTAAAGACATTTTCAGATAAGCAAAAGCTGAGGGGTTATTGCCACTGGATCTGCTTTACAGGAAATGATAAGGGGATCTTTCAGATTGAAATGGAAGGATGCTACACAGTAACCCAAAGCCAGTCTTTCTCAATCTCTTCTAAAAATTTGAACTGGAAAAATTAACTTTCTAGCTTATCCTAGAAGAACAGCATTACCCTGATGCTAAAGCCAGACAAAGATGATACAAGAGAAAGAAAATTACAGGTTAAAATCTCTTATGAAAATTGATGCAAACAATTTAAAAAGCTCCAACAAAAATGAACAAACTGAATTCAGCATAATATTAGAAGGATTATAAAAAGTTCCAACAAAAATGAACAAACTGAATTCAGCATTATATCAGAAGGATTATAAAAAGCTCCAACAAAAATGAACAAATCGAATTCAGCGGCATATTAGAAGGATTATACACCATGCTCAAGTGAGATTTATTTCTGGAATGCAAGGATGGTTCAATATATGAAAATCCATGAAATGCAGCAAATAATTTAGCAATTACACTTCTAAATATATATCCAAGAGAATTGATATCAGGGACTTGAACAGATATTTATGCATCAATGTTCATAGCAGCATTATTCACAATAGCTAAAACCTGGAAACAACCCAAATGTTCACAGGTGGAGGAATGAATAAATAAAGTGTGGTTTAAACAAGCATGCCTTCTTTTGTTGTACTTTGCTTTATTGTGCTTCATATATATTGCACTTTTTGCAAATTGAAGGTTTATGGCAACCCTGTGTCAAGCAAGTCTATCAGTACCATTTTTCCAATAGCATGTGCTCACTTTGTGTTTCTATGTCACATTTTGGTAATTCTCACAATGTATTTCCAGCTTATTCATTATTATTACATCTCTTACGTAATCTGTGATCTGTGGTCAGTGATCTTTGATGTTACTATTGTAATTATTTTGGGGTGTCATGAACCTTACCCATATAAGATGAGTAAGTTAACTGACAGATGTTGTATGTGCTCTGACTCTCTATTTCCCTGTCTTTCCCCCTCTCCTTTGACCCTCCCATTCTCTGAGACACAACAATATTGAAATTAGTTCAATTAATAACCATACAATGGCCTCTAAGTCTTCAAGTGGATGAAAGAGTCCCACATCTCTCATTTTACATCAAAAGTTAGAAATGATTTACCTTAGTGATGCTGGCATGTGAAAAGCTGAGAGGCTGAAAGCTAGGCTTCTTGCATCAGCCCATTAGCCAAGTTGTAGATGCAAAGGGAAACTTCCTGAGGAAAATTAAAAGTGATACTTCAGTGAATACAGAAATGATAAGAAAGCAAAACAGTCTTATTGCTAATATGAAGGAAGTTTTAGTGGTCTGGATAGAAGATCAAATCAGTAACAACATTTCCTTAAGCCAAAGCTTAACACAGAGAAACGCTCTAATTCAGTTCAACTCTATGAAGGTTGAGAGAGGCAAGGCAGCTGCAGAAGAAAAGTTCGAAGCTAGTAGAGGTTGGTTCCTGAGGTCAAGGAAAGAACCCATCTTCATAACATAGAACTACAAGGTGAAGCAGCAAGTTATCCAGAAGATCTGGCTAAGATAATGGATGACGCACAAGGCTCCTGATTAGCTATTAGTGTACTGTGAGTAACTTAACATTAGCTGTGAGTAAATTGGCATGAAGTCGTTTCTGATTTGTTTCACATTTCAAATGTGAGGTTTTTTGAGAGGAGGATGGAGAGTGTGAATGCTCCTTCCCTGCTCCTGATGTTTCAGTCTTCTCAACAGAACCTCTTAGGCTCCATTCCTTTACTTACTCTGTCCCTTGTCGGGTAAGTAACTTTTCTGTAAAGTTTGGGGAAAAAGTTAACTGGCGTCATTAGCTTCACTAATTCTCTTCTCTCCTTTGAGAGTGTAAATAGGTTTCTTCTGTTTCTACAATCCTGTGTATTACTAGTTGGTAAATCTGCCAATTTCTGGAGTTCAGATTTGGGGCCATATGGCTTATTCAGACTGGAGTTCTTAACCCAGGATTATCAATAATAAAAAGAATATTTTGAACTACATATTTATTCCTTTATTTCTTTCATAATATCACAAACCTTGATGGAATCAGGGTGTTATATTTACTGGAGGGTCATTAAAAGACCCTGATATTTGGTGCATTATCTGGGAATATTGAAAAAATTAAACATTTATAATTTTTTCTTTTTTTAACTTTTAAGTTCTGAGATACATATGCAGATTTGTTACACAGGCAAACTTGTGTCACGGGGGTTTGTAGTACCCCCAGGTATTAAGCCTAGTACCTATTAGTTATTTTCCCTGATCCTCTCTCTCCTCCCAGCCTCCACTATCTGATAGTCCCAAATGTGTGTTGTTCCCCTTGATGTGTCCATGTGTTCTCATCATTTAGCTTCCACTTATCAGTGACAGCATGTAATATTTGGTTTTCCACTCCTGCATTTGTTTGCTAAGGATAATGACCTCCAGCTCCATCCATGTTCCTGCAAAGGACATGTTATCATTCTTTTTTATGGCTGCATGGTTTTCCATGGTGTATATGTACCATATTTTCATTATCTGGTCTATCCTTCATGGACATTTAGATTGATTCCATGTCTTTGCTATTGTGTATAGTGCTGCAATGAACGTACAAGTACATGTGTCTTTATAATAGAACAATTTATATTCCTTTGGGTGCCTATCTAGTGATGGGATTGCCAGGTCAAATGATATTTCTGTCTTTAGGTCTTTGAGGAATCACCACACTGTCTTCAACAATGGTTGAACTAATTTACACTCCCACTAACAGTGTATAAGCATTCCTTTCTGTCCACAAACTCATCGCCATCTGTTTGGTTTTCATCATTGTTGTTGTTTTTTGACTGTTGAATACTATGCATTCTGACTGGTGTGAGATGGTATCTCATTGTGGTTTTGATTTGCACTTCTCTAATGATCAGTGATGTTGAGCTTTCTGTCATATGCTTGTTGGCTGCACATATGTCTTCTTTTGAAAAGTATCTGTTCATATCCTTTGCCCACTTTTTAATTTTTGTTTCTTATAACTTTCACCTCATTATAGATGCTGGATATTAGACCTTTGTTGGATGCATAGTTTGCAAAAGCTTTCTCCCATTCTGTAGGTTGTCTGCTTACTCTGCTGATAGTTTCTTATGCTGGGCAGAAACTCTTTAGTTTAATTAGATCCCATTTGTCAATTTTTGCTTTTGTTGCCATTGTTTTTGGAACCTTTGTCATGAAATCTTTGCTCATCGCTATGTCCTGAATGGTATTGTCTAGGTTGTTTTACAGGGTTTTTATAGTTTTGGGTTTTACATTTATGTCTTTAATCCACCCTGAGTTAATTTTTGTATATGGTGTAAGGAAGGGGTCAAGTTTCAGTCTTCTTCATATGGCTAGCCAGTTATCCTAGCATCATTTATTGTATGGGCAGTCCTTTTTCCATTGTTTATTTTTGTTCAAAAAAGTTGTAGCAGCGGGACTCCTTCCTGTCTTATTCTATGAGGTCAGCATCATGCTGATACCAAAAACTGGCAGGGATATAACACAAAAAAGCAAACTTCAGGCCAATATCCTTGATGAACATTGATGCAAAAATCCTTAATAAAATATTGGCAAACTGAATCCGGCAGCACATCAAAAAGCTTATCCACCATGATCAAGCAGGCTTTATCTCTGGGATGCAAGGTTGGTTCTGCATACACAAATCAATAAACATGATTCGTCACATATACCCAGAACTAAAGACAAAAACCACATGATTATCTTAATAGAGGCAGAAAAAGCTTTCAATAAAATTCAACGTTCACATTAAAAACTCTCAATAAACTAGATATTGAAGGTACATACCTTAAAATAATAAGAGCTGTCTATGACAAACCCACAGCCAATATCTTACTGAATGGGCAAAAGCTGGAAGTCTTTCCCTTGAAAACTGGCACAAGACAAGGATACACCCTCTCACCACTTCTCTTCAAAATAGTATTAGAAGTCCTAGTCAGAGCAATCAGGCAAGAGAAAGAAATAAAGGCATCCAAATAGGAAGAGAGGAAATCAGACTGTCACTGTTTGCAGATAACTTAATCCTATACTTACAAAACTCCATAGTCTCAACGCAAAAGCTCCTTTAGCTAATAAACAACTTCCCAAAGTCTCAGGATACAAAATCATGTGCAAAAATGACTAGCATTTTTATACACCAATAACAGTCAAGCTGAGAGCCCAATCGGGAACGAATTTCCATTCACAGTTGCCACAGAAAGAATAAAATACCTAGGAATACAGCTAACTAGGGAGGTGAAAGATCTGTGCAAGGAAAATTACAAACCACTGTTCAAAGAAATCAGAGATGACACAATCAAATGGAAAAACTTTCCATGCTCATAGATAGGAAGAATCAATATCCTTACAATAGTCATACTGCCCAAAGCAATTCATAGATTCAATGCTATTCCTATTAAACTATCATTGAGATTCTTCACAGAACTAGGAAAATCTATTCTAAAATTCATATAGAACAAAAAAGAGCTCGAATAACCAAGGCAATCCTAAGCAAAAAGAACAAAGCTGGAGGGATCATGCAACCATGACTTGAAACTATCCTACAAGGCTACAGTAACCAAAATAGTGTGGTACTCTTACATAATTTTCAAGAGTCAACTGTCCATGTGAAAAGTGTTTAGATACTGCCATGGAAATTTGTTTTGTGCCTTCGTCTTTAATGTGTGATGGAGTGTATTGACCTTGATGGTTTGAAAATAGATTAGGCCAGGCAGGTTTGTGCAATAAACTGATGAAGCCTAGGGAAAGGTTTAATACTTGCTGTGTTAGTTTCCTGTGCATGCTGTAACAAATCGCCACAAACTTGGCGACCTAAAACAACTGAAATTTGTTATCTGACTATTCTGGGGGCCCAAAGATGGAAATCAAAGTGTCAGCAGGACAACGTTGTCTACAGATGCTATAGGAGAGAATCCATTCCTTGCCTCTTTTAGCTTCTGGTAATTGTGGTGTCCTTGGCTTGTTGCCACATTACTTCCACCTCTGTCTTCATATCACCTTCCCCTTTGCATGTTCATAACTTCTTCTCTCAGTCTATCTAAAATTTTCTTCTCTGCTTCTCTTATAAGGACATTTGTCATTTAGGGCCCTTCCAGATAATACAGGATGGAAAACTCATCTCAAGATCCTCAACTTAATTATATCTATGAAAACTTTTTTTTTTTCTTTTTTTTTTTCCCCCCCCAAAATGAAGTCACATTCACAGGTTCTAGGAATTAGGACATGGGCATATTCTTGGTGGACCACCATTCAACTCATTTCACCGGCCATAAGATAACTTTGGTTTTGGCTGATGACTGCAGTCTACAGCATAGGAAAGTGGCTGTTTCTGAAGAAGTGTGGGTAGCTGAATGTGTGAAGCAGAATGAAGAAGAGACCAGGAGGATCCTTATTGTACAGAGACTTGGCACTGGACTTCAGGGTGTTTAAGAGTCTATTGGGCAAGAAAATCTTGGGCAGCTGCCTGTCTTGGCTTACTTTTCAGGCAAAGTTTTTCCTAAGTAGGCTTGACTGAGAGACTCAGTTATAGGGAAATCAGGACTTGTTGGCATTGACACATGTGGCTTGCTATAGGCTTGAATGACTCCCTTTACCAAGTAGACTCAAGCTAATCTTGAACCTGTTCATTACAAGAGAGAAAAATGTTCCCTAAAAGGCAGCTTTATTTGTTCCATATGATTCAATAGCAGGAGGCAGTGAAAACATCTATTTTGGCATAGGACTGTAAACTTGACACACCAGAGGCTGCAGATGCGTTATTAGGTAGAACCCATAATCAGTTCAGTACTAAAGTGTAAGCAAGAGAGTGATCAAAAAGGAAGTATAATTGAAGACTGAAAGACAAATTCATAGTGTTAAATTAACCTCATGCTAAAAGAATCTTCTAGCTTCTAAGTTCACAGGTCAAAAAATTTAAAAAAAGTGACATAAACTAATGGGCCTCCTAGTGAGGTCAGAACAAAATAGACTTTATCTTTCTCTCAAATGCCATGGAGTTCCTTCTATGTTCTTTGACCACATTCTATACTGGATTCTTGGAGGAAAGTCTTGCCTAGTTTAATTGCTCCAAGGGCTGGGAGTTGGCTCACTTTCTTGGTACTGGGACTAATGCTGTTAAATATTATTAGCTGTTGGGACTCTTTAAAAACATGGTTTATGAGAGACTTGCTTTAAACTGATAAGACATCTAAGGCCCTGGAAGACCTACACTCATATCAATGAGAGACAGCCAAGTAGCAAGTACTAAAGGAGACCTCAGTCCCACTGAGGTACAGGAACCCTGCCACTGAGAATGAACCAAATAAGACACATGGGAGGCTTATTTATGGACCTTTCAAATTTTTGACTTTTAACCCACAATGACAAGGAAATTTGATTTCAAACTTGGACTTTAACACTTTAGGACCTTAATTTGTAAGATGGTTTAATATATACCCTTTAATTTCTCCCTGAAGAGTTTGATAATGGGAAGGGTTTACTTTTAAATATGTACATCAATATCAGCCTTAAATTATATTATTTAAATAACTTTATATATTTAAAAAAAAAAAAACCAAAAATATATATAAAGTTATTTGTCATTTAACCTCTTTGTCATATTTCGGTAGCTAGATGTATGTTAGGATGGCTAATAGAATAGAAAGTTGATTTTAATCATTGAATATTAATAGCCTTGGAGTTGATTTAATTAATGCATTTTCTCAGCCATTTCAGAGACTTCTGGGACAAAAATCTAGGTTGCCTACCAAAAGTCCCAAGGAGTCACTCACATGAGTAGCCTCATGAAAATGGGAGCAGGGATATTCTGATAAACTTCTGATCCTTTCTCCTGAAGGGGTTAGCCATACTCTATTGACTATGAGCTTAAAGGCATAGTTCAATGGATTAAAAGAATTAAGAGCAGTGGAGTATTAGTGACAACTTTTTATTTTTATTCCAAATGTTGTTTCCATGAGAAGGGAATTTGATTAGTATACTTCTGACCTCTGATGGTAGATGAAATGCCCTGTTTAACTGGATAGTTGGAAAAAATAACTAAAGCTAAATAAAGCATAGCCGTTTCTTTTCTTAGTCTTGGGAGGGAGCCTGCCCATAGACACAAATGCCATAGGCATTTATCCTTCATGCCACATAGGCATAAGTCTTACATAGGCATGCTTCTCTCACATGGGCTTGCCTAGAACCAACTAGCTTCAAGAAGGAGCAAGTCTGTACAATTCTGGAGTTCAGTTAGCCGACTCATTTGGCTGGCTCATTAAACCATGTTTCCATCATGAGCGTTATCAATAAAACGGGACGGCAGGGCTAGTTATAATATTTGGGGCCTAGTGGAAAATGAAAATGCAAGGTGCCTTGTCCAAAAGGCAAGGAAAAAGTAATGTAAAAGGTATTTTCCCTGGGTGGAATAGTGTCCCCCCAAATCATATTCACCTGGAACTTGTGAGTGTAACTTTATTTGGAAATAGAGAGGATAATTTTTTCAGATGTAATCAACTTAGGATGAGGTCACACTGGATTAGGGTACTTCAAAGCCAATCACCAGTATTCTTAGAAGGAAAAAGACTTAGAAACACACAAACAAACAGAGAGAGAAGATGGTCATGTGGTGATGAAGTCAGAGACTGAAGTAACACAGATAGGCTGCCAAGGAATGGCAGGGATTGTTGACAACCACCAGAAACTAAAAGAGGCAAGAGATGATTATTCCTTACAGCATTTGAAGAGAACACGATCCTGCCAACACTTTGGTTTTTAGACTTCTCACCTCCAGAGCTTTAAAATAATAATTTTCTGTTGTTTTAAGTCACACAGTATGTGGTACGTTCACCCCTCTGTATCCACAGGTTCTGCATCTGAGGATTCAACCAACATCAAATCTAAAATAACAACACAACAATAAAAAAAATACAAATCAGAAAACAATACCGTATAACAGCTATTTACATCACATTTACATTGTATTAGGTATTACAATTAATTGAGATGACTTAAAGTATAAGGGAAAATGTGTGTTGGTTACATAGATACTATGCCACTTATGTAAGAGACCTGAGTATCCCTGCATTTTGGTATTTGTGGGGGTGCTGGAACCAATATCCCACAGATATAGAAGGGCAACTGAGTTTTGCTACGGCAGACCTAGAAAAGTAACACAGTGTTAAAAGATAAAGGGCCAGGCATGGTGGCTTGCACCTGTAATCTCAGCTAGTTGGAAAGCTAAGACAGGAGGATGACTTGAACCCAGGAGTTCTAGACCAGCCTGGGTGACATAGTGAGACTCCATATCTAAAACACCTTTAAAAAATTAGCCAGATGTCATGGCATGTGCCTGCAGTCCTAGCTACCTGGGAGTCTGGTGAGAGGGAATTGCTTGAGCCCAGGAATTTGAGACTGCAGTGAGCCATGATCATGCCTCTGCACTCCAGCCCTGTTGACAGAGCGAGAATCTGTCTCTAAAATAAATAAAATATAATAAATAAAACATAAAAGCTTTTTTCCTTTCCTCTGTGGTCTTTTAACTTCCATGGGCTGTTTTATTTGATATTTAATATGTTTCTAAGTAAAAACAAATTAAAATTATTAGCATGGATTTTACCATTCCTCTTTATATCAAGCAATGCTAGTTTTACATGTAAATATAAGAATAGTTATCTGATGTGCAAAATTACCAAGAAATCACAGGATCCCTATTTTGTTGCTTGTATATGTATACAAGTTTCTTTTATTTTTAAACCATAACAGTGAAAATGCTCTACAAACTATCTCAACTCTTTTCATCTTGTTTCTTGATATGTACACATTCTACCAAAACTATCTGCCTCAGCTTACTGATGAGTAAAGAAGGACTAAAAGGAAAAGCAACTATGGGTTGCTCTCTTTTCCCCTTTCTGTCATCAATTTCAGAATAAGTGGTTGGCTAATACTGGAAAATAACACGAGTAAGAAAGAATATGATGGAGAATGTGGCTTCTTGGAGCTGTTAACACCTTCACTTAGTCATAGATGACTGGTGGACCTTAGCTCCTCTGGGAAATTTTTTACAGCAGATTTCGAGCCTTAGATTCACTACAGTAGAGGGTTTTAGATGCTGTAATTAAGGATTTTCATAGAAGAGTAATCTGGTCTGTTCTAAAATAAAGTTTAGACTAATGCAGGTGGCTGCATCAGTCTCATCCTCCTTGAGCCATTGAATGCCCTGCCCCAACTAAATTATAAACTTCTTGTGGTCAGGACTAGGTTTTGTAGCTCTTATTTTCTCTTAATACCTAACTATGCCCAGAACAGAAGATGTCTTCTATGAACATTTGTTGATTTAATTTTTTTTTTTTTTTTTTTTGACATAGAGTCTCGCTCTGTCGCCCAGGTTGGAGTGCAGTGGCGCGATCTCGGCTCACTGTGACCTCTGCCTCCCTGGTTCAAGTGATTCTTCTGTCTCAGCCTCCCAAGTAGGTGGGACTACAGGTGCATGCCACCACACCCAGCTAATTTAGAGATGGGGTTTCACCATATTGGACAGGCTGGTCTCAAACTCCTGATCTCATGATCCACCTGCCTTGGCCTCCCAAAATGCTTGGATTACAGGCATGAACCACTGCGCCTGGCCTGTCAATTTAATTTTAAATAACATAAGTACATGCATGTTCTCATTTCTCTCTGGGAAATGAGAAATTCCACAACATTCAAATAGAAAGCCCTTACATTCCCTGAACCTAAAGATCTACAAATGGTTAGCATACCTTTCCTCTCACTGCACCGTTTTCTAAGATGGTTCTATCAATGGTTGTGAATTCTTTTAAAGTGCAAAGAAATAACGAGCAAAAGAAATAAATTGCTAATCAAAAGAACTTTCACCAAATAAAGACTAAAAGTCAAAAAGTCAAATTAATGCAGGATTTATTACTATTATATATTATAAAGAATATTGATGAGAAACATCACAGTGCTGATTGCTATTGTCATCTTTTCACTTTCCATCACGGTTTATATTATTTTTATCGGATTTGATTCAAGTTATTAAAGTTTTTATTATATTCAAATTTTAAAAATCTCTTGAAATGCTAACACAAAGAAAAATGAGTCAGAACATGAAAAATGTTTTAGACAAGTTGACAACATATATTCTTTGTTCAGTTCTCTTTTTTAGAAAAATTTCATCCTATTCACACCTACATGTACAAGACAGTGAATAAAATATAACAAATCACCCTATAGAGATGAAAAATAAAAGACACGTTGGTTCTAGAAACTCTTCTGTATTACACCTAATATCTCAGTGTATTTGGCAAATAAAAGCATCTTGAAATATTCCTTAAATTTTTCTATTTTATGATTTGGTTGATAATCTCATAATACAAAGTCACTTTGAAACACTTGGAGAAATATATTATTTTATTTTAACATTTGGTATTTGAGTATTCCTATCTGTTTTCTTTATTTTTTTTCATTGCCCTATAGCGATCTTTTAGGATAACCTCCCACTCTTCCCACCCACATACTTGCTACACTCTACATGCCCACACATATGCCAAACAGTTTTTTGGTGACAGATTAACATGAATTTGGTTGAGCTTGAAAGGCTATAGAATATATAACTTTTACACTTCAATATTTTTAACGTGCTTTTTGGAAGTAATCCTAGTTTGAGTCCAAGTGCTACTAGCTATAAAATGCATTTCAAATATGCCTTTTGGTATGTGTAATAAAATGGGGAGGTCATATTACTGGGAGTCTATTTACATGGACAACTGGAAAGCAATCAGGAAAATAATTTATTATAACACAGTTAGACACAATCGATCAATGTAATAGAATAGAGATCCTATAAATAGACCCACACATATAGGAACAACTGATTTTCGATTTTCAACAAAGGTACAAAGACAATTCAGTGGAGTAAAGGTAGTCTTTTGACAAATCCTACTGGACACATGTAGTGTATGGGTAAGGTCCATAAATAGCCATTCCAAAAAAAGAATGAATTTTGATCATTACCTCTTACTATATAAAGATTAACTCCAAATAGATCAAAGACCAAAATGTGAAACCAAAATCTGTAAAATCTTTTATTTATTTATTTATTTATTTATTTATTTATTTATTTATTTATTTTGAGACAGAGTCTCGCTCTATCATCCAGGCTGGAGTCCAGTGACATGATCTTAGCTCACTGCAACCTTTGCCTCCTGGGTTCAAGCAATTCTCCTGCTTCAGCTTCCCAAGTAGCTGGGACTACATGTGTGTGCCACTGCGTCTGGCTAATTTTTTTGTGTATGTATTTTTACTAGAGATGCGGTTTCACCATGTTGGCCAGGCTGGCATTGAACTCCTGGCCTCAAGTGATCTGCCTGCCTCAGCCTCCCAAAGTGCTGGGATTACAGGCATGAGCCACCATGCTTGGCCAAATCTATAAAATTTCTAGATGAACACATATATAAACTCTTTGTGATCTTGAGTTAGCCAAATATTTCCAAAAGGCAACACCAAAAACAAGATCTATAAAGGAAAAAATGTTAGATTTCATCAAAAATTTTTAAATGACTGCTCTTTGAAAGACATTAGTGAAAGAATGAAAAAAGGCACAGATTGGGAGAAAATATTTGCAAATCATATATCTGAAAAAACTTGTATCTATACCATATAAAGACCTCTCAAAACTCAATAATGTAAAAATTAAAAAAAAATTAAAATGTAGGAAAAATAATTGAAGAGACTTTCCCAGGGAAGACATGTAAATGGCAGGTAAGCACATGAAAATTTGCTCATCATAATCATTAATTAAATGAAGATTAAAACTATAAGAAGGTACCACCACATACCCATTGAAGAGCTACACTTAAAAAGTCTGGTTGTACCAAGTGTTCGTGAGCAAATACAGTAACTGGAACTCTTTTACACTGCTAGTGGTACAATCACTTCAGAAAACAGTTTGGCAGTTTATTTAAAAGTTAAACATGTATCTGTCATATGATCTCACCCTTCTATTATTCATTTTATGTTTATACAAAGCCTTGTACATGAATGTGCATAGCAGCTTTGTTTTTAATAGCTGAAAACTATAACCCAAACATTCATCAACAGGAAAATCAATAAGCAAATTGTGGTGGACCCATTCAATGGAATACTACTGAACAACAAAAAGGAATACACTATTGATGCACACAAAAATAGACGTTATTCTCAAAATAATTATGCTTTGTGAAAACAGCCAGACAGAGTCTGTACTGTATGAATGCATTTATATACATTTCTGGGAAAAGACAACACATCCATAGTGATGGAAACATTAGAGCTGACCTTGGTATGTGGAGGGACAGGATGGGGAAAGATACAAGAGAGGACATATGAAGGGCATAAGAAAACTTTTGTGGGTGAAAGACAGATTGTACATTTTCTTGATTGAGCTAATGGTTTCATGGGTATATACAGATGTCAAAAGTTATCAAATTGTAACTTTAAGCATGTGCAATTTATTGTGTGTCAATTATATTTTAATAAAGTATATATTTTTAAGTTGGGCATAGAAGTGTGCTTCAATAAAAACATACCAGTTGAGAGTAGAAAAGTCAAGTCCAGTATGGTGTCTGTTAGTTGAATTTTCCTGTACTTTATTTCCCTACAAACATATACCCAGTTTCTTTTGAGAGATGGGGCTGTTAATAAAGTAGAATAAAGCAATATTCATTAATGATAGCAATAGTTTTTTATGACCCTCTAACAACATGTCACCCAAAACATGAGAAAATTAAATGCATTGCACATCTACTCAGTACATCTTACAGCTTCATTGCATTGAGCACCTGAAGATCGTAGTTCCGCTGTAGCCCATTAAAGGCTGTAATGCAAGCTTGTCCACCTCACAGGCCAGGGGCCACATGTGGCCGAGGATGACTTTGAATGTAGCTTAATACAAATTTGTAAACGTTGTTAAAACATTTTGGATTTTTTTCACAATTTTTTTTTTTTAGCTCATCAGATATCGTTGGTGTTAGTGTATTTTATGTGCAGCCCAAGACAGTTCTTCTTCTTCCAGTGTGGTCCAGGGAGGCCAAAAGATTGAACACCCCTGCTCTAGTACGTGTCTCTGGGAGCAGTGATACCCAGCGGCAGTGGTGGCATATGATGATAAATGATTTGACTGTGCCTGCTGATGACTGGTGAGATGTCTTATAGCTTTGAGCACATGGAGACTGTGCAACCACACCTGGAGAAGAGGAGCAAGGAAACCGGAAGTTCCCATGGAAATCGAGAGAATTTTGTTGGTATTACTTTAGTAACGTGGTTTTTACACATAAATTAGCATTTTCACAGATAAATGCATTTCTAGTGATTGTAGGATTTGAGTGCTTAAATGAGCCCTAAATGATTGCCCCTAAATTTCTTGGACATGTGACGCTTCACTGGATTGAGTGAAGATGAATTATTAACCACTAGCAGAAGGGCAACAGGTATAATGTGCTCTCATATTTTTATTTCTCAAGGGACATTTTCTTAATTTGTTATGTTTAATTGATATTTCCAGTTATTCCAAAAAGAGAAATGTAAAAGTGCCTTCATTCTCAAATAATTAGGAGATTAGGAAACCATACTGGTAATCCTAAACCTCATATTTGAAGTGCTTCCAGATTTAAGCCTTTTGAAGTGGAATGTTTTCTCAATTGCTTTTAAAACAAATTATTGTTATTTAATCTTCTTTGAATCACAGTGCTCCTACAGGGGATGAATATGCCAAAACAGATAAGAACATCTATTTTCAAAGGGCTTTCTATTTCAAGTTTCATAGTCTCCCAAAGTTTATATAACAAAGTCCCAAGCTATTGCAAAGGTTTGACAGGCATGTTTCTCTGCAATTCTGGGATTTATGTTAGGTAGCTTTGCAGATAAAGCAAATAAAACAGACTGAATTCCTAAATAACCAGTGATGCCAGTTTTTATTCATATTCTTAGTGGTGGCAAATACTCTTTCCTGCTGTTCTGGTTTAGCATTCCTCATTTCATTTTTTTTTCTTCTCTGGGGAATACCTGACCAACTGTAAGACAATATCAAGCTTATTTGATATTACCAAATCAAGTTCATTTGGTAATATCAGACTGAGTCTTAAGGAAGTGCATGTAATTAAACTAAGGACAATTATGTGTGCAATAAGCTTTGGCTAGTTAGACACTTGCATCCAAGCATTTTACATATTTTTATTGGTGACTCTTCAAAGATTTGCTAACATGATTAACTTTCACTGGGTAGGATGGCTGGCTGCCTAAATCATTCATCTGATAATTTTGAGTCTTGTCAATGTAGAGAAGGTACTTAGAGGCCCAGCACCAGGTTGACACACCTGCTTGAGAGCCTCCAAGCTCTACTGCGTGAAGCCAGTGTTGAGTAGGCACCTGAGAAAGAGATGCATAGATTCCCAGTGAGCGATGGGGTGCAGGGAGTGGTGTGGCTGCAAAGTACTATGCTCCTCACTGAAGCATGTTTTAATGTTCAGTATCAGGTATCGGTTATTCTGACCATTCACGCCACATGATTCCTCATTCATGTGTTAAGTGATTTGCCTGTGGATAGGCCCCAAATCATCCAGAACTCTTTCATAAAGTAAGCATATATAGTAGTGGTGTCGTCTCCTAGAAAATAATATTAAATGGGGACAGGCAAATAAATAGTTGACATAAAACCTGCGGCTAAGGCTATAAAACATGGGTAGGGAACTGCGGGACACTTCTTTACGAAATATGTTTTCAAACTGGTTCAAGGAATATGAGGCTTTTACTTACTCAAATTTGAATTAATTTTAGGCAAATGTCAAATTGCATGATATCTTGCAGATTCAATTTTTGAAATTACTTACACTCAGTCCCTTGCCCCTGCCGTTGACACTTTTTACTAGGCCCCAAAATTATTGTTTGGTCTCTAATAATCCTCATGCAACAATAGCTTACCTGCAAATAGCTTACCATGAGAGTTCTGGGGATCCATTTTTCTTGGCTTCTTTATTAGTGCTGTTTATAATCTTTTTCACCAGTGCATAGGGAGGAGCTTAGAGTAGCAGTGGGAGAACCTGATTCTCTGACTTCTTAGCTGTGTGAATCACTACATGTTTCTGGAACTTAGTTTTCTCATTTATAAAATGAGATAACAATATCAGGCCTGCCTACTACATAGAATTGTTTTGAAAGTCAAATGAAACAATGCATTTACTGTAGGGTAAATGCACCTGATAGCGATAAATTAAGCATAGCCGTAGAATGACCCTGCTTGGCAGATGCACCTGAATATGTGTTCTGAGCTAGGGAATTCGAGATTGGCCAATCCAGAGAGGCCAATCCAGAGATATGTTCCTTTTCTATGAGGAATGTCTAAGCTCCTGTCCCATCCTATCCTGGCCAGTCCCATGGAACACAGGCTGCACATGGGAGTGTGTTGTGGGTTAAATGAAGGTTGCCAGGTCGAGGTCATTAAGGGGAGGGTGTTAACTGAAAATGCTATAAAAACTGCATGCTGTTTGCTAGCAGTTGCGGTTTTTCTGCCCAGCTTGCTGTCACTGGGCTGTGCAGTTATCTTGTCCAGCCCACCACCACTGGACTCTCTCCCTGTACGTAATCCCCTAATAAAACCCTAAGTCTTGGTTGCTGGCTCTGGGTCTCCTCCTATGCCTCTTGAACCTGCTGCCTTCCCTTCAGTACAACACTTAAACATCTAGAAAATTGTCATGTGCTATATGAATACATAGCATCAGTACTACTATTTGTTACTATTGTTTTTATTCCTATTTCTACCACATTGTGAATAATAACACTATGTGAGGTACTATCCAGTAAATGCTCGTCATTGTCAGTGAATCTGATCCACGTTGCACAAGATAATAGTTTATCTATTTTCTGTTTTCTGCCAGCTTCCACTTGAATATTTACTAATACCCAGAAATAACGATGGAATAAAACCTCATTAGAGAATGAAAGAGGAAAATAATATTTCAAATGAAGGGACAGAGAAACAAAAATTTAGAAATGTATAAATTCTGTATTCCTGCTGGAGAAATTACACAGTTAGATTCTTTATATCAGACAATAGTCTTGCATGAGATTAAGTCATTTGATATATTTATTGTGATTTCAAAACTCGAAGGGAGTGACTGCTCATTAGAGGAAGATGAAGTACACTGGTTAGAACCCTTTGTGAGGCTTTATCTGTGAGAATCATAACATGGCTCAAACCCCGTGGACACTCTAAATCTCTGCTAACATGTTTTGTTAGAAGTAAATAACTGAGATGACCAGTTTTCTGGTAATTCTGTGCCTGAAATTTCTGAGCAGCTTGATATTCTAGTTTATCCCTGAAGGGAATTATTAGTGACTCCATTATTAAAAAAAAAAAGTGCAGAGATAATATATGTGTCTCTATAGTTTGCATACTAAGTAATGACCAAGGAGAGGGAATATTTCCACAGGCTGGTAATGGGGAAACTTTGCTTCCTTGTAGCTCCCCATCAGCCACACCTACAGCTGTCCTGACACTGTAGCATCATGTATGTGGCCTAGAGGGAAAACTGATTCTGCACATACATTTGTTTCCCCAGCCACAGAGGGTAAGAGAGAGTCAAGCCTCAGAAGGTGGGTCTCAGTCCAGACAGAAACAAGATGGTGAAATAAGCCTATAACAACTGAATTTAAGCAAGACCAGTTAGCTGAGGAGCAGGCAGGGAAAGTGGTAACTAGCTCAGGGTTAAACTGCTGTCAGGGGCTTAAGTGCACTGAGACCACAGCTAGGCCTGTTGAAGTCCACTGCTCAACCATGACAAGGAGTGAAGACCTTTCTTTAAGAATCAATTAGTGGTTTGTCCCTGTGAGAACATGGAGGCGATTCAAAGCTCTGGGCACAACTGTTCACCTGGTATCTGTGACTAATGTAGCCTAAAGGAACATTTTCTTTTATATTGTTGTGCAATAACAGAATCTAAGGATCTGTTGTTTTCCTTGCAAAACTTAAAAAAAAATTCACAAAAAGCATTTGGCTTTACAGAAAATGAAGGACGTATTGCTTACTCTGTAACATGACTTGCTTGAGAATCAAGAAATAAGAATTTTGCTGTATGAGAAGCTAACAGCAGCAACAGCCTCCCCCTCTTCCACCCACATCCCAACATATACCACCTCCAGCCAGTCCAGAGCTCCACTGGCACTCTCATACAGGAGCTTTTTCATTACCGAATCCCAGACACCTCATTCAATTATTAAAGAACGTCCTGTTATATTTATTACAGAGGTGGCTGATATTGCTGCCAATTGTCGAATTTCGGTTTCCTGTGGTTGATTTTCATGCATGAGGAACACACGGCTGCTGGGCGGGCGCCAGCACTCCATCAATCTCTCCAGGCTGCCTCGACCTCAGGATATGTAAGAGTAGTGGATAAATTGGAAGATCAATGACTTGTCCCTCCTGCCGTACCAGCTGCTATTGAGAAATTAATATGAGGATCACTATAAATAAAAGATAAAAGATGATATGGCTTACCGTGTAAAATATTAAGGCTGGACACAATGTGCTGGAGGAATCCAAACCAAAATCTAAGCAAATTAACCCTGTAAGGGCTTTCTACCACCTTTCTGGAAACCGAGTTTGAGAGAGATCATGCTGTAATGTGATATCCTTGATAGAGAAAAAGGAACATTAATGAAATAGTGTCCCTTCTCTTTTCTATGTCATAGAGTTTGGGGACTTGAAGAGATTATAGAAATTATTTGCTCCAGTCACCTCATTTCACATGAGAAAACTGCAGACCAGAGAATTAAGTGGTTTGCTCAAGTTTTTGCAGCTAGCTGGTGACAGAGCTGTTAATGGGCCTCCATTCTAATATTCAATCCTTTTTTTTTTTTATCAAGCCACCTCCTATCACAAAGGCTCTTAATAAACTCTCATTTTCATGCTCTCTAGGGCTTTCCTAAGAAGAGCGCTAATTTGTAATCATGCCAGAAGCAGTAAAAGATGGCGGTATTTCTTAATATGTACTCAAGACCAAAGATCTATGTGTGGCATATAATAATGTTTGACAGATATCATTTACAGAGCACATTTGTTTCTGAGCATCGCAGAGGACGTTATCCATGTTTCTCCTGGGGCTTAAGAAATGAAACAGATGATCAGACTCAAAAACATATGCAGAGCCCAAGAGGGAATTGGAGGAAGAAAAAGAGAAAATACCAGAGATAATAGGAGAACACTAATTGTGGAAAAAATAAGGCCTTGAGGGACAGCAACTTGACATCAGAAGAGAAGCTGAAAGCTGAAGTTGAAGAGTCATAGGTTAATTTTGTTCGAATCTTGAAACGTCTAAATTCAGTTTTCGGCTCCAGTGCACCATGTGCCTGTGTTAATTTGGGGTTCAAAGCAGCTCTAAACCCCAAAGCGGTTCCTCTGAATTCCTAGTTTCAAGTTCCACTCTGCCCCTGCTGGCATCTTAAGATATGGGAAACAGGGCTGTTATGATTGCCAGACAGCTGAGTTCTGTACATACCTTGATTGCAATTTTTTTTTTCTTTGGCTGCTTCTCAGGACAACTGATGGAGATTTAGATGCCTTAAAATGCAGTTATGAATCTATTGGCTTCAACTCTGGTTCTACCCATGAATTCATTTGTACTTGGCAAAGACCGCTTAATTTCTCATTTGTTATGTCATTTAAACCTCTCTTTAGGGCCTTTCCTCACTCTTACCTGTTAATAATCAGAAGTCAGCTACATGAAACGTTCAATTTGGGTTCCATCTCCTCTGAAGAAAATGCACTTAAAAAAAAATAAGAGGATGACGATTTTACTTAAAAACAATTCACCTACTGAGTGACAGAGGCTGATTCTGCCTTTAGTAGGTTAAAAAGATGTCCAATCTCAAACTCTTACTTTTTCTTAAAAAAAAAAAAATAAAAAAGCAAAACAAAAAAACTCCTATCAATGCTGTTTCTTAAGGATCAAAAAGTATGCATTACAAAAAGAAAAAGAAAAAAAAATTAGAGATCAATGCCTGCTGTCCCTGAACTACCTGCGTCAGTTGAGAAATGAATATAAAGATCATTATAAATAAAAGATAAAAGGTGATACAGCTTTTGGAGTAAAATATTAAGCCAGTCACAGTGTGCTATATCAAGTTTAACCAAATTAACCCGTGGGATAAACAGGGGCTAAGTTTTTGTTGCATTTGAAAAATGAACTATTATGAAAAAAAGAAAAGCTTGTATATGAAAAACAGGTATCCAGGGGCTCAAAACTGAGAATGCAGTTCCTCTCCTTTGAGGTCATATCTCTTAGACACCTGCATGAGATTTGGAAAATGCTTTCCCCTGAGCAACAAAGGCAGAGTAATCACTCAACCTTCTGCAAAGGTACACTAACTCATCTTATTGGTTGATATGGTAGCTGCAAGCTATGTTTAGGGGATGGAGTTATTTTTTGCATTTCCATCCGAAAGCTTCCCTCAGAAAATATGCTTTCCATTGGAATGTACACAAATCATTTTTCTAAAATACCATTCATTAGATTAATGTTACTATTAGAGCTGCATAGAGCACATATGTGTCTTGGGCATTTTTCCAGAAATGCATTATATAACACATGGATTTCTAATTCATAATCGCAAAGGTTTCAAAACAGCTCCAGAGGAGACTTTAGAAACAGGCTAGCACCAATGAATTTTTCACTCTTTTGCCTAGTCTCCCCAAATTGTGTCTCTTTTCCAGAAAATGAGATAAAAATAAAATCTTGGTGCAGTTGAAGCAATTATTTTGATCTGTTGAGATAGATAGCCAGAGTTTTTCTCTGAGTCTGTTGGGTATAGACTCCTTTTCTTGTATTTTTTGACCTTCTCTCTAACCCTGAAAGAATATAGATGGATTGGGTGACTCACATCCACTTTTGGAGTAGTGCACGGAATTATTTAGCATAAGCAATGGTGGAAAGTGGAGGAGTAAGCGGGGAGAAATAATTTTAAAATATCTTTAGCTGGAGGAAAATTGGCCTACCTACGCAAGAGTAAATATGGCATGTTTAGTGATTCAAATATTCAAAGATGTCTGTTTTAGCAATAAAGACCAGATCTGGACACAGTCCCTGGCACAGTCAGACATACACCTGCACGTTCACTATATCAAAAGAACCACAGAAGTGTGTTGAAAACTGCTTAAGTGAGAGACATAAACACAAGTACAGATGAACGGACAGGAATTCAAGGCTTTAAATGCTGGACTGCTGGCAAAGCCCTCAGCAGGGTAAGCTCCAGCCAATTTTCAATTGTGAGACATTAAGTTCACATTGCAGACATGCGAGAATGTTTGTTCTTCCCTGCCTGATATTTTAGGGAGGATATTAAACACCCCTGTTAAATGTCTGCCAGTGATTGCCAGAATTAAGCTTTTGAAAATGATGGCTGTGATCTTTAATAGGGTTGTGCCCTTGTCAAGAGTCTCAGGCAGAATTTCCGATGTAATTTCAAACCAGATATTTCTTTTGGATGATGTACATGTCTGACTCGCTGCAAGAAAACATCCGTGTATAGTTGAAGTTAGGAACCAGCTCGTGTAAATTTGTATGTTATCTCATGACCTAACTTTTTGGCTACTTTTTGTTCTTGTATTGTGGCTAAGCTTGATCTTGTCCCAGGGCCTTTGCACTTACTGTGTAAAAATAATATTGTTATCATTCCTTTTCTAGAATAACATTTTGAAAGAGTTTTTTCTAGAATAATATTTCCAGAAAATTTTCTATAAATTATTCCTTTCTAGTCCTTGGCATGTAACTTCAATATCACCTCCTAAAAAGGCATATTCTTAATGATCTAGTATCTCAGCTTAGTCAAAATTATATTACCTTAATTCATTTCCTTTGAACCACTTACCGATTTTTTGGGAACACTAACAGAATAATCATAAAAAGAATGATTATCTTCGTTTATTTGTATTTAGATAGATTTCTTCTCAAAGAACGCAAACTCCATGATGGCAGAAATTGAATTTCCTTTTTATTCCCTGTTCTTTGCCAGCCTTGGAACAGTGTCTGGCCTACTGTAGTCACTCAAGGTTTATTGATTGAGTGTATAAAAATATATGAGTAGACCAATGGATTTGGAATGAGTTGAAGTCACTCTTAATGATGGCTTGGGGTTAATGATCAGAATTAAAGTGTAGACATTAGAGCTGGAAGCGATCTTGTTCACATCCTCATAGCTAGGGCAAGATTCCCTTCTGTTGCATCCCTATTACATCGTCAATTAGTCTGTGCTTGAATAACTGTATATTCTAGTCATTGGCACTCTCTTAGCTACTTCAAACCGATCACAGCCTTCCACGGGAATTTGTTTCCTGTTACACAGCTATAATTGAGAAAACTCTGATTACCCAGGATCTTTTCACTAAGTCCTTTCTGTTTTTTTTTCTTTCTGCAGCTCCTGGAGAACAGACAGGACAGTTTCTCCTCTAAATTATATCTTTCAGGTTTACATGACTGCTTGTAACACATTTAGTGCACTGTTACAGAAAGATTCAACTGGATTGTCTGCCATGTATTACTGTATTTCTTGGGAGTATTTAGAAATAATTTGTCTTCAGGTTCTATGTTATATTTGAGAAAGTATAGAAGTAGAAGAGATTCAGGGGTTGTGTCAGAAGGATCCAATTGATATTTGAATTTATCCCCTTTAATGTATCTAATGCTAATGCTATGAGGAATTGAACAGTATAGTCACAACATTATTGCCGTTGCTTAAAAAATGTATATATGGTAAAAAATATGGTAACTCTGGAACCCCTCTATGATGGGAAAAACTTCAATGACGTCTTAGACCTCAGAGTATTTCTCAAAGCATTGTGATACAAAGCATCTCTCCTTTTCTTGTTTTTTGTATGCACAATTAATTAACAAGAAGCGTACTTCATATTCCAGAAATAATGATGGCTTAGTTGACATTTGGTGGGGGTTGGGGGGCATGTTTAAAGGTCCATCATTTCTGCATAGCAGTTTAGAGTTACACAAAGCATGGATATTTGGGCCCCATGAAAGCCCCATGGAGTCATTTTCACGTATCCGTTCACCACTGTGTATAAATGGGAGAAAATCAAAACCCTGGTTTGTGGGTTATGGTAAGCCAGAACTTCTTTCACTTTTGCTATGACAAACAGGTACAAAGGTATTATATATCTGCAAAATAGCCTTGCAGGATTTGATAGAAATCTCAAGTGGGATGTAGAAAATATATAACAAAAAGAAAGGCAAGTCAGGGCTGCTGGGAAACTTTTTCAAGGACAACTGAGTAATAATAGTAACAACAACAATAAGACCCATTATAAAAGGCCTAGAGTGGCACAAAGTTCTAAGGACTTTACATATATTAACTCCTTACACACCACAACCCTATAAGATGGGTAGAGTTATAACCCTTATTTTTCAAATGAAGGAATGAAATGCAAAGACATGAAGTAAGCCTCCTGAGGTCCCACCAGTAGTGAGTGACAGAGCTGGGAAAAAGCCCTAGGCTCTCTAACTTACAGTCAGTGCTCTTAACCAGTGGGTTGTAAACTATAGGTAATATTAGTACAATTTGAAATAGCTTTACAAACATTACTTTTTACTCCCAAAGTACATAGGGAATACCCAGAGAAATTGGCATTATAATTATTTTGATTTTCTTTACCAGCAATGTGTTAACTTTCTGCAGTTCAGTATTCTTCCCCAACTTCTTAAAAATTCAAGCTACAATCCAAAACAGAAGGGTTAAAGAAAGCAAATTTCTTGGAGATCCCGTTCTAGAAAGTAACTAAAAGAATGTGGTCCATGAGTATGTAAAAAGAAACCAAAACAAAGGAGGAGACAAGAATCTCAAACGTTTTGATTAAGCTCAACATTCTTAGGTAAAGGGAGACTTGATGCTCCATTAATACCCTGCCCACAGAGGCATCGCTCTACAGAAGCCAAGGAGTCTCTTCTCAACTGCAAACTCACTGATGCTGGGATGGTCACTTCTCTTGTTAAGCCTCCAACTTTCCCTCATCAGTATGTGAGGGAGTTGGAATTAGATTAGTTCTCTCAACCCAGTTCTAACATTCTGTGCATCTGTGAGCCTAAGTAAGTGTTGAAAATCTTTAATGTGACAGTTTTTTTTTTTTTTCATAACTGCTACTCTTCCCCTGATTTTTGTGTAATTTTTATACATTGTAGACAAGAGAAAGATATCAAACTGAAAGTAAGTAACAAAGTAATTCCAACTTTCCATTCTCATTTCACTGCCAATTCTGCAGAAAGCCTTCGGTGGAATTCTGATGCAGACAGTGAAAACTCACTGCAAGAGTTCCAGGGTCTTTCCCATATTTGGTCATCCTGTATTTTCCACTGGCAGTCGCCAAAAAGAAATAAAGTAACAGGAACTCATATCAACACTAATGGGAAAGAAATCCTTGAACATTTTTTCCCTTACTATATGAAACTTCACCCATACACAAAAGCAACATTAAAGGTTAAACCCTAAAGGCAACATATTCCTGTGAACAAGAGAACATAACACAAATAGCATACAATGCCATCATTATGGACATACATATATACACATACGGTCTCAAAATGTATTCAGAGATATTGACTGGATTAAATTTGAGGTCAGTAGAGAATATTTTTTGTTGTTGTTTGTTGGTTTTTTCAAATTGAGTCTCACTCTTTCACCCAGACTTGAGTGCGATGGCGTGATCTTGGCTCACTGCAACCTCCACCTCCTGGGTTCAAGCTGTTTTCCTGCCTCAGCCTCCTGAGTAGCTGGGACTACAGGTGCGTGCCACCAAGACTGGCTAACTTTTTGTATGTTTAGTAGAGATGTGGTTTCACCATGTTAGCAAGGCTGGTCTCAATGTCCTGACCTCATGATCTGCCCACCTTGGTCTCCCAAAGTGCTGGGATTACAGGAGTGAGCCACTGCGCCCGGCCATTAGAACACGTTTTTAAGAGACATATTCAACATACATATCTGTCCTCCTCCCCGCCCCCCGCATATTTAATTCATTCCAGTCATTTCCCCAGTTAGTTTTCCCCTATGTTTATTTTAGAATTAGTGATTTTTGGACAGAAGTTAATCCCTATACAGACACCTATGTCATGGCCCCAATGTACTAAGCCTTGTTTTTGGCAGCTTGTGGCACTGGGTAGGGAAAGTGCGCAGTCATGCAAGAGGAGAATAAAGGGTGAAACTTGGAATAGGACCTTATGTACAGTTCTCAATTCCAAAAGAAGGGAAGAATGAAGGACCTACCAGATGAATCAATGGTAGGATCATTCACTGGTTACTGGCTGCCATCACTTTACCAGTATTTTTGGCTATAAAGTATGCTTGAATAGCTGCATCCCTCTCTGATTGGCCATACTTAAGCACAGATTTACCTTCTTGGAATTGTTTTTATATGGTGATAATGGGTATAAAGAATGGAAACTATGAACCCGTGTCTCCTCCAAATTGAAGACATTTATGAGGGTACAGATTTAATGAAAACCAAAAATGATTTATTCATTCATACCAACGGAAACTATATCTTACCATTCCTGTTTGCTAAAGAAAAAAGGCTGACTCTGAATAGAGTGATAGCATATTTACATAGTCGTTTCAGGTTAAGTCTTGTCAACAGACTTTAGTGTCCACTCACTAAAAGCAAATCACCTCATTTAGTATTTCAGGAAACATCTCATCCTTTCATTGCCATTAAAGAAATTGTAGCACTTGTTGTACATACTACTCTTTAGAATGCCATTCTTACACTTATTTATAATAAGACATGTTATTTTAAATGCAAACTTATATCAAGCCTCAGAACAAATACCCGGTGTGTTTTTGGAAATCACACGGTTTAGTGTTTTCACATTTGGACTCAGACTTGCATCTCAAACATTGTAATCTGGGCTTATAAAATGATTTCCTTGCAACCAACAAAAAGTTGCTCATCTGAATTTAGAATCCAATTAAATTAATATGATAGTGGTTGATGAAGCAAAGTAGCATAGAAGCTAAGTTAATGTGCTCTGGAGCTGGGCAGTCAGAGTTTGAATTTCATTTGTACCATTTATAGCTGTGCAATCATGGGCAAATTACTTAACCTCTCTGTGCCTCAATTTCTTCATTGGCACAATGGTGTTGAATAATAGTACCAATATCATAGAGTGACTGTAAGGAATGAATAAGTTAGTAATATTTTTAAGCTTAAAGCCATCAATGCTTGGCTTGTAAAATAATTTTTAAATGCTAGTGATTATTAGTATTAGTAAAATAATGTTCCTATAGTATTTATCAAATTATCTGAAAATAATAATATGGGCCTGTTATTTCAGTAGTTCTATTTGTTGGTTACATAGATTAGGTAAGCTCATCTTGTTTAATCATAAAAAGAACAAACGCTTTTTTTAACCTTGTTAAGGAACCCGAGTCACATAATTCAGAAATGTTTCTAACTGGTGACATCTGCTTTGGCTCTGTCATGGCAAGAGAATGTTTATTGTTCCTGAAAGTGAAATCCTCATATTTGTGTAGCATAAAAGAAAAGCCCTTAATAAGATACATTTCCATAGGCACAGTAGTGCCACATATAGTAGAAAATTACCTCTTCTAGGTTCAAATGTTCTCGTTCAGAGCTGTCATTGCCTATTATCAGGCAGCAGGAAGGCATAAGTAAGAACTATGTATATTTGTCATTAGATCCATCTACAACATTGATACTGTCAATCAGCCTCTGACAGCACCTTCCCCCAGCATCTTCCCCTCTGTGCCCCTCTGAGCATGCTCAGATGGAGTCTGCCATCAGTGTGGTGAGAGTTTACTGTGTTTATAAGTGTGCAAACAAATTGAAGAGCAAAATTGATATTAACCAAGTTTGCAACTGTGACTACTAGGGAAATAGTTAAATATATGGATACAAGGAGCCAGACAAATACTTGGCATTAAGCCAATAAAAACGCTTTTTGGTAAACGAAAAGTTCATCTTGTAAACAAAAAGAAATGAAGTTTGCCAAAAATGAAGCCTAGTGTAGTGCTACTGTAGCCTGACCACAGTATTAAATAAATACACACGCACGAACACGCAAGAGGAAGCCCTCTTCACACTAATACCCCAAGCTCTTTAATGGGTCTTTAGATTTGGTAGACAAAGTAGAGTGACAGATGCCCTCAATGAGCTGGGTCCATCAAACAAGCCTGGCACTAACAGAATAAGAAAGGAGTAGCTCTGACAACATGGGCAATTGCATGCTCGAAGCAGTCCTCAGACAATGAGTAAGTTGGTAGATACAAACATAAACTAAATCTGTTAAATTTTTGGTTTTGTTGACTGTAGCAACAAAACAGATATAGAAATGTAGAGGCACAGACTTCTCAAACCCTGGGAAGAGCACTCTCATACCCTCATTTAGAACTTCAGTTGCCAAAGTCATTGAGCTGTCTTCATTGATTGTTCTACAGGACAAAGTCCTTTCTGTTATTCAGGGAGAATATTTCTGCAAATATCTCTGGACTGAAGTTTTAAGACATATTTTGAAAACATGACAGTTGTTTATGAAATAAAATGATGTTCTTTTCTCATTAAAATCCAGTTATTCACAGGAACAGAAAGCCAAATACCACATGTTCTCACTTACAAGTGGGAGCTAAACACTGAGTAGACATAGACACAAAGAAGGGAACAATAGACACTGGGGCCTACCTGAGGGTGGAGGAGTGGGAGCAAGGTAAGGATTGAAAAACTCCCTGGCAGGTACTATGTTCAGTACCTGGGTGACAAAATAATCTGTAGACCAAATCCCCATGAAACACTACCCATGTAAGAAACCTGCACGTGTATACCTGAACTTCAAATACAAGTTGAAAAGGAAAATAAATAAGTTAATTAAATTAAATCTAGTTATTTGTAATCCTTGCCAAAGAAAGCCATACAAACAAAATGGAGTAGCATCTGTTAAAAGATATTTTTTTTTCCAATGAAAAATATGTCTTTAAAAATTTCATGGTCATGTGAATCATATATTCTAAGAAATTGAAATAGTTTCATGGTCCTTGAAAAGGTTAACCAAGACACTAGAATTGTACACAGAAACATATAGACATGGAGAGAATGGGAGTACAACTAAGAGACCACCCCAAATTCCCTTTTATAAATAGGCAGACAAAGCTCTCATTCACAATACTGGCTTGCTGGGAGAAAAGCATCCTCACAAAGGCAGAGAAAAACCTATAATAGATAACAGTTCCATTAAACCTAATTCAATCAATACATAAATTACTTGATAGGTAGATAATAAGAATCAATAAAACTGAGAAAAAACAGAAAAATTTTATCCAAACAACCAAGTATACAAGCAGAAAAGCAAATTCCAAAAGAAACAGGAATAATTCAGAAGACCAAATATAATTAGGTCGAAACCAAAATAAAGCAAAGGCCTTAATCAGAATTAACAGGAAATTGTAGGGGAACATCTTATTGGCTTTTCTCATAGTCTCATGGCAGAGAAATGCTAACTTGTATAGGTGTGTGTATATATGTGTGTGTGTGTGTGTTAACTTACAAAATGTATGTATTATATATATATACACACACACTAATATTTAAATATATATATTATATATATGGAGGATGGATAATACAGGAAAGATAATATTGTTATAAAGGCATTCCAGAAATATGTATTATCAAGTTAACTCAAACTTAGTAACTTAAAATGACACCAATATACTACCTGTCTTACAATTCTGTAAATTAGAAGTCCAATGTGTACCTCACTGGACTAAAATCCAGGTGTCAACAGGGTTGCATTCTCTTTTGGAGGTTCTAGAGGAAAATCTATTTCCTTGACTTGAAAAAGTCTTCTACAAACTGCCGTTCTTATTCTACTCAATGTCTTTATCTTCAAGTCCATCAATGGCAGGTCAAGTCCTTCCTTCATTGCATCATCTACCTTGCTTCCATTGTCACCTTTTATTCTCTGACTCTTCTGCCTCTGTCTTTTAAGGATTTTTGCAATTACATTAGACCCACTTGGGTGATCCATGATAATATTCTAATCTTAAGGTCAGCTGATTAGCAACCATAATTCCATTTGGATCTTAATTTCCCTTTGCCATGTAACAACATTCTCACATTTTCTAGGGATTAGACTATCTCTCTCTTTTTTGTGGGAGGGTTGGGCGCAGGCGGTGCTATTATTAAGACTACTACAGGTAGATCCAGAATCTACAAAGAACTTAAACAAATTTACAAGAAAAAATCAACCCCATCAAAAAGTGGTTGAAGGATATGAAGAGACACTTCTCAAAAGAAGACACTTATGCAGCCAACAAACTTTTGAAAAAAAGCTCATCACTGGTCATTAGAGAAATGCAAATCAAAACCACAATGAGATACCATCACATACCAGTTAGAATGGTGATCATTAAAAAATCAGGAAACAACAGATGCTGGAGAGGATGTGGAGAAATAGGAATGCTTTTACACTGTTGGTGGGAGTGTAAATTAGTTCAACCATTGTGGAAGACAGTGTGGAGATTCCTCAAGGATCTAGAACCAGAAATACCATTTGAGCCAGCAATCCCATTACTGGGTATATACCCAAAGGATTATAAGTCATTCTACTATAAAGACACATGCACACGTATGTTTATTGCAACACTATTCACAATAGCAAACACTGGAAACACACCAAAATGCCTATCAATGATAGACTGGATCAAGAAAATGTGGCACATATACACCATGGAATGCAGCCATAAAAAAGAATGAGTTCATGTCTTTGCAGGGACATGGATGAAGCTGGAAACCACCATTCTCAGCAAACTAACACAGGAACAGAAAACCAAACACCACATTTTCTCACTCATAAGTGAGAGTTGAACAATGAGAACACATGGATACAGGGAGGGGAACATCACACACCAGGGCCTGTCAGGGGGTGGGGGGCTAGGAGAGGGATAGCATTAGGAGAAATACATAATGTGGATGACGGGTTAATGGGTGCAGCAAACCACTAGGGCACATGTATACCTATGTAACAAACCAGCACATTCTGCACATGTATCCCAGAAGTTAAAGTATAATAACAAAAAAACAAGATATAATCAAAGGAAGATTTTTAAAATTATTCAGAGCAAAAGGTAAATATGTTTTTTAGTTTACAAGGTTTTATTAAGTGTAGTGAAGGTTAAGTAGTGGAAATTACTTACCAAGACTTCATTTGGCTTTGACCTTCAGAAGATGAAACAGAAGTACAAAAATTTAAAACTTTCTAGATAAAACTAATAAAGATTACATACAAAGCAACAACAAAAAAAATTAAAATTGAATTTCTCAGTAGTATGAGATACTATAAGGAAATAAAAAAAATCCTTCCAAATTTGAGGAAAAATAATTTTGAATATAAACTGTACAAGTAGCAAAATTGTAACTCACATGTGAAAAGTTAAAGTTTTTTGTACATCCAAGGATGTAAAAAATATACAACCCCATCAACTCAGAAAGAAAATTGAAAAAAAAATTCTGAAATAGTCATATGTTGCTTAACAATGAGGATACTTTCTGAGAAATCTGTCATTAGGCAATTTTATCATTGTGCGAACATCAGAGTGCACTTACACAAACAGATGGCATAGCCTGTCACATACCTAGACTCTATGATATAGCCTATTTCTCTTAGGCTACAAACCTGTACAACAGGTTCCTGCACTGAGTACTGTAGGCATTTGTAACACAATAAGTGTTTGTGTATACTTACAAATATATCTATAAATAGAAAAGGTACAGAAAAATATGTCATAAAAGGTAAAAATAGTACACCTGTATGGGACAGTTACCATGAATGGATCTTGCAGGAATTGAAGTTGCTCTGGTTGAGTTAGTGAAGTAGTAGTGAGTGACTGTGAAAGTGTAGGACATTACTGTATACTACTGTAGACTTAACAAACATTGCACACTTATCTACATGTATTAGTCTGTTCTCAGGCTGCTAATAAAGACATCCCCAAGACTGAGTAATTTATAAAGGAAAGAGGTTTAATTGACTCACAGTTCACATGACTGCAGAGGCCTTAGGAAACTTACAATCATGGTGGAGGGGGAAGCAAACACATCCTTCTTCACATGGCGGCAGGAAGGAGAATGAGAGCCAAGAGAAGTGGGAAGCCCCTTATAATATCATCAGATCTTCTGAGAAGTTACTCACTACCATGAGAATAGCATGGGGAAAACCACCTCATAATTCAAGTAACTGACACCAGGTTTCTCCCACCACATTTAGGGATTATGGGAACTACAATTCAAAATGAGATTTGGGTGGGGAGACAGCCAAACCGTATCACTACACTAAATTCATTAAAATTGTTTTCAATAATAAATTAACCTTAGCTTATTGTATTCTTTATTTTATTAAAATTTTAAATTTTGTAACTTTCTGACTATTGTAATAACAAAGCTTAAATACATGTGTAGCTATTCTATGTTTTTCTTTCAATTCTTATTCTATAAGCCTTTTTATTAACAAAACTTTTTTTTAAAAAAAAACTTTCCTGTTAAAAACAACTATATACATTAGCCTAGATCTACAGAGGGTCAGAATCATCAATATCTCTATCTTCTACCTCCACATCTTGTCCCACTAATAGATCTTTAGGGTAAATAATATGCAGGGAGATACCATCTCCTGTGATAACAATGTCTTCTTCTGGAAACCACCTGAAGGATCTGCCTGAGACTGTTTTACAGTTAACATTTTTTTTATGAATATACTCTAATGAAAAAAAGTATAGCATAGTCAATGAATAAACCAGTAACATAGTTCTTATTATCATTTTCAAGTGTTATATACTATACATAATTGTATGTGCTAGACTTTCATAGGACTGCAGCTTAGTTGGCTTGTTTACACCAGCATCACCACAAACACTTGAGTAACACATTAAGTTATGACATTACAATGGTTATACTGTCACTTTGTGATAGGAATTTTTCAACTCCATTATAATCTGATGGGGCCACTGTCGATGATGGAAATGTGCTTATGTAGTACATTACTGTACTTGGCAAAAACAAAATTTTCAAATGTACAAACCATTCAACTTAGAAAAAAAAGTACAAAAATTTTCTTAAATTTTCAAACAAAAAAGAGACCCAAGAAGGAGACTATCATGGCAAGTTAGATGCATTGAGTGCAGAAAACTAAAAACAAAGCTTGATATAAAATTAAGATTTGTTACTCTATCGATAGAACGTTTCCCTTGAGGAGCACGATTTCAGTGATGTAAGCTTATGCTTTTTTTTCTTCAGTTGGGTCTAAGCTTGATACTTGTTAATAGACCATACAATATACAATATTTTAATTGTTAATAAAAATACATGTAATGTGTAATACATGATATATATCACATATAATGTTTAATATGTGAAGTATGTTTAATATATTTATATAAAACTTATGTAGTATATAATATGAAATATGGACACCTTGAGATCACGGGGCACAATACCAGAGAGGATAGAATTACAGAGAGGGAGAGACCTCTAAAGCTTACCGAGGTCCCATTTGTGTTCTCAGCTGAGTGCTGATAAGCACATGCCTATGAGGAAAACAATCAAAGGCAGAGAAAGAACCACTTAAAGCATTAGAAGAAACAATAGGCACTAATAAGAGTGAAAAACCTTAAGATTTAGCCGGCGCGGTGGCTCAAGCCTGTAATCCCAGCACTTTTGGGACGCCGAGACGGGCGGATCACGAGGTCAGGAGATCTAGACCATCCTGGCTAACACGGTGAAACCCCGTCTCTACTAAAAAAAAAATACAAAAAACTAGCTGGGCGAGGCGGCGGGCGCCTGTAGTCCCAGCTACTCCGGAGGCTGAGGCAGGAGAATGGCGTGAACCCGGGAGGCGGAGCTTGCAGTGAGCCCGGATCGTGCCACTGCACTCCAGCCTGGGTGACAGAGCGAGACTCCGTCTCAAAAAAACAGAAACAAACACACACAAAAAACCTTAAGGTTTAACATTCTCACTGAAAGGGGGAGGTTTTCAAATTAGATAAAAGAGAAAGATCTCACTATATGTTATGTAAAATAAACCACTGTCAGTATAAAGCACGAATAGTTTGAAAGTAAAAAGACGGAAAAAATGTGTACTGTGCCTTCAGAAGATGTTCAGAAGGCATAGTTTATCAAGACTCAGAACTGTACACTAAAAGACAGAATTTTCCTGCATAAAATTCATATAATAACTTCATCAATGAAAAAAATACATCTTATCTCTAAAAATAGTATTTGAGATTTTAAATAATGCAAGCAGAAGGATAAATACAAATCCTTATAATAATATCTGTGATTTTTTTAAAAAGGCAAAACTAGGAGCGAGTAGAAAGACTAATACTTAACAACCTTTTACTTTACAATGGTGCAAAACTGTCTAATTTTTAATATAATGTACAGTATCCAATAAATTACATATGCTATTCAGCACAATTATAAAAGAGCATTTGAATTAGATGATTTTATCCAATTTTAAGCTAACATAAGTGTTCTAAGCACATTTAAGGTAGGTTAGGTGATGTTATGAAGTTTACTAGGTAAGGCGTATTAAATGCATTTTTCAATGTACAATATTTTCAACTTAATAATGGATTTATTGGGATGTAATGCTATCATAAGTCAAGGAACATCTGTACAAATTATTAATGCCTTGAAACCCTTGAAAGTTTGTTATAAATGCTTTTCCAACTTGTCACTGTCCCACGTTGTTTGTCAGTCTTAATTTTTAGTACCTCTAATTTTCATCTTTATCTACTTTAAAAGTATTTGTGCACAAAGTTGGGAAAAGGCATGCAAGCCAGAGGTCATGTTCAGCTTTAAAAGTTTCAGTCAAGTTTTTGGTGGAAAATAAGGACAAAGTAACAATGAACTCAGCAATGCAATTCAAATCAAATGCTGTGGCAGTCATTTGAGTTATGACTTAATTCCCTTTTTGAAAAGTTCAAAGGGAAAGAAATGATTTCACAATTTCTGGACTATAAGAAGTGTATGTATAATCAGTCACCCTTGCTTATGTCCATATCCTCTGGTTTTCTTCCCCCATTCCCCACATGGGGCATATTTTCCAGAGTGGGTGTTGAATAAATGTTAGTGGCATGAATAAATGAATATCACAAAATAATATAAAACAAACAGATGATTTTGCTCAAATGAATGTCCAAACTGTGATAATCTGATTGGCCAAATGACTGGGTTAAATGTCAGTATTCATTTTATGAATTGTTCATTCATGAAATTGTGTTATACCATCTCTTATATTTCCTATATCCAGTTTCGTCAGTTGGCAAAAATTTAAGAATCTTTTTCCTGCCTGATAGTGAGAGTAAACATATATTTTCTTTTCTTTGTCTACCTTGTAGCTGGATGGGGCTGTTTCCCCACCTATGGGCTTAGTGCTGTAGCCATCTTAAGGCTCCAGTCATTAGAAGTCAACTTATTTCCCTTTGTTCTGATACCAGTGTGTGAGCTATGGACTGATATTTTCCCAATTTACAATAATTAAATACTATCCTCAAGTCTGTGCACAAAATTAAAAAATGATATTTTAAAGGAAACAATTAAAAGGCCTTGTCTAGATCACTTAGTATGAGCAGAGTTCCCCAATGTATCTTTTAGCCATGAAACCTAGCATTTAGGAATGTGTTATATTCTTTTCCTAATTAATAAATCCAAACTTAATTTCTCAATTGGCTATTTGTATCATTTTTTTTGTTCATGAGTCAAAACCTAAGAATGGATGAGGCATCAGTAGCATGCTGTATTGAACCCTAATATAAGAGTTCTCCAATCTGAGATTCTGGGTAGGCAACATAGGCAACAGCACCTTTAGTGGCCAGGATCACGTAGAGGTGGCTCTTATACTTTATTTAAAACTCATCTCAAAACAGAAAGATACGAATGCTATAGACAATTTATTGCATTTCATTTTATAATTGTATTAAGGTATTATTGACATATATTAAATTGCAAATATTTAAAATAAACAATGTGATGTGTTATAACATTTGTACCTCCTCATGAAATCATTATCATGTTCATAAAAAAGATTATGCACTTTGGGAGGCCAAGGCGGAAGGATCACCTGAGGTCAGGCATTCAAAATCATCCTGGCCAACCTGATGAAACCCCATCTCTACTAAAAATACAGAAATTAGCTGGGCATAGTGGTGCACACCTATATTGCCAGCTACGTGGGAGGCTGAGGCAGGAGAATCGCTTGAACTCAGGAGGTAGAGGTTGCAGTGAGCTGAGATCATGCCACTGCACTCCAGCCTGGGCGACAGAGCAAGATCTATCTCAAAATAAAAGATAAAAAGATAAAGATTATGAACATATCCATTAACCCCCCAAATTTCCTCATGTCCTTTTATAATTTCTCCCTCTACCTCTTCCTTGCACCCATCCTGCCCAAAGGGAGCTGCTAATCTGTCTTTGGTCACTTTAAATGAGATTGCATTTTTTCATATTTTATATAATTTTGTAGAATGATATAGTATGTACTCTTTATTTTCTGGCCTCTTGAACTTAGCATAATTATTATATTTATTGATGTTGTTCAGGTATTGATAGTTCATTCCTTTTTGTTTCTGTGTAGTATTCCATTGTATGGATATGTTGCAATTTGTTTATCTAGTCACCTCTTGAGAGAACACTTTTTGGAGATGGGGATGGCATTGAGTCTATAGATAAATTTACAAGCCACTTGAGCAATTTATAGCTTGTTACATTGGTACAAAAGTAATTACTAACACTTATAATGGCAAATTAAAAGTTTTTGGTTTTGCCATTACTTTTAATGGCAAAACCTGCAATTGCTTTTACATCAATCTAATTGTAATATTGAATTTCCAAACTATAAAATGTTATATTTCTCAATTTATTTAAATATTTTCACTTTTCTAAGCAATGTTTTATCATTTTATTTTAACAGGGCTTGCAATTATTTTGTCAAATTTACCTCTAAGCATTTTATACTTTTGATACTATTTTAAGTGGTATTGATCTTTTCAGTTTGTTTTTCAATTCATTCATTTTCTAGTTTTAAATTCTATATACTTGTATATAAAACTAAAATTAATTTGTGTCCTTTAAATTTACATGCTGTGATATGGCCAAATTTGCTCATATTCAGTATTTTGGGAGGTAGATTTCTTAGGATTTTTTATACACATAGTCATAATCCACCTCTTATTTATTTTCTTGCCTTATCACATTGGTGAGGACCTGGAGTACCATGGTAATTAGAAGTAGTAGAAACAGTCTGACTTGCTCAGTTCCTGATTTTAGGAGGGAAATGTTCACTCTTTTACCATTAAGGTATAGCGTTTTCTTAGACACCTTTCCTCTTGTTCCCAGAAAGGGGTTCCGATCCAGACCTCACGAGAGGGTTATTGGATCTCACACAAGAAAGAACTCAGGGTGAGTTCAGAGTGCCAGGCAAAAGCAAGTTTATTAGGAAAGTAAAGAAATAAAGAATGGCTACTCAACAGACAGAGCAGCCCTCAGGGCTACTGACTGCCCATTACAGTTATTTATTGATTATATGCTAAACAAGGGATGGATTATTCATACCTCTCCTTTTAGACCATATAGAGTAACTTCCTGATGTTGCCATGACATTTGTAAACTGTCATGAGTCTGGTGGGAGTGTAGCAGTGAGGACCATCAGAGGTTACTCTCATCACCATTTTAGTTTTGGTGGGTTTTGGCCAGCTTCTTTACTGCAGCCTGTTCTACCAGCAAGGTCTTTATGACCTGTATCTTGTGCTGACCTTCTATCTTGTCCTGTGACTTAGAATGCCTAACCATCTGGAAATGCAGCCCAGTAGGTCTCAGCCTCATTTTACCCAGCCCCTAATCAAGATGGAGTTGCTCTGGTTCAAATGCATCTGAAACTCTGGATGTGAAAGTTTTGAGTGTTAAAGGAACTTTTTACTTTAGGAGCCAACTTTACTCCCACGTGGTCATATACACTGTTCATTTTGTCCTAAGGTCTTTTGACTCAATATTCATGAGGGTTATTGCTTTGTAGTTTTATTTTTTTATTTTATTGTAAGGTCTTTCTCAGGATTTGGTTTTGAAGTATTGTTAACCTCATAAAATGAGTTTAAAATGTTTTTTTGCTTTGTCTTTTTTTCCAAAAGAGTAAAGTCATCTTGGCCTGTAGTCTTCTTTGTGTGAAGATTTTAAGTAAGAATGCACTTTCTATAATGAGAATAAAGCTATTAGCATTCTATTACCTCTGATATCAATTTTGATAATTTTTATCTTTAAAATTTAACCTAAGTTATTGAACTTGTTGACAAAGTTATTCACAAACTTCTTTTCTTACCTTTTTGAAAGTCAGTAAGAACTATAGTGGTGTTTCCTCTTTCGTTCTTGATATTAGAAATTTGTGTCTCATTGATCACTGAATCTCTATTATTAGGACAATGCAGATAATATTGTGAAAAGATGTTAATATTGTTTAAAAATACCACTTACATTCTTACCTCAACTAGAATCTACAGCTCCTTCATTTGTTGCTAATCTTCATGTTGAAATAGCATTTCTTGCTTTAATTTGCCTTTCACTGACTACTAGTGTTATTCTGCGTCTTTTCACAGGTTTATGGATTATTTGCCTTTTTCTATGACTTCTATGTTCATATTTTAAGTCTGTTTTTACACTGTGATGTTTATATTTTTCTTATTAATTTGTAAACATGGTTTATATTTAGGAGTATTCATCCTTTGTCTGTTATATATGGTACAAATATTATCTCCAAGTCCATCATTTTATTTTCACTTTGTGTATATCACTTTTATCACATAGAATCTTTTACACTTTATAATTTAAATATGTGAATCTTTACAGCTTTGGGGTTTACTGAAAATATTTTTCTGTTTTTATAATGACAATTTTAATCCATCTATAATTTATTTTTTAATGTAGCCTGTGGTTAAAAAAAAAAAACAACTAACATTATTATTTTCTTAGTGGGCATATGGTTTTCTGAGCATGAATTTTGAATGATTAACTTGGATCTTTAGATTGTAATTTTAGTTTATCGTGATCAAACTTTCTAGATTTAGATCTGTTGGTATTTTCTGCCTAATTTGTATATGTATGTATTCATGTAGAACTGCCATCATGTTTTAATTGTAGCAACTTTCAACTGAATGATATAGCTATCTCTGAGTAAATGGATACTCGCCTTCTAATAAGTTTTATTATCTGTATCTGAATGCTTCCACATTATATTCATTACTCAAATTCTTAACTATTTACCCTTAATATAAATCCAGAGCTGCTGTATATTAAAAACTGGACCTAAAATAGCTAAGTAATATTTTTTAGTTTTCATTTATACTCCTAGATTTTTTAAGTGAGAGAGTAATAGAATGTAATATTTTTAAAAATCTCATAGTTTCTACCTCTAATTAAAACAAAATACCCTGCGGAATACCCTGTGTCATTTTACCCAGTTTCATTAATATTGGCTACTGAAGTTAATTTAAATTCACTCTTGTAAAGTGGGATTTCAGTATCAGCATTTTTTCTCTGTTAGCATACTCAGTGAGACTTATAAATAGTTATCGGCTGTGCAGTAAACACTAAGCAGTCTTGTCTATTGCAAATAATCTCAGCCAATAAATGTTATTTACGTTCTATTTAGGAATAAAGATACTAATCTGAGATCACAAAAGGACATTTGTGTTAAAGCAATTCTGCTTTGATTAGTTGCATACGCAAATGTTACTCACTCTCTTTCATCTCCTTCTTTGACAGTTGTATAGAAAGAAAAGTAAATGCACAAATGCAGTCAAATCTACGATTAATACAAATGAAACTGTGAGAATTGAATAACTAATGCATGTAGAATTACCTCTCATTCTGATTGGATAGTTTTTAAATGTTGACTAAAATTTAAATAAATAAATACAAAAAGAAGCTGTCTGAAATGACCTATTATTATTTTATACCCAGAAAAAACCTGGGTTTCCACTGATATGAGAAGGAGCTTCTCTCTGTAAGGAGGTTTGGGTTTTTTGTACTGTCTTCTGTACATTCCCTCAATCTGATTTTGGAGTTTTTACTCAAATCCTTTATCCTTTGATTTTGGGGGGAAGAAAAAGTGCTAGATTCTGCCAAACCAGATAGAATTTGGGAATCTTTCTCTCTCCTGGACAGCTACTGTCAACTGGTATGACGTAGGCCTTTGTTTTGTTTGGCTGTGGTTAGTGTTTCTTTGCTGGTTGTTTAAAAATATATTTTTAGTATTCATTTGTTTAGAGGGTTGGGAGTTATTCTTTCAAAGGTTATCCCTTCGTTTTGGAAGGCCTTTTAAATTGTGATATTGCATGCAAAATAGTTTAGCTAATTCTGAACTGCATATTTTCTTTTTTTTTTTTTTTTAAGCTTTTTTCCTCAGATGCTGGACCCACATTATTGACTGAGAATGAAAAGAATTCAGACCCAGAGGTCTTTCCCTTTTAAAGCAGAGAATATAGAAAACAATGAAATTTGGGGTCCCTACTTCTCTTGCTTCTCCTTTTCATCTTCCTCCTCTACCTTCTTCTTGTTTGCCAATCACCCCAGTTACTCACTGTGTTTTATGTTTCTAGCATGGCCTCGAAAAGATCCTCACTTAATTGACTCCACAGTGATGGAGTAGTGGATTGCTAGGAGGGACCAATATCTAGACACCCTTAGATAGAGGCTACTTGTAAATATAGTCAAGAGGGGTGATCAGCCTCTCTTCTCACTTCAACTATGAGATGAGTTTCCTATTTCTAAGAAAACTCACTGTAAACCAAATATAAAATTCTGAGTCCTCCAACTGACTGAATAGACCCTCCTCTTAAAGAAAGGTAACCAAACAAACCTGAAAAACTAGTTCAGCCCATGACAGAAGGGGTAGGGGGTCAGAATATGCCTCATTATACTCCTTTCTCTTCAGAGTTCAGGTACAACTGACCAGTATTAACATTAAAATAGACATCCTAAGACTGACAGAACAGACAGTTTGTAGCCATAATATACCAATGCCAGCCTGACTCTTGTATAATATTACAAGACAGATAGCAGGTTCTCAAAGGAAATCAAAGTATTTTACCCCAAAATGCATTTCTTTGACACATTTTGAAATGGCCCTGCAAAACTGTCTCTTGTGGGGTGAAATTTGCATTCTGTGGAGAATTTCTTTTCTTTACTAGGTCTTAGGAGAGTCTGACACCTTTCGTAAGAGACATTCCCATCTATTCTCTCTGAAGCCTGTTATATGGAGACTTCATTTATAAGACAAGAACCTTCGCTTTCACAACCACCTCCACCACACATCACGCCCCTTACATTAACCCAAGCTTATTTCAACTCCTCAGTCAGTGCTTAACCCCTTCAACCAACTGCCAATCAGGAAATCCTTAAATCTACCTATGACCTGGAAGCCTGGCTTTTGAGATGTCCCATCTCTCTGGACCAAACCAATGTACACCTTATTTGTATCAATTTGTCTTTACCTATATCTTCTGTCTCTCCAAAATGTATAAAATCAAGCTGTAATCCAATCACGTAGGCATATTCTCTCAGGACCTCCTAGGGCTGTGTCACGGGTCATGATCCTTAACCTTAGCAAAAGAAACTTCTAAATTGATTGAATTCTGTCTCAGATACTTTTTGGTACATAAGAACTATGTTCAGTTGAAATAGAAGATGGCATTTATCTCAGAGTGTCTATCTAGAATATCTTGGATGTCCTCCCACTATTATGCTGCTTCTTTAATTTTACTTATGAAATTGTGACCATTTTAATGAATAGAGGAGAGGTTTAAAAATAGAGGAGAGATTTAAAAGTTAGTGATAAAGACATTCTCAGTATTCTAGGGTTCAGAGTTAGTTGGCAGTGAAAACTGCTGAATGTTAAAAGAGTAATGCTGGTATGCTAGACTATTGTAACACTTTCTCTTTGAGTTTGTCTTACTTGAAATTACAAGATTCTGTATGGCTCAGGAAAAAGACTGATAATTAGTAACATTTTGCTTCTACTTATATTGTTCACCGAAGATCATTTTGCTTCAGTGTTGGTCAGTAGAAAGGAAGTTCCAGGATCTGTTTAACAAGTGCATTACAGTATGAATCTATGACAAAATTAAAAGGAAGTTTGAAATGACTGCTTTCTTCTGGCATCCCAATATAAGTATCTTTTGGTAAAAAGAGGTGCTTTTAAGTCAAATGGCTGGTTGGCAATATAATTTTTTAAAGACAGGAAGCTGAAAGACGCTATTCCCAAACAAAGCATCTGTAGTATTAACATCTATATCTGAGCATCTTTTATTTTCCCAAGGGGTGCAAGTGATAAGAAAGGCAGAGAAATCCACTTGAATAAAGCTTTTCAAAATGGATGGAGGAGCAGAAAGCATTCCCAGACGCAGGTCAAGTTCAACCCAAGAACAACTCTCTCAGTGCTTTCACAACTAGTTAAAATACAAGACCAATAATACCTCAGCTCTCAAATCAGTGCTGAAATCCAGCAGAAGGTTGTTAATATTGATATGGTTAATATACATCAAACAGGATTCCTTTAATTTTCTGAATCGAAAAATTCTCCACAGTGTTGACATTTCCTTACTGAACTCTCAGGATTGTTTGGCTTCAAAGGCTGTTGGGCCCAAGACGCATTTTGTTTTAAATAATCCTTCATAAAAAATTCAGCTTTCAGTCTAATATGATTGAAACTCAGCTTGAGTGTGTTTTATAATGCATTGAACTGGAAAGACTATGGGCACTGAATTATTCAAAACATGGTAGGCAAACGAGTGATATGTGTTCTCATGTGGGGAGGGGGCGATCAAAGAAATCAGTGAGACTTGATATGTCTTGTTATCTCATTTTATTTACCTTTTAGAACTCCTCCAAATATTAGAGGAAAGAAATCAATATCAATTTTCACCTCTGTCACGTTCCACACTTCAATTATTAATGAATGTCAAATTTGACCACAGTTCTCTGTACCACCTGCACTGCAATAATATTTCTGAGCCTTTATTAAAAATGTAAAATTGTCATTGAATTTCCAAATATGATTCTCCAGTGGCTAATTTGGCTTGTTTTATTAATAAGTGGGTTCTGATGAGTAATACTAATTTAATATGCCTGCATGTAAGATTAAACTATAAATTATTCCTGCTGAAGGTGATGAGATATGACTGCTGTGTGGTTCTTGGGCAATAACCTTCCTGAATTAACCCTGCAAGCACACAATTCCTGGAAGAAACCATTACTTCATATAGCAAAATTCCTGATATCACTTTGTGTGTTTTCTTTAGCAGAAGAATGTGCACAAACACACGTAAAACACATGATGGGTGACAAAATACACATGCATACCATACATGGCTTACTTGAATTTCCAAATAAAATTTCTCCAAAGGAAATGACTTTACTAGTGATTTTTATAGTTCATTAATTTTGGCCACATTAAAATACCTCATGAAATCACTTACCATTCTGCTGTCAATCTGATGTTTTCAATTCTGAGATGCTGAATATAAATTAAAGCAATTATTAGAGTCCTGGACCATGCAAAGTTCTTTAGTTACAGGAAACCTGGTGATTGCCGGTCAAAATTGCCACCAAATATTTCTGTACTCCAAGAGACAATTGGAATATCAATATGTATCCACTTAAGAATAGAATGTTTCTAGAAAGAAACTAGGTAGTTTTTATTTTATACTAGAAGAAGTCAACAGCCAGGGCTGTGGATAGGTGAGTAGATGAGACTTTCATTGCTTTGTACAATAAGCCACAAACAATACAGGAAATAGCCTCCAGCTTTTTATTTGTCTTTTGTACTAAGCTTTCTTTAGTATATTGCTCCTGATCAATTACACTTAAATCAACAGGAGTTGCTTGAACATTGGACAGTTGTGTTCCCATGCCCTAAAGCATTTTTGAGGGTTACTGAGATAGAACTAATTAAAAAATACTCCCTCCAAATTTTCTTTAGTGTGGCATCAATGAACATCGCTTAGAGGAAAAGAATTCCACCTTGATTTCCTGGTCTGCCACTCTAAGGCCAGGCAAACATAAACCTTCAGAGCAAAACACTTCTAAATTTGCTCCAACTTGAGAATTTGGTTTCCATATTCTTATATAAAAGGTAAATGGAGGCCTAATTTCCCTATAACCATTTTTTCAAAGAGTAAATATAGTTATTCATAAGTGACAATGAAAATTAGGATTTTCAAATATCTAACATTTCACCAATTGCTTAATATATTTTTTGTTGAATAATGTTTTATTTTTATCTTAAAAAGCCTAGTCATAAACTTTTGCATTCTCTCTAACTACCGAGACTGAACAGTTGCTTGACCTAGAAATGCAATAAAGCATCAGGTCATAGCAGAATCACAACAAATATTTTATTTCATATCAGAGTGAATTGATTGTTCAGGTGCAAAACTAGAATACCTTCATTTTTACTCTTTTTTCTTGCTTTAGATTATGGCATTCTGAACAAAATGGTTTTACTTGAGAAATGTAAGGAGAAATGTTCACTTTTGTTAACATGGAAATTGATAACCTCAGTAGACAGAGCCAAGAAATGTTTTTATTCAGCTGAATTCATGTTTTCAGTGATGATTCAAGGTTTAATAGGATTTTCTTCCACCACTCCAAAATCTGAACATGATCAGCTAGCTTCTCACCAAGTTCATGACAGGCCATTACCTAATCTGTAGAAAGGAAAATCAAAATACTATGGTTCTCTAACGTTTTATTTGATTCATTAACCAATGGACAACCATTGAGTGAAGACATCATTGCTTAAAAAAATCTGTTAAGGTGAAACTTAATGTATCCCGGCATTGTGGACTGATTTGGAAGCTTAATTTCTGAGCATTTTATAATGTACCAAGGAGAATAGACCCAGGGATATCTTCCATAGGCCCACAGTAAATATTTGTTCAATGGGGAAAAAAATGAATATATAGTTCAGAAGAGATATCTGACAGGTAATTGACATTTCTGAGTGATAATGCTCAAACTCATCTATGATCAAACACTGTGAAGTATTCTGAAATGAACTTTTTATAAATAAGAAATAAAAATTCAATTATGGAAGGACTTCCAGTTTCATCTCTAATATATAAAATGTTTGGCAGTTGTCACTCCATCTTTACAAGATAAAGCTAAACAAACTGAAAATCAATGACTTTTCTTAGACCCATAAGAGAATTGAGGTTGCAGAATAAACTGCCGCAGCCCAGAATGTGGAGAGATAGGTGATTCCAGAGAGTCACAGGAGAAATCAGATCTGCTTATCTGGAGCAGAAGTGGCTAGAGTCATAACTGGTAGATACAATTGTAATTGCCCAATGGGTTCTTCCTGCCCACTACACAGACAAAATCAGTTCACTAAGACCAGGGCATTGCAGTAAAGAAAGAGTTTAACTGATGCAAGGCTGGCCACATTATGTGGGAGATGGAGTTATTACTCACATCAATCTCCCCACAAATTTGGAGGCTAGGGTTTTCAAAAATAGTTTGGAGGGCAGGGGGATAGGGTATGGATGCCGCTGATTGGTTGGGAATGCAATCATAGGAATTTAGAAAATGGTCCTTGTGCACTGAATTTACTTCTCGGTGGGTGCCACAGGACTGGTTGAGTCATGGATCTGGATGGGGCCATCAAATTGTCAGAAATACAAAAACTTGAAAAGACATCTCAAAAAGCCAATCTTAGGTTCTACAACAGTGATGTTAATTGCAGGAGTAATTGGGGAAGTTGCACATGTTGTGGCCTCCAGAACAATGGCTCGTAATCATTTAACTATGCCTATATTTTAGCAGAATTCAGGCTCCTCTTCCCCTAATCTGGTAGTCTTTCATTACTTTTACAAAGGTGATTTAATTTTGGGGAAGGGCTATTGTCATTTAAACTCTAAACTAAATTTCTTCCAAAGTTAGCTTGGGCCAAGCCAAGGAATGACCAAGACCAGTTTAGAGGTTAAAGGCAAGAAGGAGGTTGGTTAGATAGATCAGATCTCACAGTTTTCTCACTGTTGTAATTTTTGCAAAGGTGATTTCACACTTAAATAGTAATTTTGATAAAACCGGAGGCCGAGTGTGGACTAGCATGAGAGTGAGAAACTCTGGTGTCTGCAGCCTTTGGGGACTTTGTGCTTTTGTAAAATTTACCTCCAGGAATCACACCAGGTTCTCACACTGAATGAAGATCAGAAGATGCACTCATGAAGATCAGAGGAAGATTCACTCATGGCTTTGTCAGTAGAGGGAAAGTTTAATCATTGTGAAATATATGCAGAGAGTTTTCCATTAAAAAGGCCCACTCTTTAGGAGAAAGATTTTGCCAGAACTTTAACACAGCTGGAATAAGGACCTTCTTCCCTCTCCAGCACCCCCAACATTTTTTTTTTATCTTACCTAAGAGGAATGGGACATAGTCAACATGGGTCAGAACTTTAAGGAAATAGATTAGAAACACTGCAGCCCAGAGAGACACAGGCCCACCAGAAAACTGAGATTTAATTGTAAGGTTATAAAACACTCTTTCTTCCCCATACCTTAACACCACACCCACTAGGCTCCAGTATAATAACATTAGATTATAGCTGAAAGAACTCCAAAATGAACTCTCTCTGTAAGGAAGTCCAAAGTTTCTAACAGGAAAGATAAAACCAAGAACACTAGAGTTGAAGCCTCTGGTACCTGTAGCTATAGAAAACACTAAACACAGCTCAGCTTCCAGCAAGGTAACATAAATCCTCACTCTAAATGCCTATTTAGCTCAGCTTCTATTACTTGATATAGTATGTCCAGCTTCCAATTAAAGAATTACAAATCATGACAAAAGTCAAGAAGAATACAATATGGGAAGACAAAGCAAGGATCAGAAACAAACTTGAGAATGATGACAATATTAGAATTCTCCGAGAGGGAATTTAAAATAAATATGATTAATGTGGTAAGGAGTTTAATGGAAAAAGTAGATAACATGTAAGAACTGATGGATAAGCAGAGAGATGGAAACCCTGAGAAGAAATCAAAGGAAATTCTAGAAACAAAAAACACAACAACCGAAAGGAAGAATGAATGACTTTGACGGGCTCATGCTTAGACTCAGCATAGCCAAGGAAAGAATCAGTAAGTGTGAAGGTACAGCAACAGGTATTTCCTGCCAAGTCTGTCCCGCTGATGCTGGCTGAGTGACGGATGAAAGGAGTACTCAGACACAGGTATGCAGTGTAAGAGCAGCTAGGGAACTGCCCGGCACTAGTGGCAGAAGAGTGCGTAGTTCCAAACAGCTGGAGCCACTTGCTGTTATTCAGTACAGACATAATGCTGAAAGCCTGGAGCAAACACAATCTGTGGGTAATTAACATTATTGTTCATCCTTTCAGGGAGCAGTTACATGGATGGATGATCAAAGGTCGGTTTCCAGACAACATAAGTAAACAAGTCCATTTAAGGTAAATTCCCCTACACTCCCTTGTACCTATTCCTCACCCTCTGCCTCAAGGTAAGAGAACAGTTGCCTTCAGCTTATTCTCCTCCAAAGCTATGCAGAGCCTTCTGACCTTTCAGAAGGCCTGCTCCTTTCCCTATAGCTTCTCCAACCACTCTGACCAATCTCCTACAATTTCCCAAAGTGACATATAATATTACTGTACTATACTGTTGGACACCAAATATATACCACCCCAAAATATACTTCTTTGTCATATTTCAAGATGGCTTTTAAGAGAAACTGCAGACACAGGAATAGCTCTATAAAGCTGTCCTTTTGCAAAAGACAGCTTTATTAAAAAGCTGTCCTTTTACATCTATCTACGTCAGTGAAGTAAATAGCAGATGCAAGCGGAGGTTTTCTCTGAGGCTCCGTATCAGCCTAAATACAGATCTTGGAAAGGTCATATTGAAATCTTGCCCAGAGATCACCACAGCCTACAATCTATTCTGAGGACTGCTACCTGAGGTACTTTATCTACATATTAAGACAACCTTTGTTTACAGTGCAGTTCCTCCCTTCACCCTCCTGTAGCTTGTCCACATCATCCTCAAGGAACCCCCGATCCCTATTCCATTCTGTGTTGTATAAAACTCCAGTCGTCTTATCTTTCGAGTCTTGATTTTGTGTGGCTTTTGTGTATATGCATGTACTTTGTATGTATTTTCTCCTTTTAATCTGTTGACTGTCAGTTTACTCTAGAAATTCAAATTTTTCCATCTTCAAAGGGTGGAAGGAAAGTTCCTTTCACCCCTACACTACTCATAATAGAATACTAGAATGAGAAGAAAGAGAGAAAGAAGCAGAAGAAATATTCAAAGTACTAATGGCTGAAAAAAAATTAAAATTATCAAGACACCAAACCTGAGGTTAGTGAAATATACCAATCCATAGCTCAGAGAACACCAAGGAGGATAAATGCAAACAACAAAAACAAAAACAAAAACACTTCACACACCTAGGAATATCATGTTCAAACTGCTGAAATCTAAAGACAAGAAGACAATCTTTAAAGAAGGCTGGGGGGAAAACAAACCACACCATATATATTTAAAAAGGAGAGAAATTACAGGGGATTTCTTGTCAAAAACTTTGCAATGATGAAGAGAATGGAGTGAAATATTTAAAGTTCTGAAAGAAAAAAAAAAAAAAACACCAATCTTGAATTCTGTATCCAGAGAAATTATTCTTCAAACATGAAGGAGAAATGAAGACTTTCTCAAACAAAAACCGAGGACATTCATGGCTAGCAGAACTGCTGTGTAAGAAATGTTAAAAGAAGTTATTCAGGGAGAAGGAAAATAATGTAAGTCAGAAATGAAGATCCACATAAAAAGAAAAGCATTATAAAAGAAATTACTGAAGGTAAAATATTTTACTTGTATTTATTTAAAAATAATTCTTCAAAGTAATAGTAACAATGTATTGTGTGATAAAAAAGAGTCAGGCATGGTCTGTTGTAAGGTACATAGAAGACTAAAATATATACCTCAAAATATGCCTCTTTGGCAAAAGGAATATTTTAAACTGATTACTTTGAGAAACTGCAAACACAGGAGAAGCTCTGAAAACAGAGAGATTATCCTTCAGTAAGGAAAACTTATATCAATAAAGAGAATGTCCATTTTTAAGAGTGTCTCCCTATTTTATCAGGCAGAGAAGGATGACTAAGTTAACCTTTGCTGATGCAGAAGACACTGATTTAAGTTTATATAACAAACCGTATTCTTATTTATTGCACTTTTCCTGGTTACCTTGCCATTACTGGCCTCTCCAATACTCTTCTTTGTTTAAGTTAAATATTCTATTTAAACTTCAACTCAAAGCCACCTATTTTGACACTATGTACAAAATTATGTTGCAAACTCAAACCATAAAACTTTTTCTTTAAAGAAGTATAATTGACACACTCAGAGAGAGATAAAATGGAATGATATAAAATACTCACAGAAGGTAGAAAAAGCAGGAGAAATTTCAATTGTGCAAAAGAGATTGGAAAAAGAAAGTGTCTTAAGAAAAAAGCAAGTCTAATACAGCAGATGAATTAGAGTTAAAAAATGCATTCCCTTTTTTATATTTTTCTTTGAGATTCTTTTAGGTTTTATGATATAAGCATATTCCTCTTTTATTCTTTCCTTACCTCACAGGATGGGGTATAAGACTCAATCATCCACAAAGTATTTTGTGATCTTTTGATCAAAGACTTTATGAAAGCAAAGTAGCATTATTATTTTGAAACAGTTACTGGCCCTGGGGGTGGGGGTGGGGAGGATGTATAACAGGGAGAGAAAAATTGAAAAAGTTGAAAGAATGCAGGTCATAAAAATCTAATGCTAGAAAGAATAAAAGCTATGGCCACTTAAAACACATGCATACTTAGTTAGAAAGTGAAAATCCACTCAATCAAGCTAGTCATTCCATCTTTGCCAGGGCTGGCTTCAAATATGGCTATTTTCCATTCATTTGCCTGCCTAGTAGACTGAATAGAATCCTAGGCCATCTCATTCAGTTGAAACAGCTGAACTGGTTGTTCATGTGGACACAAGCACAATTTAAGTTGCTTGAGTGCTGATGCAAGTGCCACAGGGTGGGGGTTGAAGAAAGAGGAAAACGAAGGGCAATGCAGAGGAGAGGGACTCCCACAGTGTTGCTGGAGCTGGGGGCCAGAATAAACAATGCACTGTGACCTATTTAGCAAATGGAAACGCAAACCAGAGAAAGCAGCCAAGGTCAGGGATGCACATCCTCTCCTGCTGAGATGATTTGGGATGCTCAGAACAAGAAAATGAATAGCTCACATGAGGGAGTTTCCTTGAATTCCCCTGGGTGATAAATCACTGACTGTAGTGAAGTTTCTGCTTTTGTAAAACTCTGTTAAATAAATGGCAGCAGCAAGCTGGCGTCTGGTTTATATGTATTTTCCTTCTTTAGCTTAAAGGCAACATCCAATTAAGAATTCTTTTTGGTCCAGTCTGTTTATATTAGAGACTGGATTGCCTTCCTCTCTACCTGTCCCCCAAAGTTACCAGAGAAGCCTCTGGAACCAGACTCACTTTAGACCTATCCAGTTGAAATGCTTGGACTCAAATGCTTATTTCACAGTATACATTTTTTTTGGTGATTTGGTGTCCCAAAGTCACTTCATTTTATTCAAAGCTTTATGTTCATCAGGAAGAAGAAAGAGGTCAAACTGTCTAGCCCAATACCATAGAAAGTCACAGAATGAAGTAAAGAAAGATGGTGTTGGTGGATTTCTGTCTATATCTGTATTAGCTAACTATCTATGTATCTATCCATATTGTGATCCTAATTCTGATGAGATATGCATAGAAAAATAACTACCAGAAAATGCACTGAAACGTTCAAAAAAAGTGTTGTTAGGTGATAGTATTATAAGCGATAGTTTTCTTCTTTATATTTTTGTTGGTATTTTCTAACTTTCTAACAATTTATATCAATGCTGTCCAATAGAAATAAAAAGATAATGAGCAGCAAGTGTAGTCACTTATGTTATTGTAAATTTTATATGAGAAAAAAGGGTAAATTAATTTTAATTACATATATTACATAATTTAGTACATCTAAAATACTATTTCAACATAAAATTATTGAGATATTTTCAATTTTTGACTATCAGCTCTTCAAAATCTGATGTACAGTTTATACTAACAGTACATTTCAATTTGGAATAGCCATATTTCTAGAGATCAGTGGCCATTGTATTGGACAGTGCAGTTCTACAGGAAAAATAACAACCGTGTGTGTGTGTGTGTGTGTGTGTGTGTGTGTATGTGAAAGAGAGAGAGAGAGTAATAAGAGATAATGAGAGAAAAAATGTAGAGAATTATTTCCTAAACTATTCTGTGGAACCCTAATACTTTCATGTTTCATGAGATTTTACCAAATAGCAAAATAGAAAAATATTTGTTGCTAAGAAATAGAAAAATTTATGTTGCAAAGTCAAATAACTTTGGAAATTCCCGGGATAAGCAAAATTAAATCACTTTCTCTGCTGTAGGACTCCTCAAAGCCTTTAATATGCTAATATGCTTTATAAAGCTTTAAGAGAAGTATATGGTTTGCTACTATTTTTATTAACTTTTCAGCAAAAGCCTCGATACAGTTTGGGTCTGTATCCTTACCAAATCTCATGCTGAATTGTAATCCCCATTGTTGTTGGTGAGGCCTGGTGAAAGGTAATTGGATCACGGGAGTAGATTCTCATGAATGGTTTGACACTTTTCCTGTGGTGCTCTTGTGACAGTGAGTGAGTTCTCATGAGATCTGGTTGTTTAAAAGTGTGTGGTACCTCCCCCCTCTCTCTCTTGCTGTTGTTCAGGCCATGTGATGTGCCTTGTCCCCCTTTGCCTTCCACTATGATTGGAAATTTTGAGAAGTTGGGCAGCATCATCTTACAGGATCTATGGAACAATTTCAGAAACTTTGATGTAGAAAAATTAGCAAATAAAATAAAAATAGGCACAGGGAGTTAGTATTGAAATGTTATACCTTATTGGAAGTGTCATGATCGTGTGTGTGTGTGTGTGTGTGTGTGTGAGAGAGAGAGAGAGAGACAGAGAGAGAGAGAGAGAGAGAGAGAGAGAGACTGAAAAAGATACAGAGAGAGATTGATTCACAGAGCATGCAGTACATTAATTTAATAATACCTCCTCTTCCATTTATTTTCACATGTACTATTTTAATATTACAATAGTTCTGGGGAGCAATGCAAAATAAATGTAAAAGGATTATTGTTTCTATTTTACATAAGATAGAAGAAGGGCCGCTGCATATTAAATGTTTACTGCCACACTATTAATTTTTTGCAGATTTATGAATTTTTGAATTTAGAACTGCTGCATCCCAGCTGTAAAGATTTTCTTTTAAACTGTACTATTTTTCTTCAGATTCTCATTTTAATGTTTATATTGATGCAAATTCAATTTATTCCCTTAGTAGTAAAATGGAATATTGCTGTCATTCTCTTACCCAGATGATGCCTTAATTAGATAATAAAATGCATTTAGCTTCTGAGAAAACCACAAGCTGCTTGTCATTAATTTCATCTAGAATTTCTTGTGTCATTAGTAATTTCTCCTCTCTTCCTCTTTTTTTTTTTTTTTTAACAAATATTCTTGATCTCTGAAATTTTGTTGTCAGACAAGGTAAGCAGAAATAAAGTCAGATGCTTAAAGAAGGTCAAAATTTGAGCTGAGCATATTCTAGCACTAGGAAAGTCAGCATAAATAAAAAGGAATACTTATATTTCAAATAATAATTTTGCAGAATGATGTTGTGTTGGAGGGTTTGATTATCCTAAGCCCAATAAAGACAACCAAGACAGTATACATGTTCTTGTTTGCCAACAGAGTTATTTGAGCCAAATCAAAAAGTTGTCCTACCATAAATATGTAGAAATGAAATCTGAAATGATAATTTTAAATGCAAGTGAACATTAATTTTCATTTAGCAAAAGCTGCACCTGGAATACTTCAGGAATGAGGATTAGAGCTAAAAAAGTTTTTAAACTTTTATTTCAAGCTTATGGGGACATTTGTAGGTTTTTTATAGAAGTAAACTCATGTCATAGGAGTTTGTGGGACAGATTATTTCAGCACCCAGATGTTTTTTTTTTTTTTTTTTTAATTTATTTATTATTATTATACTTTAAGTTGTAGGGTACATGTGCATAACGTGCAGGTTTGTTACATATGTATACTTGTGCCATGTTGGTCTGCTGCACCCATCAACTCGTCATTTACATCAGGTATAACTCCCAATGCAATCCCTCCCCCCTCCCCCTCCCCATGATAGGCCCCGGTGTGTGATGTTCCCCTTCCTGAGTCCAAGTGATCTCATTGTTCAGTTCCCACCTATGAGTGAGAACATGCGGTGTTTGGTTTTCAGTTCTTGTGATAGTTTAGCACCCAGATGTTAAGCCTAATACACATTAGTTTTTTTTCCTCATCCTCACCCTCCTTCCACTCTTCACACTCAGGTAGGCCCCAGTGTCTGTTGTTCCTCTCTATGTGTCCATGTGTTCTCATAATTTACTTCCCACTTATAAGTGAGAATATGTGGTATTTGGCTTTTTGTTCCTGCATTGGCTAAGGATGATGGCCTCCAGCTCCATCCATGCTCCTGCAGAGGACGTGATCTCAATCTTTTTGTGACTTCATTGTACTCCATGGTGCATATATACCACATTTTCTTTATTCAGTCTACCGTTGATGGGCATTTGGGTTGATTCCATGTCTTTGCTATTGTGAATAGTGCTGCAGTGAACATATACATGCATGTGTCTTTATAGTAGAATGATTTATATTCCTTGAGATGTATGTCCAGTAATGGGATTGCTGGGTTGAATGACAGTATTGTTTTTAGCTCTCTGAGGAAGCACCACACTGCTTTCCACAATGGTTAAACTAATTTACACTCACACCAACAGTATGTAAGTGTTCCCATTTTTTCCACAACCTCACCAAATGCTTTTTTTTTTTTTTAGTTTTTTATAATACCACAATATTGTGGTGAGTTATTTTTTGACTTTTTAATAGTAGCCATTTTGATTGGTATGAGATGTTATCTCATTGTGGTTTTGATTTGCATTTCACTAATTATCAGTGATATTGAGCTTTTTTTCATACAATTGTTGGCTGCATGTGTGTCTTCCTTTGCAAAGTGTTTGTTCATGTCCTTTGCCCATTTTTTAATGTTTTTTTCCTCTTGTAAATTTGCTTAAGTTTCTTATAAATGCTAGATATTAGAGTTTTGTTGAATGTATAGTTTGCAAATATTTTCTCTCACTCTGTAAGTTGTGTATTTACTTTGTTGATAGTTTCTTTTGCTGAGCAAAAGCTCTTTAGTTAAATCCCATCTGTCAACTTTTGCTTTTGTTGCAATTGCTTTTAACATCATCGTCATGACATCTTTGCCCATTCCTATGTCCGGAATGGTATTTTCTAGGTTGTCTTCCAGGGTTTTCATAGTTTTGAGTTTTACATTGAAGTCTTTAATCCATCTTGAATTTCTTTTTGTATGTGGTGTAAGGAAGGGATCCAGTTTTAATCTTCTGCATATGGCTAGCCAGTTATCCCAGCACCATTTATTGAATAGGGAGTACTTTCCCCTTTGCTTGTTTTTGTCATCTGTATCAAAGATCACATGATTGTCAGTGGGAGGCCTTATTTTGGGGCTCTGCATTCTGTTCCATTGGTCTATGTGTCTGTTTTTGTACCAGTACCATGCTGTTTTGGTTACTGCAGCCCTGTAGTACAGTTTGAAGTTAGATAGCATAATGCCTCTAGCTTTGTTCCTTTTTATTAGAATCATCTCAGCTATTCAGACTCTGTTTTGGTTCTATATGAATTTTAAAATAGTTTTTTCTAGTTCTGTGAGGAATGTCATTGGTAGTTTGATGGGAATAGCACTGAATGTATAAATTGCTTTGGACAGTATGGCCATTTTAATGATATTAATTCTTCCTACCCATAAGCATGGAATATTTTTACATTTGTTTGTGTCATCTCTGATTTCTTTGTAGTTTTCATTGTAGATATCTTTCACCTCTGGTTAGCTGTATTCCTAGATATTTTATTTTTCTGTGGTAATTCTGAATGGGATTGCATTTCGGACTTGGTTGTCAGCTTGACTGTTGTATATATATAGGAATGCTAGTTATTTTTGTACATTGATTTTCTTTCCTGAAACTTTGCTGAAGTTGTTTGTCAGCTGAAGGAGCTATTGGGCTGAGACTATGGGGTTTTCTAGGTATAGTTTCATGTTGTTTGCAAACACTTTGACTATTTGGATGTCCTTTATTTATTATTTCTATTTCTATTACTTGATCTTCTTTTTTTTTTTTTTTTTTTTTTTTTTTAGATGGAGTCTCACTCTATTGCCCAGGCTGCAGTGCAGTGGCATGATCTTGGCTCACTACAACCTCTGTCTCCTGGGTTGAAGCGATTCTCCTGCCTCAGCCTCCTGAGTAGCTGGGATTAGAGGCACTCACCACCACACCTGGCTAATTTTTGTATTTTTAGTAGAGATGGGGTTTCACCATGTTGGTCAGGCTGGTCTTGAACTCCTGGCCTCATGATCCACCCACCTCACCCTCCCAAAGTGCTAGCATTGCAGGTGTGAGGCACCACACCTGGCCCAGGACTTCTAATCTTATGTTGAATAGGAGTGGTGAGAGAGGGTATCCTTGCCTTGTGTCAGTTTTCAAGAGGAAGGCATCTAGTTTTTGCTCATTCAGTAGATGTTGGCTGTAGGTTTGTCATAGATGGCTCTTATTATTTTGAGGTATGTTCCTTTAATAACTAGTTTATTGAGAGTTTTTAATGTGAATGGATGTTGAATGTTATTGAAAGCTTTTTCTGCATCTATTGAAATAATCATGTGGTCTTCATCATTAGTTCTGGGTTTATATGATGAGTCATGTTTATTGCCTGTGTGTATTGAGCTAATTTTACATACCAGGAATAAAGCATACTTGATTGTGGTGGATAAGCTTTTTGGTGTACTGCTGGATTTGGTTTACCAGTATCGTACTGGGGGATTTTACCTCGATATTCATCAAACACATTGGCCTGAAGTTTTCTTTTTTTGTCTGCATCTCTGCCAGGTTTTGATATCAGGATGATGCTGACCTCATAGAATGAGTTAGGGAGGCAACTCTCCTCCTAATTTTTTTCAGGACTAGTTTTGACAGGAAAGGTACCAGCTTTTCTTTGTACATCTGTTAGAATTTGGCTGTGAATCCCTCTGGTCCTGGGCTTTTTTTCAGTTGGTAGGTTATATATTATAGATTCAGTTTTGGATGTTATTATTGGTCTGTTCAGGGATTTAATTTTTTCCTGGTTCAGTCTTGGGAGAATGTTTATGTACAGGAATTTATCAATTTCTTCTAGATTTTCTAGTTTGTGTGCATAGAGGTGTTCATAATATTTGCTGATGGCTATTTGTATTTTTGTGGGGTCAATAGTAATATCTCCTTTATCATTTCTAATTGTTTTTCTTTGAATCTGCTCTCTTTTATTCGCTGCTCTTCTTCTCTATTAGTCTATTTAGTAGTCAATCTATGTTATTAAGTTTTGCAAAAGACCATCTTCTGAATTTGTTGATCTTCTGAATGTTTTTTGGTGTCTCAATTTCCTTCAGTTCATCTCCAATTTTGTTTTTTTCTTGTCTTCTGCTAGGTTTGGGGTTGGTTTTCTCTTGGTTCTCTAGTTCTTTCAGTTGTAATGTTAGGTTGGTAAATTCAAATCTTTCTAATTATATTTTGTGGGTGTTTGGTGCTATAAGTTTCCCTTTTTAACACTGCCTTAGTTGTGTCACAGAGATTGTGGTATGTTTTTATCTTTCTTCTCATTAGTTTCAAAAAACTTCTTGATTTATGCCTTAATTTTATTATTTACCCAAAAGTCATTCAGGAGCAGGTTATTTAATTTACATGAAATTATATGGTTTTGAGCAATTTTGTTTGTCTTGATTTCTAATTTTATTGTGCTGTGGTTCAAGAAAGTGATTGGTGTGATTTCAGTTCCTTTGTTGCTAAGGATTATTTTATGTTCAATTGTGTGGTCTATTTTAGAGTATGTGTCATGTGGCATTGAGAAGAATGTATATTCTTTTGTTTTGGGGTGGAGAGTTCTGTAGATGTCTTTCAGATCCATTTGATCCAGTACTGAGTTCAGGTCCTGTATATCTTTGTTAATTCTCTGCCTAGATGATCTAATACTGTCAATGAAGTGTTGAAGTTTCCCACTATTATTGTGTGGGAGTCTAAGTGTCTTTGAAGATCTCTAAGAATTTAGTTTATGAATCTGGGTGCTCCTGTGTTATGTGCATATATATTTAGGATAATTAGGTCTTCTTGTTGAATTGAACACTTTACCATTATGCAATGCTCTTCTTTGTCTTCTTTTAAATCTTTGTTGGTTTAAAATCTGTTTTGTCTGACATTAGGAGTGCAACCTCTGCTTTTTTGCTGTTTTATCTTTGTTTGGTAGAGTTTTCCCCATCACTTTATTTTGAGCCTATGAGTGTCATTGCATGTGCGATGGGTCCCTTGAAGACAGCATAGCATTGGGTTTTGGTTCTTTATCCAACTTGCCACTCTGTGTCTTTTAATTGGGGGTACTTAGCCCATTTACATTCAATGTTAGTAGGGATATGTGTGGATTGGATCTGTTACCAGGATGTTAGCTGTTTATTAGGCATTGCATACTTGTTTGTGTGGTTGCTTTATAGTGTCACTTGTCTGTGTACTTCAGCATGTTTTTGTACTGGCTGTACTTTCCTTTTCATATTTAGTGCTTGTAAGGAGCTCTTGTAAGGCAGGACTCATGGTTACAAATTGTCTCAGCATTTGCTTGTTTGAAAAAGATCTTAATTCTCATTTGCTTATGAAGTTGAGTTGGGCTGGATATAAAAAACTTGGTTGTAATTTCTTTTCTTAAAAATGTTGAATATTGGCCCCCAATTTTTTTCTGGCTTATAGGGTTTCTACTGAGAGGTCTGCTTTTAGTTTGATGGTCTTTTCTATGTAGGTGACCTGACCTTTCTCTCTGACTGCCTTTAACATTTTTTCTTTCATTTCAACCATAGAGAATCTGATGATTATATGTCTTGGAGATAATATTGCATAGAATCTTGCAAGGGTTATCTGTATTTCCTGAATTTGATTGTTGGCTTCTCTAGTGAGGTTGGAGAAGTTTTCATGGATGATAACCTGAAATATGTTTTCTAAGTTGTTTGCTTTCTCTCTCCTTCTCAGGGATACCAGTGATTTCTAGATTTGGCCTTTTAACATAATCTCATATTTCTTAGAGGTTTCATTTGTTCCTTCTCATTCTTTTTTCTTTATTTGTGTCTAACTGTCTTATTTCAGAGAGCCAGTCTTCAGGTTCCAAGAATCTGTTTTTGACTTGATCTATTCTAGTGTTAATACTTCCAACTGCATTGGCAAATTTTTAGTATATTTTTTTCAGTCTGTCAGGTCTAAAACCATATATACACTAGCTGGCTATTTTGTCTGTCAGCTCCTGTATCATTTTATTATGATTCTTAGTTTCCCTGGATTGGGTTTTGCTATTCTGAATCTCTATGATCTTTGTTCCTATCTATATTCTGAATTTGATGTCTGCCATTTCAGTCAACTCAACCTGGTTAAGAACACTTGTTGGAGAACTATGCAGTTATTTGGAGGACATAAGAGACTCTGGCCATTTGAGTTTCCTGAGTTCTTGCATTGGTCCTTTCTCATCTCTGCATATGGGTAGATTTAACTGCAGTATAGATTGAGTACAGTCAATAGGTTTCTTTCCTGGATGTTTTCGCTGGACTGAGGCTTTGTGCAGGTCTTTATTAGTAACTGACTTCTTGTATTTGTTTTCACATGGGGATATATTAATGAGGTATTTTTGATGTGGAAGCTTTGGGATGTGATGCAGTAGGTGGCATTTTGGCATAGTGGTGAGTTGGTAGGTCCTTGCTTTGTTGTGTACCTCTCCTATATTTCCTCACAGTTGTAGCTGTGCTCTTTCTCAATGCTCTGAAAGCGTGGGGTCCTCTCCCACTTGACTGCTGGCTGTAGATTGTGGCTAGGCTCTCCTGAGCTGCCTACCACAGCTCTGGGGTGATATCAGGGTTTATGCTCCCTCCTCAAGTTGGAGGCAACAATAGAGGGGACCTCAGCAGTGGTTGTGGCTAAGGGTCTTTTACTTGTCCCCTGTGGGCTCCACTCCAGAGAGATACAAGTCAGCAATTGCTCACTCCAATCAGCCTGGGATGGGGGATCTGTACTGTGAATCCAACCTGCATTGTGAAGAGGTAGGTGGGTAGATGGGACTTGTGGGAGACAGACTAGCATTCTCTCCTTGTGTCCATTCCAGCTTGTTTGAAGTGTGGATAAGGCACTTAGAGTCTTTGAATCTTCATTAGTCTTTGAATCTTCATTGCCAGGGACTAATCTTCATTAGTCTTTGCTGTCAGGGGTAGCAAAATTGCAAAGATGGTGGCAGAAGGGCTTTCATTTGCTCCTGGGGGCTCCATTTCCAGCAAACACAGAGTTGTGGTTACTTGGAGTGTTCAGCCAGTGTGGTTGGACAGCTGCATTGCTGGTATGAGCTTGGGGCTCTGCTTGCTGTAGAGCAGGGGATTGAGGGCTTATGATGGGGAGAGACTGGTCTCCTTTCCATATGGTGACTGTCGTATGCTGCAAGCTTGGGTGTAGCCCTCAGGGTCTTTGTTTCTTCCCCTGACTGAGGGCAGCAGGGATAGAACCACTCCTGTGACAATGGCAGAGGGCCTGTTGAATGTCTTTGGGAGCCTCTCCCCAGGAAGACTCTGGGTCACTACCAGTGGTTATAATCAGCCATGAGTGGGGATGACTGTTCTGTAGTCATGAGCCAGGGATGCTGCTTAATGAGGAGTGGGAGCTGGGGGTTCCAGGGGAAGAGGAGTTGGACTCCTTTCTGTATGGTGGCTGTGGTGTGCTGAAGGGCCAGTGTAGTGACTAGGTCTTTTGTTCCTTTCCCAACCCTAGGGCTGTTAGTGTGGTACCACTCCACTGCAACTGCAGTGGCAGAAAGGTTGTAGATGTACTCTGGGATTCCCTCCTTGGAGAAATGGTGAGCTGCCTCTGATTGAAGTGGTCACCTGTGGGCATGGTGGTTGTGCTGGAGTTCTAGATTAGGCAGCCCTCCCCAGTAAGAAGTATGGACTGACACCTGTGTAAAGAACAGACTGGCCAATTTCCATGAGGTGAGTGGTCTATGCTCGAGTTCCAGACCAGTTCTTGGTCCCCATGAGCTTCCCGAGCCTGGAGACAGCAAAGGTGAGGGCTGCAAGACAGGAAAGATGGCAACCCACCCTTCCCTCTGGGAGCTCCATCTCAGGGAGGAATAATGCTGCTACTGATTGCTGGCTGGTGTCCCAAGCCAATTGATTTTATCCTGTATGGTGCTGTGGGAGCAGGACCTGTAGACCATTGCTGCTTAGCCCCCTGGATTCAGCCCCTTTCTGGGGGGCATGTATGAGGATCTAACCTCCTGCTTTGACAGAGTTGCAGCTGCTTTTGCCAGGGAGCCTGGGTATCTAAGGCTCCCAAGGCTCTGCATGTTCCTGAGTGGCTGTTCTGCTGAAACTGCACGTAGCTCTGTGTGTCTGACTTAAGGCCCTGGTGGAGTAAATTCACAAGGGGATTTCCTGACCCAAGAGTTGCAAAGATCCATAGAAGTGTGGGTCCCTGGGGTCACTCCTCACCACTTCCTCTGGCTCTGTTGTTGCTCCCAGGTGGACAGTCATCCTACCTTGCATTTTCTGTTCTCCGTGGATTGAGGTTTTTCTTGATGATTCCCAATGTATGTACCTGGAGGTTTCAGTTGAAGATACTGCATTTATTTGCCCTTTCTATTTCTCTTCATAAGAGGAGCACATGCTAGCTGCTTCTAGTCAGCCATGTTGGCCAGCCTCATAAGGAATCTTAAAGATCAACTGGACAACAACTCCTTGGGGAAAAAAAATTAAATTACATTTGCTGATCCCCTTTTAACTTTTACTTTTTAAAAATATTTACCTAAACTTAAATGATGCATTAGATTTATTTTATGCTCAAGACTCAGCAGCTAGTTTAATTTTTAGGACTTAATTTTTTTTTCTTCTTTAGAGACAGGGTCTTGCTCTGTTAATGAGGCTGGAGTGCAGTGATGTGAACATGGCTCAATGCAGCCTTGACCTCTCGGGCTCAAGCCATCCTTCCCCCTCAGCCTCCCTCATAGCTGGAGCTATAGGCACACACTACTATAGGTGGGTTTTTTTTTTGTTGTTGTTGTTGTTGTTTTTTAAATGAAGGTGTATTCTTGCTATGTTGCCCAAGTTGGTCCTGAATTCCTGGTCTCAAAGGATCCTCCTGCCTCAGCCCCTCAAAGTGCTGAGATTACAGGTGTAAACCACCACACCCAACTGTACATTCTTGATTCTAAAGAAAAAAATGGTGGCTCATGCCTGTAATCCCAGCACTTAGGGAGGTTGAGGTGAGAGGATCATGTGAATCCACAAGTTTGAGGTTACAGTGAGCTGTAATTGCACCACTGTACTCCAGCCTGGGTGACAGACCAAGACCCCATCCAATAAATAAATAAATGTTAATTGCCCCAAAATTGAAAATGACAAGGAAAAAAATGAAAAATTACCACTCCCCTAATGTTCTTAGATTATGAATATTGTTTGATGTAAAACCCTATAGTCTCTATAAATACAGAAACTTATGCACAGTGTTACACTGAAATATTACTAATTTATATATTGCTTATTTCAGTAAATATTGGTGATTTTTAGTGATACTACTTTTAAAACATGGCTATTGATAGCTATATAGCTATTTGACACAATGTGTAATTGTATTACATTGAACTATTCTGTGATTGTTGCATGCTTTCAAAGTTTTTACTTTTTATAAATAATACTGCAGGGAACATTATTTTATTGTCACTGTTAAGTCACATATATATTTTAAAATTGGATACCATAGACAGGAACCCCTGCATTTACTAAAATAAAACATGTCTCCCATCTCACCATTCTAGTTAGCAGAGGAGTTGCTGCTTCACCTGTTGAAGGCTCTGGCTTATGCCACAGATTCGACATCCTGCCTTTCCTTACTTATCTGTGCTCTCAGTTGAGTGTTCAAATTCCCTTGAATTACCCTTCCCAATGATTTTTAAAGTATGCTTAAATATCTCCATTAAAAATAAATACAAAACAAAAACTAAAAATTCTCACTTGAATCCCTAGTGCACCTCCAGCTACTGACTGGCACTATCTCTCTCTCTTCTGCCCTCTATCTTCTGCACTTGAATTATCTACTGGGGAGGTTACCACTGATGTGTATTTTACTATGTCTGGGAGTTTTTCCTTTTTGTCTTTGAATATTTTTATCTGCTTCATGCCCTTATTTGTCAAACCCATTTCTTCCTTTGTCACCCAGAAAATGCACTTCTGCTTTTTCTCCCATCTCTATAACTATGATCTCTCTCTCCCATGAGCAGACTTATCTTCTTCTGACCAAACATTAAATGTAGAAGCTCAGGTTTAGGCTTTTTCCTCTTCTCATTTTACAGTCTTTTCTCATAAAATCTCACTCAAACTTATGCCTTCAATTACCACCTATATACTGATAACTCACATCCTCTTTCTAGGTCAGGGCTCTTTTATGAATAAGTAACTGCTCATTTGATATCAGCTTTTCAATGACTCAAAGGTAAATCAATCTCCACCAGTCAAAATGACGTATTAGTGACCCCCTACATACCCACTCACACACAGATACTCTAGCCTTTACAAGCATTCTGTATCTCAGCAACTGGTACTACCATGCATCCAGTTAGATGATAAAAAATTAGAATAATATTATCCCTGTAATGGCCCACCTAGAAGCCATGTTATTGACACTATATCCTAAATATCTCTAAAATCTATCCCTTTCTATCCCTGCACACCTCCTGTTTTAGGTCCTTGTCCCCTCACATTTTAGTCTCACATGTTACTGTCTTATTCCGATTTGTTCTCCATACTAAACTCAGAGTGATCTGTAACAAACACAGAAATGACCATGTCACCACCTTGCTTAGAAACCTCCAAAGACTTCTCAGTTCTCTTAGACTAAAATCAAGCTCTAACAATACCTCCTTTCAACCCTTTGGACCTGTTTCTCTTGCCCTATCTTATACCCCATTTCCCTCATACTCTCTAATCCAGTCCTTCTGTCCTTCTGTCAGGGTCTTGTACTCAGCATGCCTCTCCCCCTTCCAGACCTTTGAACTTGCTGGCCTTTCACCAGTCATTTCACCTACTTTACCACTGTCCTTCAGACAGTTATTCAAGTACCACATTTTCAGGGATATCTCCTCTGACACCTTGAGCTAAGCCAAATCCTTACTTTATTTTCTGATAGCAGCAGTGCATCTACTTTCATAGAACCAATAATAGGTGGAATTATCTTAGTTGTTAGTATGATTATTTGATTGTTTTTTTTTTTTTTTTACCCCAAAATGAACTACATGTGGGTGAAAATCCTGTCTGACGTTTTCTTCATTTGGATAAACCTAGCAAAGGGCACAGTGACTGGTACATGTTTGATACATGATAAGTATTTGAAGTGTGCATGAATAAAAATTCTCAGAAGTGGGGTTACTGAACCAAATGATAGGAATGTGTTGACCAATTATTTACTATCAACTGATTTTCCATAATGTTTGTAGCAATTTACTGATTCGATTTTTTAGAGATTTTAGTAAGCTTGTTCTATGAAATAAAACAAATCATGTAAAGTGTTAAGAGAGCAAACAGCCATCCTTGCAGGGTAGGTACACAGGTGTGATAGTCCTGCTTGTAATGGCAAGAGGTGAAACATTTTTATTGGTTTTATCTTTACAATAAAAGATGTCTTGGAAGTCAGATCATTATATAAGCAAAAGATCTGGTGAATTTCAGGCAAGTCAGAAGTTTGTGTATTACTCTTTCCAATATAGATCAAACAGTTTATAGACACATAAAAGAAAAACAATTAGAAAAATGTTTAATTTTCTATATCCAGCTAGAAATATCTTAGGCTTTGATCAAAAGTGGTAGCATGTGAAAGTGATAACTTCTTGGTGAGAAATACAAGGTTTTCTAAACACATTTACTGGTTAACACTAAGATTAGTTTATTTTAAATGATCACCCAAATGGTTACTGTAATCAAAGCTATACTTTCCACTTAAGAAAACTATTAATTGGGAAAATAAAGTTTAAGTATAAGAATAGTACTTCCATCTTAATGCATCTTATAAAGATTAATGCATCATCTTTGGCATTGACATTTTAAATAAAGATAGTTAAGTATGATAAGATGGGAGGTTTAGGGGTTATTGCTACTCATTGCGGTTCATTGTTGCATTATACTAGTATTGTTCAGAAACCAATAATATAGCCTAGACACCCAGGAACATAGTTGTTTGGGGCCTTAAGTCTCTATATAATTCAAGAACCTACATATCTTCCCTAGAGAAAAGCCTCTTTGATAAACCAAGCGTGACCAGCACGCTGAACTTGAAAGTTGACATGAGTATTCTCTTAGCATCAACTGTGAGCACATCCACTCTTGGAGCTTCTCTTTTCCTCTGATGTAAATTTCTTTCCCTCTCCTACTCATATTTCTCAGCATCTACTTTCCAAAGATATAACTAGGCAATGACAAATAAACCTGCAGGGAAATGAAAGTTCCCTTTCCTTATGAGAGAATTGTTGACCATGCTTGCATATCCACTCAACTTATTTTTTCCAATGATTATTTTTTCTTCTGATTTTTAAGGCACCTAAAAGTAGTACCTGTGCTATTAATTTGGTGCAAAAGTAATTACTCTTTTTGTATCATGATATATAAAGTTTGGTCCACGTTTTATCTTGCTTTTCTACTGTTATCACTTTTTAAACCAATCATCCTCTGTTAGTCTGTTTCACCATAGCTGTATTATCAGTTCCTACAGATACATGGGTCTCTCAAGAGGTGTCACATGATGCAGTTATAAATAAATATGTAATTATTGCTTGGTCCTTTGTTTTTTGTAAATCACATGACCCTACTAGGAATTACTGTTTAATAATAAATTGACAAAAAACAGTCACCACATCCCAAAATAGATGATTATTCATAGTACATTTTCCCAAAGCAACCTTATTTTCATAGATCTGAAAAACACTGTAAGATTGAAACATGTTCATTGAAACTGTGATTCCTGGCTGAACTGCAGCAAGGTTGACGTGCTCATTGCTCCTCTCTTTCCAGTAATAATAATGATAATTGAATGAGTCCTGAAGTCCTCTGCCTTGGGCATCAGGGAAGCTGAAATAGGGTATTCCAATTACTTCTGTGTGTTCAGTTGTGTGGGTGGGTGGATGTGTATTGGAGAGATGTTAATGGCCAAGTAAGCAGAATCTGTTGGTGAAAGATTGCATTAGATTTCATATAACTGGGCAAATCTGACTATAGGAACTGTAACAACAACAAAAACATTTATTTGAGTGTTCAGTAAAATAGAGGGGCTTTGGAAGTCAAGAATATGTATATCTGCCCATCTAGGTTCTCTTCACTCATGTGGCATGTAGATGTAAGTTCCATGTTTCTCCATGAATTCTTTTTCCTTGTAAACATGACAGTAATGTTGATTTGTTGTCAGATACACACAACAGTGTCAGGAAGGGCATTTTGAGAAAACATCAACTCTCTAGAGCTACACAATTTTTACTCCCTTGCCTGTGACTGAATTGTATTACCCTTCACCATAAATTATCATTGATAATCAAAGAGAAGACCAATTTTTTATCTCAAAATAAACCACTTACTGTGTACAAAAGCATACATTTGGCTCCATATCTCTTAGATATGTTAAGCAGTCTAATTTCAGCAATGTATGGATATCTATCGTTATCTTTCTTGCCCTCATGACCATTTACTCATCCTCACTTCATTGAAAAAGGGCACAGTTGGGGCTAATATGAAGAGGAGAAAATGATTTGAGCAACTCTTTCTCAATTTCTGGTTAATTCTCAGACTGTGAAACTCAATGGTGCTTGAAATACAGCTGGAGATGGGGGTGTGGTTGAGAGTGGGGGGTGTCCTTTCTCCATAATAAATATAAATGCAGTTACTCTGGGGAATCAGATTTTCACAGGACTTCAAGGACTTTCAACTGTTGGGCTGAGACCTCACTTAGTGTATTGTTAGCAGAAAAGTTTCATGCCACCGTCTCCTACATAAATACCAATCAAACCCTGTTGAAATTGGCCACAAGTATATTTCATTCCATTATACATATAATAGGAACAATGAAAAATCTTTCTCCCTGTTAGGCTTTTCTATGGCTGATCTAAAATACCTGAGAAAAAACCCATCTAAATCTAACCATCTAATCTAAGAAAAGATTGGTCTCTTTTGCTAGTTTAATAAGGGCAGTTTCAGTGTTCACTGATGCTGAGCCACTATAATTATGCTAAAGGAGGGGGGCGATATCAACAGGAAAGCTGCACGTAATGCATACACTTGCACACACATATATGAATGCATATGCATCTCAGCAAATCAGCTAGATAGAAAAATAGATATCATGGCTGATATATCTTATTATAATTACTATGTGTCAGGCCATGCAATGTGTGCGTATGCCTGTATGCATATATATTTATTATTTTTGCATGAAATAGACTTTCCCACCCTTAGCTATGTACAATATATTATGAGGCAGCAATGAGATTCATAGTGAACGAGTGGCCTTAAGTCAGAGGAAAAGAGAGGGCCAGTTTAGCAACATTGCCCTTGCACACCTGTGAATCAGTGTGTTTACCTTGTCAGTACATATCTTCTTGATGAAAAATATGTGCAAAGAGCTTCACTGTTTGGCACATGCACATACTCCTAACTTGGACAATATCATTCCTCCTTTATCAAGATCATGATTTGCATGTCTGCTGGAATTGTCTCAGGCAACATTTGTTTTAAAAGTCCCACCACCATCACCACAGTGTGCTAACAGCCTTCCACCAGGTGGAACAGTGTTCTGGGCCCTTCAGTCCAAGCTTCTCTCCATTTCCTTTCAGAGCTCAAATAAAAGCTAATTTTTTGTTCTTTCTACACTTTTTAAACCTAAATATGTAAATATTTTTGAGTCTGGGTTATTTCTTAATTCTCTATTGATCCAAATAAATAATTCCAGGTCAAGAATCTCTTGAAGGTGATTATGGAAAACTGTAGAGAAATCACATGTCTGTTACTATCATGAATGGGATCCATATAGTTTTATTCTTTAAGAAAATCATTCAGCATTTTCTTATTGCTATTTTTTTTTACTCACTTGACAACACAGATCTTATCTTATCAAAAAAAGAAGAGAATATGATTATGTATTCCCTTCAGAGAGGCTACCTCAAAACGCAGAAGCGACTTTGTGGTATCACCTTTGTGTCAATGCCAACGCAGCACAAAAATGACAATGCCTTATCAAGAGCAGAGGGAATGATTTCTTTTGATACCTCAGAGATTATTTGATGAGGAATTATTAAAACCAAACAGTTAGTTAAATTCCTGAGAGTGAACTTCAGATCCCTTTGACTTGTGAACCTCTCCTCCAGATCAGAAAATTCCCCTAATGTGGATAATTACACTGATGGCTGGCCTGAGAAAATAGGCCACTGAAATGGGCTTTGTGTGATTCTGTTAATTGCTGCTGTAGACAAGCAGCCTGGCCCTTTATTCATGCCTCGCAAACCTTTTATCAAATGAGTAGATTATTTCTAATGCATATTAGATACGATGAACTCATCTTCCAAGAAGGGCATTAATATATCTGGTGTCTTTTATTTTTTTATTTTTTCTAACTGAGAGAACCTGCTTTAAATGCAACTTCAGCTTCAGGTTGGTTTTGCCAGATATGTGTCTTAGCATCCTTAGCATTCTGCTTATTGGTTTATGGGTTCCGATTTGATGCTGGTTGTGGTTATACTATGTCAAATAAAAATAATTGCTAATATGGCAGCATGTGTATTTTACCACGGTCATTCTCTGTAAGTGTTAGACATGTAGCTTCTGGTTTAAGATCTAGAGAAGCACTAATGGTTAAAGCAGTGGACTCTGAAGTCAGAGGTCAAGGTTGAAATCATAAAAGGAAAAAAGATAAAATAATATATTAAAGCTTGGGCACACATATTATACCACTTCCTGCTCTAGGGAGGACTGAACAAGCGTGACAATGAAATGATCTTTCTAACTCAGAGGAAATATGACTCTCTTTGGAAGATAGCATCTGACTAACAAAACGGAACTGATGGCAATAGGGATAGTAGAGGTTATAAGGTCTGCCGGTCTTAATGCTTTCACTATTTTCTAAATTGAAGCTACTGCTTATTTTTCTGAGTGGGACTTCTTGTGATCAGACAGAGTTATACATTTCTTTGTTTGTTAACCCATAAGCCTTTGACCCAGTGGTACACTAAGCAGCTGTGAGGAGTCGCTAGAATTAGATGTGTCTTCATTCTATGTAGTCGGCAGCTGCTTCCTGAAGGTACGCCAGGAAAGGAGGAATCAAGAATGCCCAAACTCCAGAATTCATTAGAAATATTAAGTCTCAGAAACACCTACCATCTTGTTTACATCTTTACATTTTTGCACCATAATTTTGACAGGCCTACAGAAGCTTTCACATTTTTCTCCAGAGCTGGAATTTTGAAAAGCAGGTGAAAGAGAACCTTGTGGAGAGAGAGTCAAGGAGATGAGGGAGGAGGGTAAAAAGAGGAAAAGTAGCAGAGAATAATCTTGTTAGCAAATTTTGGAGTTCTGATGCCAACATGTATGGTTTCAAGGTCATTTAAGGCCTTAGTTCTTATTCAATAAGAGATTAAAAAAAGACAAGCCAAATTATGTTATGTGCACATTTATGTTAACATTGTGTGTGTATAAAGAGATCACCGCACAGCAATATAGAAAATGGACAGACTTCATATACCATAGGTAGCTGATTACATCTCTAATTTGTAAGTGATATTTGTTTCTTGTCACCAGCAGCAGAGCTCATACACATTTCAAAAAATATTTGAATACAGAAATATATCATGTATATAATTTATAATACAATTACTATAAAATGATATTATCAAAATGATTATAAATAAGCCTTTGTGTATTTGCTGAAAAGATAGGGAAATATAGTTTTTGTATGTTGGTTTTGTTTGAGTAATTTACCAGAAAAAAAGAAGACCTAGATGATGTCCTAAAAGAAGTCTGATTTTATACTTCACAGCTAATACACAATGAAGATTTTAGGCAGAAGCTGAACAGATCTTGCAGTTGCAGATGCTTTGGTAGCAAGGAGCATAAAAGTCAAAGTTGTAGAATACAGAGAGGTTAAATTAGATGGTGCAGTTCCATGGAACAGCTTAAAATTCTCGGGGACCTTATGGGTTGGGTGGAATTATTTCCTGTGAATAAGTAGCAATGAGATTTGTGAGTTGTTGTTATGCTCAGACTGATGCTTCAGGGCAGACGCCAATAACCATTGTTCTGCTTTCCTTCTCAGTCAGTTATAATCTAGAACATCTTGTCTTTAGTCTCATAAGAGCTTGAGAATTACTTTGAAAAACATGAAGCAACATGTAATGCTTTCCTAAATTGTGGAATCTACAAAAGCAATACATCTGGGCACAGTGGCTGACATCTATAATCCTAGAACTTTGGGAGGCCAAGGTGGAAGGATCTCTTGAGCCCAGGAGTTTGAGACCAGCCTGGGAAACATAGGAAGACTGCGTATCTACGAACAAATAAAAAAGAAAATAAATTAGTTGGGTGTGATGGCATGCACCTGTGGTCCAGATACCCTGGAGGCTGAGGTGAGAGGATTGCTTGGGCCTGGTAGATCGAGGTTGCAGTAAGTGGTGATTGTGTCACTGCACTCCAGCCTGGATGACAGGGTGAAATCCTGTCTCAAAAAGAAAAATAAAAAAGCAATACAAATTATTTTAACGCTAATTGAAAACACAATGGAACAGAATAGATAGTTCAGGAATAGGCCCAAATACAAATGAGGGCTTAGTAAAATCAATAAAAGGTAGTCTTTGAAATCAGTAATAAAGGATGAATTATTCACAAAACATTGTTGGAACTGACTAAACACTTTTTACGAGAGGAGGATCCATGCCTCATCCCTTATTACACAAAACATTCTAGCTAGTTAAAAAACTGCAAAGGTAAAAAGTAAAAGCTGAATATACTAGAAAAAAAAAGGGAGATTATTAAAAAGTGTTGCATTGTGGGCCTTTCTCACACTGTACATGACATAAAATGTAAAAATCATTAAGGAAAGGCTTGCAAATTACATGAGAGAAATGCACATAATATGTGCATTTATTAGGAACTCTATTATTGTAGATAAGTATGTCTAGATTTGAGATTGAATCAACTGGAAAAGTAAAGAGTGACCACAGGCTTAAAATATATTACATTTAAATACCACTCACTAATGAAGGTTGAGTTTCTGCATTCCATAATGTCTGTGTGTGTTTGTACATATATGTGTAGATAATGTATAGAGTTTGTGCATATGTAAATGTACAAATGTGTGAATACAGTATTTCTCTTTTCCCAATTTTCATGTACTACTCCTAAGGCAATCATACTTACTAATTCAATACATATTTATTGGAAACCTGTTACGTGCCAGACACTGTTTTGGATGCTTGAGTATGTAGAACAACAACAACAACAACAACAAACAAACAAAGCAAGCCATGCTCTCATTGTCCTTTTATTCTGACAATAATGAATTACTTCCACTGAGAGGTACTCTGACTGCATAACATGGGTAAGCCTTGTTTCCTTTTAATTTTCCTTCCTAGTTTCCTGAAACTAACTAAAAAGGGGTTCATAGGTGCTCTTGAGTTGAAAAGTTCCCCAAAAGTACATCTCCCATAGATACTCACAGCCCACCATTGTCATTGCCACCATGCCCTGTCCATGTGCTGGGAGCTGCCTTCTGAGGCTTTAAAGAGTTATCCTAAGGTAACCAACTCTTTTATATTGGATTCCTTTAAAAGATCCATGAAAACAAAAATGAATGCAAGGAGTTTATTTTGGAACCAGTCTCAGAAAGTACAATGGGAAAGTGAAGAAGTGAGACAGGCAAAGGAGGCAAATGCACCACTAAGCACCATTAGTGTAGTAAGTGTGTATGAGTATGTCACACAGCTGGATGCTGTGATGAGTGGGCAACTGGGGTGCACTCCCCTCGAGGGCCCTTTGAAATCTGAAACACTGCAGAATTGCCCAAGCAAGGGCAAGGAAGCATCATCTAGGAGAAAGATCTTGACGTCAGTGAGGGAGATCCAGTCTTCTTGCAGGGAGCCTTCATGTTGACAGAAGACATCTGGGGTGAGCCAAGGCAGTGGCTAAGCCTTATCTGCAGGCCTTATTGCCCTGTGACCATGTGGAAGCAGGTGATATCCTCTCTCCAATCCTGTAGGTCCTCCATTGTCTCTTGCATGCCACAGCAATGTAGCCTGGTCCTTGTGGCCCAGACAGCCTCGAGTGAAAACAAGGTTATCTCTCCTTATGATCTCTCCTTAGGGTCCATAGAGGAGACCCCTGGGTTGGACATAGGGACAGTTATCTTGTGTTTTTCCCCCTCACAATTTCTTTCCATCCCAATAATAAAGAAACTGAATATTTTTCAGCTAAACAAACAAACAAAATTATATTTCCTGTGGTTCCACTGTTGTGTTGGATGAATATATTCACACGACAAACCTACATGCCAGTTTAGGATTGAAATGTGACCCTAATGTGTGTGAATGTATGTGTGTGTGCATGCGCGTGTGCATCCTGTGCAGGATGCAAGAAAAATATATATGAGGTGAATAAAATCCTATTTAATCTTATCACTAAAGACTGAAAACACAAGACTGTAATCCAGAACAGATGCCATCTCTCCAAAGTTAATGCACCATAAACGATTTCTTTCTTGGGAGAATTTTTGACACTGAGAAGAGTTTTAATATGAGACCCTTAATTGTTGGCTGCTGCATAATAATTTGAGTTGAGAACCCCATATAATTTATAATCTTTGTTGAAATTTTTGAATTTCTACTCTTGTTGAAGGATGCAGTATGAATAGCTTTATGGAAACTTGAGTGTAATTTTTCCTGAACACCTACTGTATTTGACACTAGCTCTCAGTGCAGTATGAAAACTAATTCCTCAGTAGAAGAGAACCTTTGGCCAGAAGACTAGGCTTTCCAATTGCTCAACAAGCCCTCAGAGAGATCTATAGAGCTTAAGACTTTCTTCCAAGCAGATTCCAGGAGTGCAAAGGGGGAAAAGAAAGACATTGTGCTAATTATTAGCATGATGTCCCCATGAAAGGAGGATCAAGGAGTTTGCAGGTCAGTGGGATGTCAGTCCGTGCATTTGGCCTCTGTGCCTGGCTGTCATTCTCATGGTCTCAAAGAGAGAACGCATTTCTTGTTCTTTGAGAAAAGCAACTCCAACAGGAAAAGCTGAGCACAAAAAGGAATATATAGCCACTCAATATTATTGGAGCATCTCATTTGTCTGTCTCTCTTTTGGAAGCAATTAACCCAACAGACATGCAGAATTTCCAGCTGAGGTAGAGCGTGTTGTTAAAAATGACATCTCTGTGACCCTGAATTCTGAATTTGTTTCAGAAGCAAAGATGCCAACTGAATGCCATTCTCAGAGAGAGAAATTTGGAGTACAAAAAGTGACTGAGTAAGGCTGCTACATTAGACCAATTTGAAAGTTTTGTAGGTGAATGAGGGGCACGTGAGTTTTGTTTTGGAGAGCGTAAGCCATCATCCAAATAAAAAATACAATATTTGCATAGACTATTATGTAGTTAGAGTTTATACATTATGTAATGGATTCCATTAAATACTCTGTCTGAATTCCTACAACTCTCTCAAGTTAAGTTCCCAAAAGGTTAGCCTCACATCAATTTGGTATATTATTGTAAATTATATTTTGGCTTTTACTGCACAGTCTAATTGTTTCTGTGATTGTCAGTCTCATTGCTACAGATACCTGGATGTTCCCTATCTATCCAATCTTATCTTAACCACTACACCTCTGGCTCACCACTCTGCAGATGAGTTGCTTTGTATAGATTCCTTAAATAAACCAATTCTCCGAACTTCGTACATATTTTCCTCTAACTAGAACACTTTTTTCTCTGTGTCAAATAAGTAGCCTTTCATACTTTACCTCAACTCAAATTATCACCTTCTCAAAGCGGTCTTCTCTAATTAATCAATAGCATACCTCACTGGGGTGATGTTTCAGCACCCCAGTTTTTTTCTTCTACTGCACTCATCAGCATATATAGACATATATTTTTATGTGTGCCTGTATATGGTGAGTACCCCCAATACAGGGCATGTTCCATGAGAGCGGGGTCCATGCTTAACTTGTTTTGCACTGTATATAGAGCCCAGCTCAGTGCTTGGTGTATATAGATGCTCACCTACTTTCAAAAATAATTCCGTGGATCAATTGATTTAAATTTTTATATAATGTCTGTTGTTTAAATTATTCTGTACTCAGCTCTAGGCTATTGTCACAGTGTCTTCAGTCTCTTTTGTCCTTTATGTGTAGCTATCACTTCACAGATTCACATTACAGCCCACCCCAGCATATACCCTGTCATCAGCTCAGTTCCTGCCAATAAAATAAATATGAAAACAGATGCCAGAAGGAAAATCTTGCTTTCTGAAACTGTGGATTGTGACGGTGTCAAGATACAAGAGCACAAGGTAGAAGGAAGAATCATCGGGAAAGGTTTTAATCTAGATGGTAGTGGTCCAGAGAATTGGCTCCTTGACTGACTTTAATACCTTTACATGTTTCTTCCTCATTTCTAATTGTTGGGCATGTCTCAGTCCATGGTTCTTATCTTGTGTTGGATCCCACCAGTGACATATCTCTGGCTATCCTTCTCTGCTCACCTATAGGCTCCTTGAACTTCAGACTTGTTATTCATCTTTATGTTTAAGAGGTGAATTATTGTAGATTTTCTGACCTCAATTTACATATCTCTTTAATGAGCCTTTTGTGTTTCTGCGTCCTTTAATTCTACATTTCTTGATGTTCTTTATGAATATTTTTTCTCCTGCTCTTGATGGAATTTGGTCATCTTTCATTCAATTATTTATTCATCAAATTAGGAATTTATTATATGCAATTGCCACTGTGTCAAAATAAAGACGAATGGAAATACTCCTAACATTAAGATATGTATAATATTCAAGAATCAATATTTTAATAAAAAAGAGACTGATAAAATGATAGATAGATAGATAAGATAGACTGACCTAGACAGAAGTACCGCAAAAGATAGATATGCAAATGTGTAATTATATCAACACAGAATTCAAAAAAAGAAAAGAAGAAAGATAATAATATGTAAGACTTTATTGGGTAGGAAAGTACTTCTGACTCACAAAATCAAGTAAGACTACAATGGAAAATTAGCATCTCTTCTGGTCCTTTCAGGATAATTCATTAATACAGTCTGTGGGAATAACGCATTCCAGAGAAAGGAAGATATGAGTTCAGCCCTAAATGCAAATGGTATGGAATATAAAATATATGAGTTACTTGTTGACATCATGTTGCCTTGAATAAAGAGAAATAACTTTGAATTTATCTGAAGAAGTTAGCAGGCTGGGATCCATATAGTAGGTGAAATGAGAGGTGGAGAGGAGAACACTGAACACTTTTAAGTAAGAATGTACCACTAAGTTGTGTTCCAGGCACAGTAGTCTGAAAGATATGTTCCTGAAATATGTTGTAAGAAAAAAACAGTGATTGTGACAAAAGAATTGGTGGGTCTTGGCAACCAGAAAGGTAAAATGGGTAAATAGTCTTCAATTACAGGTGACTGGGATGATGATAAACCCATTGTCAGAAATGGGCAAGTCAGTGGAAAGCTGGTCTGTAGTGTAGAGGGCAAGTTTGCTTCTAGACCATTGAATTTAAGGCTGGTTATTTACTTCAAAAGTAACATTCCACCACCATCAGTAGAGAGCTTATAATTGCGGGTGTGAAAATACGAAAGCATGAGTTAGAGGACAGAATCATAAGGAAGAAAGACAGAGGATTTGTCAAAGAGAATATTAACAAAGAGAAAGAATCAACAAAAATGTTAAAAGATATGGGAAGGCCAGAAGAGATAAGGACCAAGACAACATGTTTGATTGTGTTAATTTGAAGGTCACTGATGATTCTTGAATTTCAATAGAATGATGATGGTAGAAATGACAATAGGGAGAGAGTTGGAAAGAGAGTGGATAATATAAAAATGGAGGCAGATGATGCAAGATGATACTCACTTGGTGTGTGTAGTAAGAGGTAAGAGGCAAGCAGGATGAACAGGGTTTAGTAGGGATATCAAAAGAATCTTTTTCACTGTCCTGGCTTTATGTGTGGATATGGATATGAAAATGACCTACGTTTCCTTTAGAAGCATGTACTACTGTCCCAAATAGCAAATAAAGATATTAACTGACATTAATATTAGCCTAATTCAAATTGAGTATGTGTGAATTTATTGATCAAATTAGGTTAAAGTGTATTGGGGTAACCTCAGGGAGATTTTCCTTAGGTTTCTGAGCAAAAAATTGGTTCACGTAATCATTCTGCTATTTGTAGCACAGTTTTTTTGGGAAAAGCATGCTGAATCTCAGATTCCTAGGACAAATAGTACCCAAGTTGTGGTGTCAAAGCAAGGATTAATGTATTGGTACATCTTAAAAGTGCTTTGCGAGTGGCAGAATACTGTAATCATTACTGCTAATAAAATACTAGTAAGAAAATATGCCTAGACATGGCATTTTCTTTTCAGAAGTAATTTTTGAACTCCAAATATTTCCCAGATGCATTTACTTAGTATTTATAGACCACCCCAAATCATGCCAGGTCCAATGTAGGACACAGAGGTCAGCCTATCCTCTACCCAGTGGATTTACAGTCTGCCATGGTGTCAGCCAAGTTTTGTAATTTTATGCTCAATTAACATCTGGTTAGAACTTGTTCAGTTAACAAAATGCTTCCCTCTGAAGATAAATCATGGGACTCTTTCACTGCAGCTTGGAATCTTTCTGATTTGGGATGCTTTGTGAACATAAAGACATTCTTTTTTATTCTAGTTTGCATCATCCAACTGAGTTCGTGCTGCGAAGTGTCATTACGATGGCAGCTCCCACTGAGAGAAACACCAGTCCCATTCAGTGAATGGGGTGATTGAAGCAGACAGACATTTCTGAATGCTGCTTTTAAAATGTGCCTTTTACAAAATCCATGAGTGTATTTTCATGTAATTAATATTTGTTTAACCACAATGATTTTTTTATGAAAGTCATCTTTAATAATTATTTGCTTGCAAGTACCAAAAATAACTTAAACATTGTCATTATTTTCTCAGGGTATACCTACTCAACACCATTGCACAGCTCATTTTAGTGAAAATAGAAAAGCAAGACAAGCAAACATTATTTGGCATTCTATAATCAAAAACAATTGATGGTTTTAAATACCTTTTAACTGGGTTTATTATGGCATCAAAGAAATGAAGTTTCTACCGTTTTTAAATATTAAACAGATGAAATTGGTGTAAGACTTGATGCTTTGTTTCAAAGACTGCACACTTGTTGTCCTCTCCTGGATCATGACAAATTTAGGTAAAGTTTACAATAAGCTGTAAAGGAAGAACTTTTAAGGTCCAATAAATATTCTTGGATCATAATAATATCCAAAATTATTATTTTCAAAACTTAGAGTAAGGGAAGAAAGAGGTTAACAAAACGTGAAGTATATTAATATAGATCTTATTAATAATTTTGTTACCCTTGCATTCTAAAAAAGGTGACACTGCTAATTTAAAGAGACATTTGAACTAATTTTTTCCTTTATTAGCGTTGGCAACATTTGTTCTTTCTGGTCCTTTTTGTTCATGGAAATATCATGGGATTCATTACTGAGGCGCATTCTGCCTTTGGTATTAGCTGTTACAGCTGATCTTTTCTGTGAGAATATGTAACTTGTGGTGATAGTCTTTTTAAAAATATACATATTACTTTATGAATTTCCCCCCATGAAATGATCTTCTTATCATATGGATAGTTTGTTCTTTTTGATGCTCCATAACTTCTGCATTTTTATTTCTCATGTGTTTGATTATGCCTCAGAAACATGAACAATGTCAAGAAATGGGGAATTGTGTCATATTTTTTTGGACATATTCTTTATTCTCTTCCTCTTCTATTGCCTTATAACTCAATGAAATTTTCAGAGCTAATAGATGCAACCTTTAAAAAGCATTTATGATAATAGCCTTGAAATACTTCTAAAAGTGAGATTATGGTTTTCATATTTCCCTGTTTTCTGCTTTCTGATAAGTTGCCTCAGGTTAGTTCTAGAAGAGACAAATATTGCCAACTAAATTGTGTTATTTGCTCCCAAATATATGTATTTTTCCCTCTATCTGTTGCTTGGCTCCATATGGTGTACAATAAAATGGAGCAGAGAGAGGATGGTAAAAATAAGATTGGGTGTTATCATGACCAGATGGGAAGGGGCAGGGACCTGGTCTAGTCTGCAAGTACACTTGTCTTCACTTTGTCACTGTGTTCAGCACTCGCATGTGGCATAAGCGAAGACAGGGTCATCTCAATTCATTGTTAATTAAATGTTTTGGCTGGAAATCATATCTCCATATGGTAGAATACACCAGTTTGAAGCAAGTGCTTCAAATTTGGCCACAAAAAAACAGCTGCCCACAAACATATGTCCTGACTCACAAACAGTCTCAAAGAATTTCAACTTAATGCAGAATCTTTGTTTTTTTCTGAAGCTCAAAGATAAGCTTAAATATACATCTGCTCAAACCATTGCTGATGTGGAACTCAGAGGAAAAATCAACAAATGATAAAAGGCTTCCATTGTAGGTCATGGGGTGTATTTGGTTCAAATTCAGAAATATGAAAGTGATACCACAGCAATACATTTGGTAGCCCTGGATTATAAATATGTATCTCATAAGCCACAATTTTCTAATTTTAAGCTTCAGATGCTACAGTCAAAACCGTAAGTCAAAACTATGCCTTTCAAGAGATACTACTAGAGATGTAAAAAATTTACTAAAAATTCCAGTAAAGCAGAGGATTATGCATGAGTTGCAGACCACATTCATTTTTCCCAGGTGTTTTGTGAGGAAGGAGTAAAGGTTAATCCCCTATAACAAATCATTAAAACATCAATAATTGGTTAAAGACAACTACTTTGCATTCTGTTATAATTTCTTTCCATATGGTATATCCTGGGCATATGGCCTCTGCTTCTGCCCTTTTCCCCCACCACATCACCCAGCTCTACCAGGTCACCTGATACAAGCTTTACCAACAGCTACCATGGCCCGTACTACAACACTGGTATTCAAACACAGCCATAATCCACCTTTGAACATTGACCTCAGCTGTGCTTTACTTTAATCTTCCCATGTACGAAAGGCCATCTTAAACTACTCCTCAGTCCTACTAGAGCAATACTCTTTTGGGATTATCAAGTATGGGCATCTAGCTACTTCTCTTTACTTATTTGTATTTTCCACAGTTGCTTTTGAACTCTTAGCTTTTATATTCACAATTTCAGAATCTATTAAATGTCTGATTACATGCCTATGCTCATTTCTATCTTGTTGTAAGGGTACGGTTTTCCTGCCAGTGGTGCAACTCTTTGCTTAGATGATAAAGTTGATATTCAACTTTCATTATATGAAACAATGATCTTTCTCTTGTAAATTTTCTAGTAGCAATTTCCTAAAAATATATCCAATTTGGTACATTTTCAGAAATGCAGAGTTATCTTTCTGCTACAATCTCCATTCATTATCTTTCTTTCTCAAAAGCAAGCAGAAAAGGAAATCTTGAAAACATCATTATAAAAGCCACTAAGATATAAGTACAACAAACAATACTATAATCTCTCTGAAGGAAATTTGTGCTAAAATTACCAAGGGATGATATGTTTTAAGAATACCCATGGGGTGTGTGTGTACATATATATATATATATATATATATAGAGAGAGAGAGAGAGAGAGAGAGAGAGACCAACTTTGGAGTGATTTGAACTGTTAGGCTACAGTTATTTAAGCAGACAAATAGTCATTATATTTTTGACATTTAGTTATCCCCATTTGAAAGTGAGAAATCACAGTTACTAGCATATAGTTAGCTTTACATAATAAACATTCCTTAATATATTTCAAAAAGTTTCAATAAAACACAGAACACAGGCTATATCCATAGCTTATTTAAGACTTTTCTTATAAACTTTTATTATGTTGCAAATGCCATGTAACTAAAGCTCTATCAATTACATGGTCCTATCATCTCATTATTTGAAACATTTAATTAAGGAATATTTCTATGTCAAGGATTGATTATGGGAGTTTTAATCAGAGGTTAAGCTATTAAAGTGGTTAAGCTGATTCATCTACTAGCATGGTTATCAATAAAACATTTTAGCAATTAATTTTATCAGAGAATTGACAAATATGGAAGGCATGTAAATCAAATATATATTTTGTAAGTAATTTGCAGTTTAACTTTAAATATAATTTAATCATAACATTTCTAGCATTAACAGGCTTGGGCAGAAGTAAGTTTTTAAAACTACCCTAAAACATAAGAATCTAATTTCTGGTATGTTTCTAATTTATTATCTAAATTGAATTTTCTGCCCTTGAGCTAATTCATTTATAGCTTATTTTGGAACATTTTACTCAGTGCAACCTTCTAAAAAGAATGCTTACCATGCTTTTCTGTTTTTTTTTTTTTTGCCAAAAATGAACATTAAAATATGTTAGAATATGAAATGTTATATAATTTAATGGAAAATTTGAGCCATATTCAAAAATGGAATATAATAGATATATAGATTTCTTATCTATATAGTTTTAACAAATGTATTGTTTGCTTATAGTATAAGATAATTTATTTTTATTATCATTTATATAAAGATAGCCACAAATAATTCACAATTGATTATGGTCAAGCCTATTTATGTACTCTTAAATTTTAACCAATATATTTTACTCAATTTCTTTTTAGGACATTTTTCTTCTTACCATGAATATAGTACATTTGAAAGCTGCCAGATTGATAGCTCTGTTGAATGAAAGCCTCTATTTAACCATAGATGAGCTATGATATGGGATGCAGCAATGCATAATCATCAAATTTCTGTACTGGAGCAGGCATATATGCTTCTCTACACATGTAATGTGGGCAAATCCAATTATAACCACTGAAAATTACATAGCTGTAAGGAGAAAATGACTTACTAAAATATCGCACACACCGGTCACTATCAGCTACCCAGGTTAGGAGCCAAGGGCAGGACAATGGAAACAGGAGCCCTAAGTTGTTTTGTACTTTCTACATAGCACCTAAATTACTCATATCATGCTTTGGGTTTCTTGACAATATTCATCTAGGGCTGAAGTTCAAGCACTACAACGAACACCATTTTAAACATGGCCAATATGTCATTTTATTGATCGAGTGAGTTTTCCAGAAAAATTACTGAAATTAAGAATTAATCTCCTCTCCTAAATGCAATTTCCATGTACTTTTTAAAGTTGGATGAGCAATAAATCACTTATTTGTTGTAAACGTGGATTCCAACTGAGTTATTCATGAGGCAAGTGCAGTAATATCTGTTAGATTCAGTATCTACTAAAGGCATTGAAAGACCCTCTGAACAAACAAAATAGGTCCCCATTCCTAACTTTAACATTCAAACAACTCAGCCCTTATGTATTAAGGGCCTAGTGTAGACAATGAACTGCACTTCGTGACATAATCTTCCTGCATTCAGGGAGTGACGGCTTAAGATAAGTAAGCAAAAATCCAAATCAGATTGCAAGGCAAGATAATTCAGTGGAATGTACAATGCACCTATGTATCCATCTATAGGATTATCTCTGCATATGTCTATTTGCAGTTGCATAGAACGGAAAGTTCCTGATGGGAGAACTCAGGACAAGCTATTAGAATGCAGTTATATTTGTGATCTGCCTTAAAACACAGCTGAATTTCAACAGCCATTTCTATATGATGGTTAACATATATTTGGGGGAGTCATTCTCTACCACTCATTAAGATATGCGTGATTTTGTTTTTGTGCCTGAAATAGATCTGTATGAACAGGCTATATCAACAGAATATTGAATTATAAACTACTGGCATCTCTGGAATTATGACAATGTATCTTCATTACCTTTTATTACCTGTGCCAGAACTTGTTGGGTGGTACATCTAAGATTTGCATATTGTATTGAATATTAATTTTAACTGAAAAGATAAGTAAAGAAGTATTGAACGTGCTGAAGAGTTTGGGAGCAGGAGGAGGTACACCAATGTCTAAAACTTTGAAATGCATAGAAAATAAGGTGGATGGCTAGAGAGATAGATGTATATATAAAGCAAGTATGATAAATGTTATTTGTAGGATCTAGATGATGGGCATATTACCCATAAAATTGTTATTTCAACTTTTCTCTTTTTGATAATTTTCATAAAATATTGCAACTGAGTTACCTTTAAATACTTTGCACATAGTATCCCAGTAGTTTGGTCTAGCTAGGGTCTAGAAAACAGTATTTTTTTAAGCCCCCATAGAATCACGCATAAAGTCAGGTTTTAGAACCATGATCATAAGATGTATTTCAACTATAAAAAGTTCTTAATCATTTGTAATCTTCATACCAAATTTTAATATTTCCAAATTTAATATACCTTTCACTCAGTATTATCCCATAACCCAAAAAGTCAATGCTAAAACAGAATAAACCCTTCTTAGTTCTTTGTTTTTATACTCAATGAAATCTAATACATATGATAATATTTATATCTTCATATGTTTGTAGGCTTCGCTTAGTAACTGTTTTTCTACATGATGTATCCTCAAACTATTTCTTCAAAGGTCAGGAGTTTGAGACCAGCCTGGCCAACATGGTAAAACCCCATCTTTACTAAAAATACAAAAGTTAACTGGGCATTGTAGCATGCACCTGTAGAGGCTGAGGCAGGAGGATCACTTGATCCTGGGAGGTGGAGTTTGCAGTGAGCTGAGATCTCACCACTGCACTCCATCCTGGGTGATGGAGTAAGGCTCTGTCTCAAAAAAAATTTCCTCAAATAACATTTTTTTAAATATAAGAGAATGTAAAGATTTTTTTCTTTTTGATTTTCATTAAAAAACTAAATGAAAACCTTATTGAAAAATTTATTTTCAAAGTAGCTCTCCTAAACAAAACTTGTGTTTCCCAGCAATTCATTTTGGCAAGACTTTTTAAAAATTTAATAAACTATTTTTGAGCAATATTTGACTTCCTGTAAGCCATGACGCTCAACCTTAGGTTTAAATTTAAGCAAAAATGCTAAAAAAATCAGTGTAGGAAAATAACAAAGCATTTCAGAAAAACAAACAAAAAACAAGCTTTTAATCCTAATTGCCAAAACAGAGTTTTGGAACAGAGTTGAAACAGGGAGACTTATGGTGAGGTCAGGCGAATGTAAAGATGGTTGGGACCTAGGTGAATCCCTCTTGCTCCAGTCCTGATAGCAGCATTGACGAGAGTGGACATTCAGTGCTCCCCAACTCTGCAGTGGGACAAACTAAAGAAGCAACAGTCATAGAGGTAGGGCTGCACAGTCTCTGTAAATACTGAATACTTTGCCCTCAGGAGCTCTCAGAGGTCTCTTTGCAGTGAAATTAGGAATTTGTCAGCATATGTGATAGTTTAGTTTACTGTTAAGGGGTGAAATGTTTATTATTATTTTTTATTGTTATTATTGTAATTCTGGTGCATAGATTGACATTACTCTTCAATTATATGAAGCTACCAGCATCAATCTACATAAACCTATCTTTATAAAAGATCTACATAAATCTATCTTTATAAAAAATTTTATTATTCCAATTCGTTTCTCAAACTTTTGCTATTCTTTTTGTTTTACATCTACTCTGCCCTTCCTATATGTAACTCAAATATATTTACTAGAGCAGCTGCATATACATATAGTTTTGAAAAAATACATAGTGTTTTTTGTGTGTATTAATCGATCACATTTTATGTTAGGTATAATTGTGTTATTTTTCATACTCAACCCCTTTTTGCTCTATATAATACCATAACCTTTAATCCTCATGGAGTATTCTGTCCTAGACGTCTTCCGTAGAGATGAACAATCTGGTCATTTCCAAGTTATTGAAACCAGATTCCTTTATGGACCTAGATGAGAGCTTCCTCCTTATTCTAGTATTTTATTGGAATTTCATCGAATTTATAGATTAGTTTGGAGATAACTGACAGTTTTCCAATGTTAAGTTTCTTCTCTGTGATCTAGACCTATTAATCGATTTAATTTTCTTTCTATGCCCTTTAGTGGGGTTTCTGGGAAATATGTAGTTTATAGAATTTTCATAAATGTATTCAATGTTATAAACTTCAAGAAATGCTTCGACTAACCCCATATGAAAGATGATTTTTCTTCTAAGGTAAGAGCTATTTAATATACATTTTAGTTTCTATACACATAGATTTTGTGTACTTGCATTTTTGTTATCAATTTATAATTCCATAGCAGTGTAGAAAGAACAGAATCTCTATAATGCTGAATCTTTGGAGTGTTTTCTTTGATACTTTCTCTGAGAATTATTCTGTTAATGACTTTGTGAAAGTAGGTGCTAGAAAATAATGTGTATTTTCTCTGAAGTATAAGGAAATTATCTCTCACTGAGGTTGTATATGTAACTAGTAAATATAATGTTCATTCTAAAACTTTTCTATTGATGTCTTATAAAGTTTTTGTTAATTTTTTCTGCTTTCATCTCTATTTTGCCAATGTAAAATTCTACTCTCGTTTTACATGAGCTTATTATTTCCAGTACATCTTTTTTCATCCTGTATTTTCAATCTTTCTGTACTTCTTTGATTTAAATTTTTCTCCTGTAGGCAACTTATTCCTGAATTTTTTTAATCTTTATTGATGAATTAAATTAATATAGATTTCTTGTCATTACTTTTATACTAGAGCTTATTTCTCCTATCTTATATCATGTATCTGATTTTCTATTTGCTCGCACTGAATACTATTTTACTGGTCTAACAACAAAGTTACATTTATAGTCTATCATTAATTATGCCTCTAATAACAGGACTCGTATTATGTTTACTTCCTCCTCTCAGTTTTTAAAACTTTTAAAAATCTATGCCTTTCTTTCAAATGAGAGAATGTCTTGGTCTGTTTTCATCTCACTCTGGTCTTTCCCTCTCAGGTGGAGTTTTAGTTTTGAACTTTTGTGGATATGCTGTTTTACGTAACTTACAGTCATTGCTTATTTGTATAGTCATATATTTACTATTTTTTCTGAATTAAACATTCTATAAAAGTGCTTTAAAGAGGAAAGTTGTTCTTTTTAAATAATTTTATTACTCATAATTATACAAATATATATTTGATGATATACTTATTTCACTTTTCCTTTAACTGATAGTGTAATTGGGAATGTAATTGTTTTTATTTTTTATTCATTATCAATTTTCATCAGTTAGAATTACCCTGGCCTCTGCTATTTACTTGGGGCCAGGAAAAAACCCAGGATTCTCACATATTCCTGCAGGTAGCTTTAGGGAGCAGATGGGAGGCACAGTGCAGTAGGTGTAGTTTTCGATGTTGCAATCCTGGATAGTCACTTTATCCTGCTCAATTTACCCACTAGTCCTACTCTGTGACCTAACCTGGAGATACTTTCCTCCAAGAAATGGAGTTTAGGAAATGGGATTTGAATATCCAGGGTACCAACAGCCTGCTTTTTATATATGTATTATTATTATTGTTAATCTGAGCTACTCTTTAGCCATCTCCTAAATTTACTATTTTGTTTTCAGTTGATTCTGGATGACTTTGTTGTTTCTTGACCTCCTACGTGGACAGGATAGACAATTATTATCCCAAGGTCAATTAAGGAAAAGAAAAGGGCACAGCTAGAATAACTTCTCCCACAAAGTCCAAGCTTATGGTATCTTACTATTTTTGTTTCTGGGCTGATAATACCTTCTACCTAGAGACCTAACCATCTTGTGTCCTTGTGAATGTTTCTACTAGACTTTGTATTCAGTTCTGAAAAAAAAATTAAGCCTCCCTTTTACCTTTTGTTTCATAATCAAAGTTGATTCAGAAATCTTATTTGATATGCAGAGATTTTTAAGATTTTGGGGGCTTTTATGTTTGCATGTTTTCTATCATTTTTCCTGGTTTGTCATTTATTTCTTTGTTTATACAAACAGATACTGAAAGCCAAGATTATATTAAATCAGGTTATAACAAGATTTTTTAAGTAATTGATATTTTAAAGGTCATTCACGATTAAACTTCTTCCTGTCATGGCAGTAAGAATACTTACAAAATACAACATGTAACTTGGATGGCTAAAATGAAAATTATTGATTGGAGGCATTGAAAAGTTGCAGCTGAGATTTGAACAAATAAAGTATTGGTAGGATCCCCAGAAGCAGAAACAGTAGAAAGCCATTGCCAATCCTATGGTCAAAGAGACAAGGGAGGAAAGACGTTGCTGGAGCTCAGTGAGAATTGGAAACATGGAGGGGCCAATTCTAGGGGGAAGGAGTCCATGGCTCCTTTGCCCTAGATGGAGGGGCCATCTAGGGGGAAGCTACAGTCATGGAGGGACAGAGCTTCTACCAGAACATCTCCATGGAATTACGAAGGGAGTGAGGAAGTAATGCACCTTTATTCTCTCCTCCTACCCTCGCCTCCCACCAATGCCAACCCTTAGCTGAACCCAAATAGAAGCCAAGATAGTAAGGAGGAATGGAGAAGCAGCCCAAAGAAGTAGCTTTCTGAGGAACAGGACAGGTCAGATAAGGTTGGCTAATAGACATGAGAAGAGACTAAATTGAGTATTACCAGAATTCTAGCCTTTCTGTGCTTACCTTCTATCTTGGTGTTTTATAATACTCAATTGGAAGATTCTGGTAACTTTGTCACAAATGTTCTATCCCCCCTTTTTCCCTACAAAATTTTCATTTGTCCTACAATGCTCCTTGCTAACATCCGTGCCTCTGGGAAAATCTTCTTCATCTCATTTCTCTGAGTTTGGTAATGTGTCTATTGTTTGCACATAGCACTTACTATTTGCTTTTATTACAACAATTTTCACATTTTATCTTAATTGATTAGTGGCTTTTTATTCTTTTTCTCATCTCCTCCAGAACAGAAATTGTCTTGTCATTCTGTGTCCCTTGGGACTCCTATTGTTACTAGCAGATGGTAAGTGCCCAGAAAAAATTTCACAAGTGAATAAAAGGGAGAATGAATGAGTATGAGAGTATCTTCCCCATGAGAAAAGGAAAGAGTGGGCAAATCGATCACAAGCAAACAAGGAAAGTAGGAGATTGAGGAATTAAAAAATAAATGATGTTATAAGTGAGAACAATATAGAAGGATTAAAGTCAAAAATAAAATGGAATTAGGCTAAGACTTAAGTGGAAAAATAAAGTCAACAAAATGAAATGAAAAACCAAAAAGCTGAACATATTTTAAAAGGTATGCAATCCAAAGAAAATGGAGTTCACAAATATTTTCTGTAATTGGTAACAAAAAATTCTAATTTAGTGATGACTTTTCTTAAGGTGCTGAGAAAATAATTTTAATGTTAATTCACCCTTTTGTTCTTTGATTTCAGCAAATTTTGATGATTACATTTTCTAAATCCATGATTAAACTTCTCTGCCATGGCCGTAAGGGTACTTACAAGAACCAAAATTTAAAGGGTAAAGTGAGGTTGGCACCATTTTAAAACTCTGTGCCCGTATTTTATTTTAGTAGTCAAAGTTTACATTTAAACTTCATATTTGTTTATAGTTAATAAAAAGAAAAGAACATATGCTGTTATTTAAGTCCTCTGGTGAATAATTTCCCCTTATTTCTAAAGCTATAACTGATATTTAAAGACTGACCCACTCATCTAAAGTTTAGATAACTCAAGGCAGATTTTAGAAGCGTTTCTTCACACTCAGGATTATTAAGTATGAAAGGACATATGTCCATCCAGAACTTGTAGTACTCATTTTGCTAAAATTTATTTTATATAGCCTAGCCAAAACAGTACAACATTTTGCTAATTGATAATGGTTCATTTAAATAGCCACTGGTTTCTACATATTTCCACACACAAAAGGAAGGAAGGAAGGAAGGAAGGAAGGAAGGAAGGAAGGAAGGAAGGAAGGAAGGAAGGAAGGAAGGAAGGAAGGAAGGAAAAAGGAAAAGAGAGAGTTTTAATAGGTTTTATTGTTGAGTTATGTTAAGGCCAACAGATAAGGAGATGACTGCCATTGAAAAGACAGTTTGTCGGTCAGGCACGGATGCTCATACCTATAATCCTTTGGAGGCCAAGGTGGGAGGATTACTTGAGGCCAGGAGTTCAAAACCAGCCAGAGAATCATAGCAAGATCCCTGTCTCTACATATAAATAAATGAATTAGCTGGTTATGATGCCATGTGCCTGTAGTTCAAGCTCCTTGGGAGGCAGAGGCAGGAGGATTATTTAAATTCAGGAGTTTGAGGCTGCCGTGAGCTATAATCACATGACTGGACCTCAGCCTGGGTGATAGAGTGAGAACCTATCTCTAAAAAACAACAAAAAGATAGTGTGTTATACTTACAGATGGAGACACAGGGGCTCAGGCCAGCAGGCGGTAGGGGAGGTGCAGTCAGGAGGCAAAGGGAGAGGGAAAATTTTGAGCCAAGAGCCTTTATTGTGGTTTCCTCAGGAGGGAAATTACAGCAGGATCAGGGTCATAGGAGCTGTCTCTAGTTGTCTAGGACCTAGCCTTGGAATGCTAAGGGAAGGTGGATAGTGTCAGAGTACAGAACTTAAGCTGTGCATTGATTGATTTGCCTATGAAAGTTGTGCTCACAGGTGAGTTGTTTACTCTGTCTAGTAACTGGCTACTCCTGGAGTGAGCTGACTTCCTCTAGGGTCAGCAGGGCGTCAGATGTCAAAACATCATGGATAGACATGGTTAATATAAGAAGGAAAGGAAGGATATTTTATAAATGAATACATGAAGAGCAAATAAATATTTGATTTTTGAATTCTGGTGCAAAACTAACAAAAATATATATGTTTTTAGTCTATAAACATTTAATGAAAGTGTGGTCAAATAAAAATAATAATAAACAGTCTTGTATAGGATGTTTTGGCATGGATGACCTCAAATACTATTATATTTGTAATTTAAAATATATGATCTTGTGAGTCATGAATTTATAGAAATTGATTTGCAAAACTTCAGTTAATGACCTTGATTATTTTTCTGTAAGAAGAGAGGGAGAGGTTATGTGAGTGCAAGAAAATTAACCTTTCATTCCACACCCTACCAACTTCTTCTTCACTGACAAGTAATCAGGATTGTTTGACAGAAACAGCAAGTTGTTTAGCTTCTCAGCTCTCCTGCCGCTAAAATATGATGTCAGATAATTTGTTCCTGTTTAGTTCTAGCTTGATTACTTCTGGTTCCCTGAGATTTGAATTGATGAAGTTTTACTTTAGTTACATAGCAGTGTTAATAAATGCTGTCATGTTTATTAATGAGATGCCAAAATTGTATTGTTATATTTAGAGGACATAGCCAAGTTCATGTAACTTAAAGTAGTTGAATGTGATAAAAGGTTAATTAGACTTCATGACCTGTTTGGAATATGTCTTGGGTCTCAATACCAATACAACTTTCAACGCAAAATATCAAAACCCAGAATTAATTTATGAGATAACTATTTAATAGCCTGTCATTTAAATAGTAAATGATTCTAACACCTCCTGAAGATACATAAAACTGAAAGATATACTAAAAACAAAAATTTTAAAGAGAAAAGCAAAACAAGATTCAGTCAAGGCCAGCCAAAGGGTTATTTCCTTTGATTCAATGTGAGTTTATTACATGAACATTTTATTCACACTGTATACACAGAATGTCAAATAGTCCCCACTGAAGGAAGAATCCTTGTGAGAGCTTTCTATAAATTATTCAGATGTATAATATAGAGAATTTAAAATACAATGGAATCATTGGGTAGCAGAATATATGCTACAGAAAATTTCTAACTCAACTTTACCTTCTTATTTTTGACTGAGGATAAGTGAAAAATATTAACTTGAAAGACGACACAAGAACACTATTCAATGGCTAATAAAAATTTTTATAGGTGAAAATAAAACTGCGCAAATAAAAATGTAGCCACATTGAAATCACAAAATAAAATTCTCTGAATTCTCTAAAAATTCATCTATTGAAAATTTCACTGAGAAATTTAATAATTTTTTTTTCACATTTCAGGCAAACAATGCAAAAGAAATCCATATCTAGACAAATCCTGGTGGAATTTTTCAAACTTCTGTGACAAAAAAAAGTCTGATGAGTTTCTAGATTTTAAAAAATATTAAATTACTTTTTAAAAAATCAACTTTGCAAACAACATGAAGACAGAATGGGTAAGAGGAAAAATTATGTGTAGCTCACAATAATAATTATATCTCATTTTTCCTTACTTTACTGGAGTATAGAGAAATGACTTTTTAAAAAGATATATACGTTTTATTAAATAAAAGGCAATATGAGCTTAATATTACCATTCTGACTTAACAACTGTATTTATAAGAAATATATATTTAGTTACTAAAGAATAATAGCAAAAACTAAAATATGCTTTAAATAAGAGATTTCTCTCTCTTGTGTTATATAACACTCTCCTTTTACTGAAATTTCCACTATAATAGCATAGATTGTAGAGTGTCATGTGAATTTTACCTTGAGTAAGTTTTGGTAGTTTTGTCATTAAAAATACGTCTATTTCATATAGGTCATTGAATTTATGGGCTTAGAGTTGTTCACAGCATCCCCTTGTTCTTTAAATGTCTGTACAGTCTGTTGTGATGTTTCTTTGTTAGTTCTTATTATTTGTAGTTTTCACTTTCTGGTTTTTTTTTTGGTCATTCTAACTAGAAACTTATTAATTTTATTGAAATTTCTAAACAATCAGCCTTTGGTAAATTAGGTTTCTTTTTCTTCTGTTCTAAATTTCATTGATTTCTGCTCTCATTTTCATTATCCTTTCTTCTATTTGCTTTTGGTTTAATTTGTTCTTCTATTTTTAGTTTCTCTCAGAAGGAGGTTAGATAATTCATGTGAACTCTTTTTTTTTTTTAATACAAGCATTTAATGCTATCAGTCTCCCTCTAAGCACCACTTTAGCTACCTTGTCAATTTTTGAAAATAATAAGAGCTATTTATGACAAACCCACAGTCAATATCATATTGAATGGGCAAAAGCTGTAAGCATTCCCTTTGAAAATTGGTACAAGACAAGGATGCCCTCTCTCACCTCTCCTATTCAACGTAGTATTAGAAATTCTGGCCAGGGAAATCAGCAAGAGAAAAAAAAAAAGGATATTAAATAGGAAGAGAGGAAGTCAAATTGTCTCTGTTTGTAGATGACATTATCCTATATTTAGAAAACCACATCATCTCAGCCCAAAAATTCGTTAAACTGATAAGCAATTTCAGCAAAGTCTCAGGGTACAAAATCAATGTGCAAAAATCACAAGCATTCCTTAACACCAACAAGAGATAACCAGAGAGCCAAATCATGAATGAACTCCCATTCACAATCACTACAAATATAATAAAATAACCAGGAATACAGCTAACAAGGGATGCAAAGGACCTCTTCAAGGAGAATTACAAACCACTGCTCAAGGCAGTAAGAGAGGACACAAACAAATGGAGAAACATTCCATCCTCACAGATAGGAGGAATCAATATCGTGAAAATGGCCATACTACCAAAAGTAATTGATAGATTCAATGCTATTCCTATCAAACTGCCATTGACATTTTTCACAGAATTAGAAAAATCTATTTTAAATTTTATATGGAATCAAGGAACACCCCATATAGCCAAGACAATTCTCAGCAAAAAGAACAAAGCTAGAGGCATCACGCTACCTGACTTCAAACTATACTACAAGGCTACAGTAACCAAAATAGCAGGGTGCTGGTACCAAAACAGACATACAGGCCAATGGAACAGAACAGAGAAATAACACCACACATCTACAACCATCTGATCTTTGACAAACCTGGCAAAAACAAGCAATGGGGAAAGGATCTCCTATTGGGTAATTTGTGCTGGGAAAACTGCCTAGCCACATGCAGAAAATTGAAACTGGACCCCTTCCTTATACCTTATACAAAAATTAACTCAAGATGGATTAAAGACTTAAATGTAAAACCAAAAACCATGAAAACCCTGGAAGAAAACCATCAAAACCCTAGGCACTACCATTCAGGACATAGGCATGTGTAGACTTCATGACAAAAACGCTGAAAGTAATTGCAATGGAAGCCCAAATTGACAAATGGGATCTAATTAAACTAAAGAGCTTCTGCACAGCAAAAGAAACTATCATCAGAGTGAACAGGCAACCTAAAGAATGAGAGAAAATTTTTGCAATCTGCCCATCTTACAAAGGTGTAATATCCAGAGTCTGCAAGCAACATAAACAAATTTACAAGAGAAAAACAAATCCTTCAAAAAGTGGGCAAAGGATATGAACAGACACTTCTCAAAAGAAGACATTTACACGGCCAACAAACATATGAAAAGAAACTCAACATGACTGATCATCAGAGAAATGCAAATCAAAACCACAATAAGATACCATCTCATGCCAGTCAGAATGTCCATTATTAAAGAGTGAGGAAACAATAGATGCTAACGAGGCTGTGGAGAAATAGGAATGCTTTTACACTGTTGGTGGGAATGTAAATCAGTTCAACAATTGTGGAAGACAGTATGCCTATTCCTCAAGGATCTAGAACCAGGAATACCATTTGACCCAGCAATTACAGTACTGGGCTTATACCCAAAGGAATATAAATTATTTTATTATAAAGATACATGCACACATATGTTTATTGCAGCACTATTTACAATAGCAAAGACCTGGAACCTACCCAAAAGCCCATCAATGATAGAATGGATAAAGAAAATATGGTATATATACACCATGGAATACTATGCTGCCATAAAAAGGAATGTGATCATGTCCTTTGGAGGGGCATGGATGAAACTGAAAGCCATCATCCTCAGCAAACTAACACAAGAACAGATAACCAAACACCACATGTTTTCACTCATAAGTGGGAGTTGAGCAATGAGAAAACATGGACACAGAGAGGGGAACAACACACACTGGGGCCTGTTGGGGGTGAGTGGTGAGGGAAGGGAACTTAAAGAGGATGAATCAGTAGGTGCAGCAAACCACCATGGCACACGTATACCCATGTATCAAACATGCACGTTCTGCACATGTATCCTGCTTTTTTTTTAATTAAAAATAAATTTTTATATGTTGTCTTTTCATTTTCATTCAATTCAAAACATTTTATAACTTCCCTATGACTTTTGAAACATGGCTTACTGAGACATATGGTGTTTACTTTTCAAGTGTTTAAATATCTTTCCTGATATTATCTGTAATTGATTTCTAGTTTAATTTCATGAGTTCTCATGAGATCTGGTTGCTTAAAAGTGTGTAGCACTTCTTCCTTCACTCTCTTCTTCCTGCTTCAGCCATGTAAGATGTGCTTGCTTTCCCTTCACCTTCCATCATGATTGTAAGTTTCCTGAGGTCTCCTCAGCCAGGCTTCATGTACAGTCATCTGCAGAACTGTGAGCCAATTGAAACTCTTTACTTTATAAGTTACCCAGTCTCAGGTAGTCCTTTATAGCAATGTGATGATGAACGAATACAGGGACTCCGGATATTTTCTGTCTTAGCATGATTAGGCTACTATCACAAAAATACCACAGGTTGATATGATGGATTATAAACAACAGAAATTTATTTCTCACAGTTCTGGAGGCTGAGCAGTCCAGGATCTAGGTGCCGGAAGATTTGGTGTCTGGTGAGGACCCGCCTCCTAAATCATAGACTGCTGTGTTTTGGCAGTGACCTCACATAGCACAAGGAGAAAAAGAACTCTCTGGGGCCTCTTTTCTAGGGTCACTAATCCAATTTATAAGGGTGGTGCCCTTATGATTTAGTCATCTCCCAAAAGCCCTACCTCCCAATGCCATCACATTGAGAATCAGATTTGAATATGAATTTGGAGAAGGGATACAATCATTCAGTCTATACCGTTTCCTGGCCAGTATTAATGATGTGTTTTCTTACTGGGTTATGTGTGCCTAGAGCAGTGTCAGTGACCTTCAACCTGTAAGTAGGGCAAGCACAATATATAGCATAGTAGCCCTTTTGGGTGAATAAGACTGAAAAACATGAAGCAGCAGGCCCAGAAAAAATGTGACCCCAAACCCCTCGAGTACATACAGTGCTTATGATATTAGAGGAAGGTTCTGATAGTGTAAGAATGGAGGGACAGACAAGTGTTATTAAAGTGACATCAGAGCCCTTCAGCAACAAGAATATTGACTGACATAAGGAGAAAATCTTGTTCATGAAGTATCAGTAGTCTTGTTGGTATGAGCAAAGCAGGGGTGTTTCTTAGAAACTGCAAAGTGTATCAGAGGAAGAGGCCAAGTGAGCAATTTGAATAATTATTTTGGTACCCAGATAGTTTTTTGGAGTAGTACACAGGAAAAGGAAGGCTGGTCAAGGTAAATCCTTCTATCAGGTTGACTGGATATGGGTAATGAGAGCTGGTAACTCATCTAAGGACTGGTGGCAAGCCCAGAAATTAATGCAACAAAGGACCTGGACTGTATGCTCCATGAGTGGTAAATACATATAGGAGAGACTCTTCAAGACTAGGGGTTGCTTGCTGTGATGGAATGAACTGAGCCTCAGAGAAAGAAAAAAGTAGCTATAAGTATGAATGGTGCCTATGAAGGGTGTGAAAGTGGGGCCTGGTAGGGAAGGTATGGAATTGTTCATGAGTGATGGGATGGTGGTGACCTTCTAGGCAATGATTAATTAAGTCTCCATGCCAGATAAAATCTAGATAGAAAACTTAGGACAGTGCAGAAGTTGAATGTGTCAGGCTGTAGCCTGGAGTAGTAGAACAAAATAGACAGAGGTTACTCCTAGACCCAAAACAGAACTTTAGATACTCCATTGGCGGCTCCTGAAAACATATAACTAAATAATGAATCACCATTGGGTCTGAGCTTGGTGTTCTCCATAGCATAAATAATGTTTTGTAAGTATTGATAATCTCTTTTTCAACATTATTGAGTATAGCTCTGGTGTCATTGCATTTGTGTGGTGTGGTGAATATGTTGCAGCAGAGTCTTGTATATTGGGGATGGATAAGGGAATACTCTGAAGAGAAAGTGCAGGTGATGATTTCTCCAATGACTTCAGGAAAGAATTAGAGATAAGCTTCAATTTGATGTGAGTACCATGGCCTGAAGGGGTGGGATAGTGGGATAGGACTGTAGAAGGAGAACTGGAGGAGGACAGTGAGGTTAACAGGATCCATAGCAAAGCAAGAACAAAGAAGGAGAAGCATTGGCCATTAGCAGTAATGAGGTCAGCAATAGAGCCAAAGTCTGGTTTTTATTCGTCACATGGGCTGAGGTCATCTGGTGGTCCACTAGGCTGTCACAGAATTGGTTCACGATGTTGGCTCATGATGAGGTTGTGGACCTCACTAGGTTTGCAATAATCTTGCACAAATTTAGTACCCTAAGGCATAAAGGCTTATTGATCAGGAAGTCATAGAAATGTACTGATGTGGTTGAATAGCAAGGAGAAAAGAGGTAGCTGTCTTGCTATCCTATTGGGGACATAATACCTCAAAGGATCCTGATGCATTCAACCCCAAATGGGGCTCTAAGTTATCTCTTATGTAATGGTCTGACATGTACTTTAAAAGGCAAAATCTGAAGTTAGGAACATTACTTCAAATATTTGAATAGCAGGGCATGCAGCTAGCATATGTGCTACCTTCTATATCTTGCAAATCTTCTGTGAATTTAGAATAGAAAATGGGAGCTTCTTTAGTTTTTATAAGAACGTTTGCTGTCATGTTGGAAATGGAACTACAGTACCACCTAGGCTGGTTATAACTGTAGTATTGAAAAGCCTGAGTAAGTATAGGTGGCATCATGGTCAGAATATAGCCCAGCAGCTCTTGCATTGACAGATGGAATCTGCACAATGGACTGTTGTATCCAAGACGCAGGTCATTATCTATGGTATGCATAGCCAGGCTATGAAAAGTCAGGAGACCAGTCATTTGTGCAGTGTGGATGTTATCTCTTGAGGAACCAATGTGTTGCTGACAAGTGTGGGCATAAGGTAGAACATGGATGTACCCATTTAATCTCGTCCCATGGTTCTCAGATACCCCATTCTGTTTTTTATTTTATTTTTGTTTTCATCTTTTTTACTTTTTGTGTTTCATTGTGGATAATTTCTATTTACACATCTTCAAATTCAGCTATTTCCTTGGCTTTATCAAATTTACTGATGGCATCTAATGATAGCATTTGTTAGCTTTGTAACTATGCATTTCAGCTCAATTATTTCCATTACTTTCTATCTTATAGTTTTTATTTCTGATCTGAAATTCCCCATCTGTTCATGCTTGCTGTCCTCCCCTTTTTAGCTAGATCCTTTAACATATTAATCGTAGGTTTTTAAAATTCCTTGTTTGATAGTTCAAATGTAGGGGTAACAGTTGAGTCTAGTTGTTTGTATTGCTTTGTCTCTTGACATTGTGATTTTTAAAAAATTCTTTATATTTCTTGTAATATTTAGTGGGAACCCAGATATTTACTGTGAGAGAGTAAACACTGGGGTAATTAATATTTATGCCTGATAAATGACACACTATTTTCTTTACATAGCTAGGTTTCTGTTGCAAGGACTTGGACTAATCTAGTTAGGAGTTGAGTTACTTTTGGGTTTTGTTATTGCTGTATCTTAGTGCACCCCATTCCTCAAATTCCCCTAGTATAATTCTGTATGTGTGATGTGAATTGGTTTGCTAGAGTGTTTGTTTGTTTGGTTGGTTGGTTTTTTCCTTCTTCCTCCCTCAGCTTTAGGAGTTTTCTTTGTACCTCTACCTTGCGTTTTTTCCCTGCTCTTGAACTTCTCTCAGCAGTATCATGCTGTTATATATTAGGGGTGCTTGTCAGCCTGATGATGAGGTTGGGGCTAGAAGAGCATGTTCTTTGTAGTTCTTGTTCAGGCTTAGACAGGCACTGTGCCCTTGGGTCTCATTAATGGAGTCTTTTCAGTAATCCTGCAACTCCCAAAACTGGACAGGGTTTTACTGTCCAGGGCCGGTAAATTTTTTGGCCCTTTCCCAACATAGAAGGTTTTTCATCTTGATCCCTTTCCTCAGCTACCGTGACTTTTCACCTGTTTCTTGAGGATGGTAGGGTTTGTTTTCTATGATTTTTTTTCTGTAGGGGACATAAAGGAGGAGGATTCAAGGTGAGCTTTGTGCCTTTACCACAATGGTTGCTGTTTACTTCTCTAGGTCTGCAACAAGAGGAGCATTTCCTCAGCAACATCTCTCACCTTCTGCCAGTCTTTCTTGTGAGCCACTTAGTAAGGTCCATGAACATGAGCCTGTGTGTTGGTACAAGTTCTCCTGTGTTCTGTACTTTTACACTAGCCCACATTCAACCTTTAGCAAATCCTTAGTGTTTTTTTAGCTGAATTCTTCCCAGTAGCTTGGAGTCAAGTGTCTGACAATTACCCCATCTAAACAAGAGCTTGCTTCCTATTTTTCTTGAAGATTTTTATCTTCCTTTGAATTGAAAGTTCGTTGTTTGCCTTATAACCTCACTTTCTAATGGTTTCAATAAGAGTTATAATTTTGCAGATTATCAAACATTTTTCTTTTTCCACATTTTAACAGGAATCCAGAAGCCAAACATGTTTTTAAAAATTGAATGTGTGTTTCCTAAATTCCTAATAAAACCTTGCTCTATTTTTAGCATACAATTAGAATGAGTGATAAAAACCCTTAGATAGTATGCCCAGAGTCATGAATTTATACCAGGACTGCAAATACTGCTTACCTTCACAAGAAAGCTTTCTTAATGACTCTCTTGTCAACATTTCTTTGGTACCATACTGAGAGAAGACAATCAGTGTTCTCCCAAAACTTTCATTTCAATGTAACTTATGGCAATTTTGTACTTTGTGAGTGAATCTATGCTGGTTGGCAGTTTGGATAAAGAGTTTATATTTGATTATTTTCTAAGGATGATAGAAACTCAAATTGTAACTATGGTATTATTTCCCTCTTTTGTACATAAAATCAGAGGAGAATAGTGGTTTACTAGAGGATTCATGTTATCATTTAAATTATGTGATGGGATGGACTTTAGTGAGATGACTGATATTTTTGAGTAGATACAATTTGGGACCTCCTTAACCTTTAGCAACTTCTTGGAGACCCAAAACCTTGTCTTTCTATACCAACCTATTCAATATCCAATCCATATACATACAACCCCAACAACATGTACACAAAGGAGCATCCTTGAACCTGTCTTCCTACTGGACAATAGTATTCCTCTAGTCCAAGCTAGAGCTGGCACCTGCCCTAACAACCAATCATTACCTCAGTCCCTGAAATTTGGAATTGGAATGCTGGGATTTTCCTCAGTTGATAGTAGTCTCTGAATCTGGGATCACATGTATTGTCTTTCCATAGAAGAAATGGGCAGTATGGCTCATTAACAGACAGTATTGTTTTTCTTAAGTTCGTTTAAAAGAAAATCCTCATATACTTTTAAAAACCAGAAGTGATATTTTATCCATGTGCTAATGTCCTCAGTTATAGCAGACTAGGATTATAAATCAATGCTTCAACAATGAACTATGAGCCTGTGTGTGAAAAAAAAGAAATAGATTTTAACGATTTCTGTTGAAATCCTAAGAAGTTATTAAAAATAAGATGGAGAAAAGTGGGAAGGGAAAAAAAATCCCCTAAAAGAAAGTGTAATAGATAAGACACAGAGCTATTATTGTCCCACTTTATTTGTCTAGGCCTCCTAACCCTCTTGATGGGCACTTCTATTCTTAAAGCTTTCTGGGAAAAGCATTGAGATTATTTAAGTCTCTTACTCCAGTCACCTCTTCACATTGTAGAAGCTGTAACAATTGGCCATGATTGAAATCTTTCCGGGCTACATGAACAATAACCAAATACAATGACAATATACATAATGGGCATAAAAGAAGCATCATTGTTATCTTTTCATGTGATTTGAATTGAGGTGTTAATACTAATCATCTGCTTTAATAAGGGATTGATTTGGATTTCTTTATTTGCTTTTCTTCTCCCAGTGAATGTTGCTTTCTTTTTATTACAATGCATGTTTTATGAGTTACGATTTATTTGTGTGTGTTGGATTTGATTTATTTCTGTGATACTCTACAGTTTTTAAAATCTGATTAAAAATGGGGTTCAGGATATAAAATGTGTGCTCTGTAATATTGGCTCACCCCACAAATCTTTGACGACCTTGACCAAAGGGAAGTCTAATGGTATTCACTTAAATCTTGCTATCACATGTAATTTGGTAACATAATATTTCATTCACAGAAGGAGAACAATTCTCATTCTTTATTGTATACCTTGTATTTTGCAGTTTCTATTCCTTGGCATTAATATTCTACTGAGATGACTAGTTTGAGGCAATTTAAGGACAAAAATACTTCAGCTTTCTGAATTTACTTATGTAGAGATAAGTTGAAGGGATAAAAGACAAGTATGGCATCCAAAGCATATTATTTGTCTCTAATGATCCAATGTCATCTTTTCACATATTTAACTCTTATAAGTATTCTTCCAACAAGAGGTAAAGGAATCGCTTACAGGTAATGGAAGATTCATGAAATATACAGTATCAAGTCCTTTTGGTGAAATAATCAAAGATTAGGAGAGAGCAATTCCAAGATAATTTGTTTGTGAGCAGAAGCAATTTTATTGGGAAGACAGTCATACATGTGTCTGTGCAAGTTGTGTGTGTGTGTGTGTGTGTGTGTGAGAGATAATGAATATTCATGGAGAGAATTGAAGTAAGAAAGCTATCTCTGTTTATTTTCATATCCATTTTAGAAAAACAAGTCTTCCAAAAGTCCTTGGCTATAGAGAATATCAGGACTTGGGAGCCTCAGGTATTTGTCGCCCTGTCTTTTTAACTTCAGGAAGAGAAGATGAAAAATTAGGAAAGAGGACCCAATTGCAGACAGCTCATACCAAGAGGAAAGAGTATACAGAAAATCAGTGAGAAGTCACATGCAATCATACATATACTACTTTTTTTCCATATGTTTCTAGCTGCACTCTACATTTCTAGATTAAAAAGTGAGGGCACCAAAATCAGAAAAAGACATTACAAGAGAGGAAAACCAATAGTTCTCATGAACACAAATACAAAAATTATCAATAAAATATTAACAATATGAATCCAAAAATCTACAAAAATAATTATATGACATAGCCAAATGGGATTTATTACAGATGTGTCAGGCTGGATTTACCATTTGGAAACTGAGTAATTTAATCTACCATGTCAAAATTGATATAATAGATTAAATTTTGATATGATAGATTAAATTACTCAATTTTCAAAATGTGATACAGCCTGACATAGCTGGAATAAATCCCATTATATAATCATATCAATAGATCCAAAAAAAAGCATTTGACAAACTTCAAAATTCATTTATGTTAAAAAGACTCAGCAAATTTGGAATAGAGGAGAACTTCAACAACTTAACAAAGAAGACCCACAAAAAGCCTAAAGTTAAAGCATACTTTATGGTGGAAAACTATGTGCTTTCTTTCTAAGATCTGAAATGAGGCAAAGAAGTCCTGTCTCAACATTCCTATTCAAATTTTATTAGGAATAGTTGCTAATGCAGTAAGTCAAGAAGAGAAAATAAAGGTATATAGTTTTAGGAGGAATAAATTAGAAGTCTGCTCAAAAAATGGTTAGATTTTCTATGTAGTGATCCCAAAGAATCAACAACAATAAGAAAAACCTCTTGCAACTAATAAACATTTATAGCAAGGTTGCAGAATACATGGTTAGTGTACAATAGTCAATTGTTCATACCAACAATGAACAATTAGAATTTGAAACTAAAAAGCACAATCTCATTTACATTAGTACCAGAAATAATCAAATAATTTGATAAAAAGCTAATAAAATGTGCCTATGATCTACACAAGGGAAATTACAAATCTCTGATGCAAGAAATCAAATAAAATTTAAATAATTGGAGAGATAGTCCATGATTATGAATAGAAAGACCCAATATAGTTAGGGTGTTAGTCCTTCCTCATTTGATCTATAGTTTCAACATAATCACAATCAAAAGCTCAGAAAGTTACAACATGGATGTCAACAAACTGATTTTAAAGCTTATGTGGGAAGATAAAAGATTCAAAATAGCCAACACAGTACTAATGAGGAAGAACAAATTGAGAAGACTGACTCTACTCAACTTCAGGGCTTCTTATGCAGCTATAATAAGGAATATAGTGTGGCAAAGAATAGACAACTCAATGGAACAGAATAGTTGTCAGAGGGATTTTTTAGGGCAGTGAAACTGTTCTATATTAAATCATAATTGTGTAGAGGTGGCATTCTGTGTTTTTCAATCACTGTAGAATACAAGAAGAGTGAATATTAATGTAAACTATGCACTTTAGTTAATGATAATGAATCAATATTGCTTCATGAACTATAACAAATGCACTATACTAATATGTTAGTAATTGAGGAAACCAGGCGGTGGGGGGATTATAGGAACTCTCTGTGCCGTCGGTTTGATTTTTCTATAAATCTAAAACTGTCCTAAATACTGCAATCTATTCATTTTAAAATGTTAGATCATAAGTCAAAAATGTGGGAGTTGTCTGTAAAACCTAATTTTCTCTTTATAATAAACCACTCTCCTCTTAATCAAGTCCAGCGCAAGGATTTGGTGTCCTAAATTACTTTCACATTTATTGGCTTTTCTTTTTAATTCTGTTGCCATTTTCTAGCAGAGATCATCATTATCTCTACCTGGATTTTGCATTAACTTCCTAACTGTTGCCTTCTGCCTTTCTATCTTCCAATCCACTATTCAAAATATTGGCAGAATGATCTCCCTTTAATACAAAATGTATCACATCACTCTGCCGCTTAAACCCTTTCACTGGTTTTCTATTTCTAAGTTATTTCTCTGTCTTACAAGAGCCTTTATAATTTAGCTGTTGTTTATCTTTTGGGTTATTTCATTTTACTACAATTTTTCTTGCCCTTCAGGCTCACGTTATGCTAAACTTTGCATAGGTCCACTAGAGCCATGCTTTGCATTGTCTTCAGTCTTAATATCTGATATTCCTATTGCTTCAATACTTCCCTTGCCATTCTTTCTTCACTTGGTTTATGCTTTTTCCTTGGAAATTTAGCTTAGATATTATACCATCCAGGAAGATTTTTACTCACTATAAACTGAAGTTAAATATCCCTTCTAAGTCACCTTGAATTTTCCTTAACATGCATACAAACTTCTAATTTCCTTCTCAATATCTGCATTTGATCATAACCTTTGAAAAGGCAAAGTTGTGTCTACCTTATGCATTCAGGTCATCACAGAATCTGCAGTGTAACAAGCTCTCCTTACATACTTCTCAAAAAAAAAAAAACAAAACACTTAGAATCAGTCCTAATAATGTCTCACACCTAAATTCATGTCATTAATGAAAAGATACCCCCCTTTTAAACAAATTTGCAATGTGTTAAATGAAAGAATCAGAATATGGAATTTAAAAACTGAATTAAGAATTAGAATATTGAATTCTGATTTGCTAGGACCCTCCTAGTAACTCAAGAAACATTTTTGGTAACCATTTTATTGAGTTATAATTAATATATGTTCAAATTTACCCATTTAGTATGTACAATTCATTTTTCAGTATATTCAGGGTTACGTAATTATCACTGAAATCAGTTATAGAGCATGCTCATTACCACGAAAGGAAATTCTGCCCCCTTTCACCATCACCCCCCAATCCTTTCATGTCTCCAACCCCTAGGTGACTACCAATCAACTTCCAGTTCCTATAGATTTTCTTATTCTAGACATTCCAGGTAAATAGAACCATATAATATGTGGTCTTTAATGCCAGGCTTTTAAAAACATTTTTTCTGGTTTGTCAGTTTCATCTATGTTGTTCAAGTAACTTTGGTAGATTTAGTTATGTGTCTGGGAAGTTTTCAACAACAGAGTTTGTCAAAACATAGCCAAATTTAACCTAATTTATTAGTTAAAACAATTAAAAATACCATATTTGACATTCATTCTATTGGCCAATGTACATTATACCAGATATATTTTATATAACAAAGCTGAAGGTTCATCACTGATTATGAAAACTTTAATTTTTAGATTAGGCTGGTATTTGGGGCCTTTCTCTCTCTCTCTCACACACACACACACACACACACCTTTCACAGACACGAGTATGTTTTTTCACACACACACCTTACACAAACGCATGGCTATCTTCCCAATAAAATTGCTTCTGCTCACAAACAAATTATCTCGGGATTGCTGTCTCCTAATCTTTGATTATTTCACTGAAAGGACTTGATGCTGCATCCTTCATGAATCTTCCATTACCTGTAAGTGATTCCTTTACCTCTGGTTGGAAGAATATTTATTATAAGGATTAAATGCATGAAGAGATGACATCGGATCATTAGGGACAAATAATGTGCTTTGGGTGCCATATTTGTCTTTTATCTTTCAACTTGTCTCTACATAAGTACATTTAGAAAGCTGAAGTATTTTCATCCTTAAATCGCCTCAAACTAGTCATCTTAGTAGAATATGAATGCCAAGGAATAGGAACTGCAAAATACAAGGTATACAATAAAGAATGGGAGTTTGTTGTACTCCATAAATAGGATGTACACTTTTCTTCAGAAGAGTTTACTTCAGTACATCATGGAATAGAATAGCACCAATAGGTCATATTCAGTCTGCCAATATATCTACAGTTACTGCAACTGACTATTTAAATGTATGTCTCAGAAATATTGTTTGACTAAAGCTTGTTTCCTTATAGAAATGGTTCAGCATGCTCTTGAAAGCATAAAGGCTGCCTTTGTTTGACACTGTTCGGTATTATCTTTTTCAAAAAGTTGGTGATGAAAACATAGGGAATGATTCTTAAATTCTGATAAAATATACATTTATTTTTCAGAGCGTTTGGGAACAGCTGATTGACTGCTGAGAAAAAATATTAACAGCAAAGTTTGTTTCATTATGTGTGTAATAAAGCTGCTAATGTTATTTTTCTCTCTCTTGTAGAAATGGTAAATGAAGATTTGCATTCTGGGTAGAACTTCCTCTTGGGGAAGCAGTAGAAGCCTAGACTGACATTCCCTAGGCCCCAAACCTTGTTAAAAGTGGTTTCAGTCCTGGGGACCTAATGCACTGATTGCTTCCCAAGAAGGAGTCTCATTGCTTGCTCCGTTCGGTCCTATTACTGAAGGTCTAATTACATCTATTATGCTGTTCAGTTTCACAGAAGGTTGGGGAAGAAAATTAGAGGTATTAGGGTATGAGATTGGGGGCGTGTAACACACACACAAACAAATACACACACACACTCATATTGTAGGTTTTAAGAAATGCAATGGTGACCAAACTAGAGTATTTGTGAGATTATTTCTAAACTATCACGTATGTTACTGTAACAAGACAAAATGGAGATGGTTCCAATTCTGTGTGATTGCCCAGGCAACAGGGATCCAATCACACTGTCAAAATCTGAGGTGCTGGAGCTTAAAAGCCCCACAGGACCTCTTTGCAACCAAACACATTTTTCTCCATCAGTAAAAGGGCAAGTAGAGGATTTTTGATCCCATTGTAAAAGGTGTCTTACATTCAGAGCTCCCCAAAACATTTCCTAGCCCACTCTTTCCCTGCATAGTGTAAATATTATATGCTTATGCTATGCTTTTGTGAAGCCTTCATGAAGACTGTTATCATGGCCTAATAGAGCTCAAAATGGAAAGGAAGAGGGGGCAGAAGGGAGACTCATTATGTTTTAAATGGCTTCACTTTTCCCATAGGAATCCTATATATCCCACTTAGCAGAAGCTCATTCCGGCACTGATTAAGTGGGAAATACACAGAATCTCAAAAGGTCAGATCTATAATCAGCTGTCCTCAGGGGTTGACATGGAAAACTTTTTAATCCAACTCGAATTTATTGCCATCTGATAACAAAGCGAAGCAAACTATGAGACATTAAGTACGTATATTTCAATATAGTTACATATATATTACAAATAGGTGTCTGTGTGTGTGTGTGTGTGTGTGTGTGTTAATAGAAGATTCACTGCCTGCCTAAACTCAGAATAATCTGGTTTACCTAAAGCGTTTGTTAGGCAGTCTTTCCTGTAGCATTTTTACTTTATGTTGTTGATTTGTTTTATATTTTGGACCCTTTCAAACTAACAAATTAAGTTTTCATGGGAATGGTTTTGTATCTATTTGTGAGAAACAATTCACAAATTGGAGTCTGAAGGTGTATGACTAAAAAAAATCTGTATAAAAGAAATAGGATAATAGGAAAAAAGGGAAAAACAAACACAATTCTTAATAAGCTGCCAAAGTGTGTAACTGCAAACCTGTGATAAACATTTCTTTGTGGGGAGAATATACTTGTGGAGCCGGATGGCTTAAGCTGGACAAAGCCTAGTTTCTTGTCTTCTTAAATGCATTTGTACTTATTTTAGTAAGGAATTATTAGTCAATATTTCATTAAACATGACTTTGGTCGAAAGCTGAAGGTTTTTTACTCATCACACCTTAAAATGCCATCTCTATTTATGTCCTCCCATAAATTTGCCGTCATTTCTATCACCTTTATGCTGAGAGCAGCACCCAAATACAAAATGTTAAATCAGTCATGAACCTGCACACTTGCTTATCTGAGTGGAAGAAAATAGATTGTTCCTTTCTTCCCTCCTTATTCCAAGTAGTTATTAAGTTAAGCCTGGAAGAAAATTGACCTTGGAGTTGTCTTGAGCTGTGAGATTGAGAAAAGGTGTGAAGGCTTCTCATTTAAACATTATTCCACTCCTCTACTCCCTGGGAGAAAACAGCCTTACAAGAGCGATGGAAAAAAAATGGTATAAGTGTAAGGTGGCATTTTTTTTCACTATAGGAGTGGTTTTTCCTTATCAGTATTTATAAAAGTCACTGTTGTGCCTATGTGTTCGCACTTCCTAAAGAAGAATAAGAGAGGAGGGAAAACAGAGGAGTTTCTAGACTTGTGTTCATGGGAAAGCTGGGAGAAAGTACACAGCAAGCAGAGACATTGCGGGGATGAATGTCTGTCTCTTTGTAACTCTGGGTATGTCCCAATGAGTAACAGCATGGCTCTTCTGTTTGTGAGAGACAATTAGAGCACGGAAACCAGGAAGTAGGAAGGCCAGCGATGAGAAGGATCTGCTCTGGGGAAACAGAAACCACCCCCACTGGTTCCACACGGTGGAAATACAGGAAAGGACTGGCTAGGAACACATGGCATGATTCACTTAGCTGGGCTTGAATCACCGACAGATGACCCAGGGAAAACTAGCTAAGTTCTCTGGCCCTCATTTTTCTTGTCTGCAACATGGGAATAGTAATTGTAGCTATTTCCGTGGTTTTGAGGGACAATTAAATGAAATAATGAAGAATGACAGGCACAAAGACTAGAAAGTGCTCATGAGAAGTCAGCTGCTGATAGTGTTAACGTTGAGAAGCAACAAAATTCTAAAGTTGAGAAAAATGTTTTCTGTCCTAATCAACTCTGATGGTGATAAGGAAGTATAACGTAAAGTATTTGGCAAGAAACACAAGTGTTTTGGCTAATTGGCTTGAATGGGTGAAGTGTTTCAATACATTTAGGAATATAAGTGCTGGGAAATAATTAACTAATGAAGAAGGGTTTTCAATGTAGATTGCAGAGTCTTAACCAAGACTTTTAGCCAAGTGAGGACTGGCTTCTAATGGAAAGCTTATCTTGAGCTGAAAAGAATGTTTTTTGTTTGTTTATTGTATTTTGTTTGCAGGGGGAGAGAGTTCCAGTCCCTCCATTTTTAAAAAAATAAGTTTTATTGTGTATATTTGAAATTTACAACATAATGTCATAGGATACAGATAGTAAAATGGTTACTATAGTGAAGAAAATGAACATATCTATCGTCTCATACAGTTGTTTTTTGTGAAAAGAGCAGCTAATGTCTACTTATTTAACAAAAATATCCAATACAACATAATTTTATTTACTATAGTCATTACGTTGCTCATTAGATCTCTAGACTTGTTCATCCTATATACCTGCTACTTTGTATTCTTTGACCTAAATCTCCTCATTTCCTCCTCCTGGTAACCCCACTCCTGGTAACTATTGTTTCATTTTCTCTCTCTGTATATTTGACTCTTTTTTTTTTTCAGGATTCCACATGTAGGTAAGATCATGTAATGTATTTCTTTCTGTTCTGGTTTATTTTACTTAGCATAATGTCCCCTAGGTCCATCTATGTTGTGGGCAAATGGCAAAATTGGCTTCTTTTTCAAGGCTGAATGGTATTTTATTACGTCTGTCTATCAACCCATCTATCCATCTATTTGTCTATATATAGAGAGATTTTTTTTTCAATCAAATTCTTTGTTGATAATTGTTTATGTTGGTTCCATATCTTGGCTATTATGAATAATGTTACAATAAAGACGGGAGTACATACAACTTTATGAGATGGTAATTTCATCTCCATTGAGTGTATGTGCAAGCATTACTGTGTTGTACGATTAAAATGTTTATACTGCCCAAAGCAATACAGTTGACCCTTGAATAACATTGGTTTAAACTGCATAGGTCTACATATATATATGTGTATACACACACACACACACACACATATAGTTTACTTAAATTTGCACAAAGTGTGCCTGCCTCTCCTGCCTCCTGTTCCACCTCCTCCACCTATTCTGCCTCTGCCACCTCCAGATAGCAAAACTAACACCTACTTTTACTCCTCCTCTTCAGCCTACTCAATGTGAAAACAAAGGTAATGAAGATTTTTATGATGATCCACTTCCAGTAAATAAATAGTAAATAAATATGTTTTCTCTTTATTATTTTCTTGACATTTTTTCTCTTACTCTCATAATATATGAATACATATAACATACAAAGTATGAGCCAATCAAGTGTTCCTGTTATTTGCAAGGCTTCTTGTCAACAGTAGGCTCTTAGTAGTTAAGTTTTGGGAAATCATAAGTTATATGTGGATTTTCTACTGCTTGGGGGCTCAGCGCTCCTAAAACCTGCATTGTTCAAGTGTCTACTGCATACAGGTAAAACACAATTCCTATCAAAATTTCAATAACATTCTTCATAGAAATAAAAGAAACGTTCCTAAAATTGGTTTGGAACCACAAAATACTGTGAATATCCAAAGCAATAATACTAAGAAAGCAAAACAAAGTTGGAAACATCACACTTGCCAATTTAAACTTATATTACCAAGCTATAACAATCAAAACAGTATGTAACCAGCATAAAAGTGGAAATATAGACCAATGAAATAGAATAGAAAGCCCAAAAATAAATTCAAATATGTATGGTCAAATAATTTTGACACAGGCACCAAGAGGACACAATCAGAAAAGGATAGTCTCTTCAATAAATGATGATAGGAAAGCTGGGTTTTTACATGCAAAAGAATACATAAAATTTATATTGGAGCCTTATCTTAAACAAAAAAATCAGCTCAAAATGGATAAAAGATTCAAATATAAGACTTGATCCCATAAAACACCTAGAAGAGAACACAGGAGAAAATCCCCTTGACATTGGCCTTGGCAATGATTTTTGGATATCTTACCAAAAGTTCATATGACAGAAGCAAAAATGAATAAAGAGGATTGCATCAAACTAAAAAGCTTCTGCACAGCAAAGGATACAATCAACAAAATGAAAAAAAAGCAATTTCTGGGTTGGAAAAAAAATATTTGCAAACCATGTATCTGATAAAAGGTTAATATCCAAAAATTTCAAAGAGCCCTCTTAACTCAATTTCAGGAAAATAAATCACCTGATTTAAAAAGGGGCAAATGACCTGAACAGACTTTTTCCTAAAGAAGATATAAAAATGACCAACCAGTATATAAAAAGGTGCTATACAACACTAGTCAGCAGGGAAATGCAAAATTAAACCACAGTGAGATATCACCTCATACTTGGTGTCATGGCTATGATCAAAAAGATAAGCTACAAATGTTGGTGAGGGTGTGGAGAAATTGGAATCCTAGTATACTGTTAGTGGGCATATGGATTGGTGCAGCATTATGGAAAACAGTATGTAAATTCCTAAATAAATTAAAAACAATGCTTTTGAAGAGTTACAGATATCCAGGCAGCAAACTAGTTTTTCTTAAATATGTACAGAATTTTTAGGAGTTCCATGGTTCTAAAATGAGCTTAAGAAATTTAGATCTTGGCTATCTGTTAACCTAGCACTGTTATAAAGTATCCTGAAAAACTCTTCAACAAATATTCCTGTAACAAAAAATAGGAGACAAAAATTTGAGTAGACTCTCATTGGAAAATCTTCTTTACTTATCTGTTATGGAGATTGCTCACTAAGGAAAACTGTAAAGAACATTGACAGCTTAAATGGAGTACTTTTATCTGTTACTATTTGCCCTGAAATAATAACTATCTGTGAACATCAGTGTAGGCAGAATGGAAACCTTAAACCAGAACTAACTTTTTTTAAATAGGGAAAATATAATGTACATTTTCTCTGATCAACATTCATTAGCACAATCATTTGAGGAATAAACATTTTTGAATAATCAGCTAAGTGGTAAATTGTATTTTCATATATTCTGAAAATAACTTTTAGTTGTGAAAAGTACAGAGCACAATAGGATTTCGTTATCTTGTTAATATAAAAATGCCTAAATACCACTTTCCTTCATTTTAACATAACACACATCATATTAAAGCAAGCCTTAATTTTCATTTATCTGTTGAGGGCCTACAATGTAACAAGCACTATTCTAAGTACTCTAATTCAATAGAGAACATGCCTCTTAAGCTATTATAATCTGATAGAAGGAGACAAAAAAGAAGCAAATAAAGGAACAAACAATTGTGATGAATGTGACAAAAAAAATATCCAACTTTGGCATTGAAGTGCTGCTTTAGGAAAAGCTTTTTTGAGGTGCCTTTGAGCAGAGACATGAAGAATGAAAAAGTGCTCATTTTGAAAAGGACACCATGAGCTAGACAGAAGCTCAACATGTTTGGAGGATGAGAAGGTGCTGATGCATAATGAGGAGAGAGAGAGTACCTGACACCTAAGAACAGAAGGAGGCAGGGCCAGACGAGCTAGGCACTGGAAGCTGTGGCCAAGTTTAAGGTTGAAAAACTGCTTGTTATTTTGTGTGTGTGTGTGTGAGAGAGAGAGAGAGAGAGAGAGTTCAGCTGGACAACTGAACTATTACTGCTTTTCATTTTGTACCACCTTTGTTTTTGCAGTCATGCAGAACTATTAATATTAGGTTACTGCAAAAGTAATTGCAGTTTTTGCCATTACTTTTAATACTACAATTAAAGATTGTAACTGCTGGGAAAGATGCACATTTCAGGTAGAGTTTCTGCACATTTCAGGCAGAAAACATGCTAATAGAGAGAGAAGCTGTTTTCATGCAAACACACACACACACACACACACACATATGCCACCTTTCTTTACATTTTTTGAAGCAGAGATATGACTGTGCCTAGTTTCCATCTGAAATTAACAACTTGACTATAGGATGAACAATGGACTGTAGGAGAGCAGCACTAGAGGCAGAGAAACCAGTTAGGAAGTCTTCGTAGTATGGTAGGCAAGATGTGGTAGTGGCTTGAAATAGGATGGGGGCTGGGGAGACAGTGTCATGTTTATATATATATGTGTGTGTGTGTGTGTGTGTGTGTGTGAGAGAGAGAGAGAGAGAGAGAGATATTTTGGAGATAGGACTTACGGTGGATTATATGAATGCATGGATTAAGTCACAAGGAAATTAATGTGGGCTGGTACAAAATAGGCAGGGAGCAGTGGGTGTTTAGCATGACAGACCTTCACTGAGGTAAAACACTTTGGCCTTCCATAAATCACTGTAGCATGCAACATCAGGAACTCACAAAGACCAAAAAACTCCATTGGCACTGAACCGTAGCATCTCTATAATAGGCATATTTAACAAAATGACATTAGTGCTATTCATGTTCCTTATTATGCATATTTGAGGAATCAGGCCAGAAAAGTGCAAAATAATACATATGGTGTTATCACATTGTTACTGAGAATACAAGAGAAAAAACGGTACCAAGAGCAGCCTGCTCTACTAAGGCGGGAGGCAAATGCACTCTGTGTTCCCTCAAACCCTCAGCGCTCCTGTGCTGTGTCCTATGCACAGCTGCAACACAATTCCTTATAAGGTGCGTTCACTACTGTGGCCCAGGACAAAGGGTGCTGTGAGGCTTCCTCTACAGCAGTGATTTTGAAATGATGGATGTGACCCTATGGTGAATCATAATGTAAAATTAGTGAGAATTGATCAGCATTGGGAATGAAGTAGAATAAAACAGAAAGCTTTGTAGTGTGTCTCAGGTCCATTCCTACTGGGAAATCCCTAGTTTCTGGCTTCAGTATAACTGTCCAAATGACTTGGAATAGGCTTATTTCCTTAATGGCATCCACATTATATGTTTATGACAGCTAGATATGAATGAGTTGAACAGACGTTGAAGATCAATTATTTACTGGGTGGTGGTTACTGAAAGAGAGGTGAGGAACATAAAACCTGCTAAGAAAGTGGAGAAATGAGAGGGGATGGGCAGAGAAGTTTTCCAGAAAACCACATGAAAACGGCAGAGTGCCAGGCCAGTAGTAGTCAGAGAGATTTAGCATTCAGGGAAGAGTTGGCAAAAACAAGAGTAGTGGGGTCTCATAGGCAAACTTTGTGTTTTGCAGTTTTGCCTGTGTTCACTTTTAGAAATTCGATATTGTCAACTGGAGACCCAAATGCTGCCTTTTCCTAGTGAATTGAATAATTTAGAAATGTCACTGCATACTCTGTAGTCCTGTACCCCGTTCCCCAGGTCAAAACCCATGTATCAGATGTGAGCTGTAGGCAATGTCTGTATCCAATTTCTTCATCTCACTCATAGTTGAATGCTGAGATCGTTGAATGGTCAGAACAAAGCCATATCTTAAGGCAAGAATAAAAAGATAGAAACCCCTCTAGCTGTAGGTTGAGCAAGAGACCAAGATCTCTCCTAGCAGTGGCAAGGGGAAGGGGTTGAGTATTTTACTTAGTGAATATTAAACAGAACAAGTCAAGTCATGTGCATAGTTTTGGGTGCTGCAATTTGAGGGGGAGATCAGCAAACCAGGATGTGCTCAGAAAAGGAAAAGATGGTTTACATGTTACAGATCAGGAAACAAATAATATGAGAAAATATTAAAGAAAGTAAGAACTCACTTATTCGGGAGGGTAGTAAAAGCCCCCATTACATTGCTAGCATGGGACTAAAGTCTGAAGACACAGCAACAGCCATTCTAAGAAAGTTTAGTCAAAGAAAAAGAGAAGCATTTAGGGAGATGTGAAAGCAGCCATCATTTATTTTAAGGACATTTATGCAGACAGAGTATAGACTTGACCTCTTTTTGTTTCATTTCATTATTTGTTAAGAAAAAAAAAAAAAGGAGGAGGGTGAGAAGGAAAAAGAGAGAAAGAAGAGGGAGGAGAGACAGAGTTTGACCAAACTGATGCTTTTCACCAGGGGTGGCCCAGATTTTGTGAGACCTAAAGCTTATCTAACTTGGGGACCCTTTTTAAGAAAAGAACATTATATATGTAAATTAATACTCATTTAGAAATTTCAGACTTTTAAAGTGTTAACAAATACTAGAAACATCCCAAAGTCCAGAAAAAAAGAACAATGTTTTTATTAGTTAACTGCCTGACTCACAACTTTATGGTACTTTTTAGCCTACATTTTGGACTGCAGACTCCTTGATCAACTTTTCCTATAACTACGATGTTGTAATATTAATTTAGAAGAGATTAAAAGATAGAGCAAATGGAGAGACACTTCAGTCTTTTTTTTAGCACAGTTGGTAGAAAGGTGTTTTTAACTGTTGATGGTTTAGAAATTTTTCCGCAGAATAGCTTTCGGTGCTGAACATTTCAAGCCTCCTTCTCCAATCGTGATCACATATGCACTGTGGAGCTTCTGGGTAGATTTCTCTTTGATTTGTAAGTTTCCTCTGTGGAGCCCTAGTATTTCTCCAGAAACGCCTCAGGTAGATCTTGATTACCCCACCTTCTATCTCCATGCATGGAACAAGTGATGTAGAGTTCTCTGTCCAAATTTTAACTAGAGAAGCTCTGCTTTTTCCAGGCATATAGAGTACATTTCCAAAATCCAAGGAGATGTCAAAGGTGAGCAGCCAAGGAAACCTGCCCTAGGTGCAGACAATAGGGGGTACATTGTCTGAAGATGATTTAGAAATAATAATAAATACAATTACTAATTGATCTGCTTTTCATTATCATCATGTGCCAGCAGATCTAAACAATGTGAGTGAAAAAATACTCCTTCACCAAAAACTTTTGTTAGTCTCCATTGAAAATAACTGTTGCAGCTCCTCTGGTGTTTTAATAATATATATGTAAGATTCAGAATAGCACATTATTACTTATACAATATTCTGCATGGAAGTTAACTTGGAAAACTCCCAGCTTCCAATACACTAGACTTAGTTATAGGAACAGGTTTCTGTAGTAAGTTTCTAATGGTTCTGAAGAATTCAGTCTTACTTTGGGTACAATCCATGTCCCCAGTCTCTGTGGTATTACGTATTCTTGTGGTTAGACAAATTTTAAATAAAAAATATTAATAGAATGATTACAAAAATGAAGAAACAGAACTCGAGTTAAAGAAGTTTTGTTATTCTATGTGATCACTTAGAGATTTGTTTGTACTTAAAATATAAACTAGTGATTGATACAAATTACAAATCATGAAGTATACTATTTCTGTCTGGTGAGTGCAAATTTTAGTTCATAGGACAAATTACTACTTTGAATAATATATCTAAAATGAAAATTTATTCTTTTAAGATTATTTATTTAAAAACAAATGATAATTAGAAAGTAATGGTGAGTGATTATCACATTATTATTACTGAAAATAATGTGCTTGTATACAGGAGGGGATTGTTTATTGGAAAAAAGTCTTCACTAGATGTCAAATATGATAGGTATACTAGTCCACAAACCAAGTTTTGAAGTCACTGGATTAGTGGGCCAAGCCTCAGAACTGCAAGGACGGCAGTGATACACAATTTTAAGAGGGAAAGCTTTGCTTCTCTACTTCAACTGCAAGAAATGCTTTTCTAAGCATTGGAATTATCCAAAAATGAAATGGACTGCGAGAGATCTAAAAGTTTTCCAGAGGAAATGGTGAAGCAGTCTCACTAATTACTTATTACAATTTTGTGGAAGAGGCTCCAGTATGAAACATAAAACGAAAAAGAGGGATAATTAAAAAATCAGGATTATTTCCAAGACTCTGAATTTTTTAAATTTTAAAGTATTTAATCAACAATCAACAATTGTATATGTTCAAGATGTACAACTTGATTTTTGTTGTACACACACACACAGACACACACAGTGTAATAATTACCACAGTCAAATTAATTAATATATCTACCACTACTCAGAGTTACGTGTGTGTGCGTGTGTGTGTGTGTGTGTGTGTGTTTGTGTATGTGTACATGTGTGGTGAGGACACTTAAAATCTGTTCTTGTATCAAATTTCAAGTAAATAATATAGTATTTTTAACTATAGTCACCACACTATACATTAGATACTCAGAGCTTATTCATCTTGTAACTGAAAGTTTCTACCTTTTGACCAATATATCTTCTTTTCCCCTACCTCTACCCCCTGAAAACCACCATTCTATTATCTGCTTCCATTAGTTTAACATTTTTAGATTCTACATGTGAGACCAAATGATATTTGTCCTTTGGAGTCTAGCTTATTTCACTTAGTATAATGTCCTTTAAGTGTATCCATGTTGTTGCAAATGGCAGGATTTCCATCTTTTTTCATGCTCAGTAATATTCCATTATACATCACATTTTCCTTATCTATCCATCCTTAGATGGACATTTAGATTGTTTCTGTATCTCAGATATTGTGAGTAATGCTACAGTGAGCATGGTAGTGCAGATATCTCTGAAATGTTGATCTTACTTCCTTTGGAAATGAATCTAGATGTCCATATTCCTTCCATGATTTGGGAAGTTTTCAGCCAGCACTTCTTTAAATTAGCTTTCTGCCCTTTCTCTCTTGTTTTTCCTTCTGAAACTCCTATAATTCTAAAATTCTTATGCTTGATGTCTCATAAGCTCTTTGTGCTTTATTCATTTTTTTCTTTTTGTTCATCTAATTGATTAATTTCAAATGGCCTGTCTGTAGGTTCATTAATTCTTTCTTGTGCATAATTGAATCTGCTCTTGATGATCTCAGTTGAGTCTTCCAGTTCTATTATAGTATTCTTCAGTTCTAGGATTTCAGGTTCATTGTTATTTTTCGTTCTATTTTACATTTCTCATTTTGTTCATCCATGGTTTTTCTAATTTTCTTTCATTGTCTGGGTTTACTTGGATCTCATTGAGCTTCTTTAAGATAACTATTTTGAATTCTCTTTTATACAATCCATAGATCTCTATTTCCTTGGGGTTGGTTACTACAGCTTATTAGAAACTTTATTAGCTATATTAGTTTCTCTCAGTGATGTCATATTTGCTTCTTCTTCTTTTTTTTTTAATCTGTGTAGCTTCGCATTGGTATCTATGCATTTGAAGGAGCAAATACTACTTCCAGTCTTTTATTTTATTTTATTTTATTTTTTGAG